>NC_092383.1:43899719-44212792 GCF_030028105.1 Mobula birostris | reverse complement strand
CCCTCCCCCTCCAACTTTCAAATCCCTTACTCACTCTTCCTTCAGTTAGTCCTGACGAAGGGTCTTGGCCTGAAACGTCGACTGCACCTCTTCCTACAGATGCTGCCTGGCCTGCTGCGTTCACCAGCAACTTTGATGTGTGTTGCTTGAATTTCCAGCATCTGCAGAATTCCTATTGTTTACACTACAATGCTCAACTGGTTTAAACACTCCGGAGAGTGTTTTAGAAAAGCTCCATTTTTGGGGGAGGAAAATGCCATTTTAGTGTGGACGGAGGGTCAAAATGAAGAGAAAAAGCTTCAGTTACGGATTTATACGGTCTAGTGTGGACGTAGCCTGAGATTAGTGCAGGTGAAGGTTGATGGTCACAGCAAATTTAGTGGATTGTATGACATCGAATTACAAATTTCTGAACTGCATGCAGTTAAATAGCTGGAAATGGATTGACATTCATTTTGTTAGAAGCAAACAAAGAATTTTCCTTTAAGACTAACACTATTTTCACACTTAATCTGAGAGCATTTAGAGCAATAAAACTTTCAGCATCAAGGAAGGTTTCAAGTCTCTAGTTGCCATTGCATGTAAATTTGCTGAAACATTCCCACACAATTCTTTATGGCCTTGGTTGCTGTACTCACTGCCTTCCTTACCTTCAAATTCACCTGAAAATACATAAAAAACTAACCATAAGCCACAATACAAAACAAAGTTGTATGTCACAATGTATTACATTTAAAGAGACACATTTCTGGAAAGTACGGAAGCTCAGTTCCTCGAACTCACAAGAAAGAGCATGTGACTATCCTTCCTTCTGCAGTTCAATTTACTGCTTAGTGTTAGGAATTAAAGCTATATTTTGTTTTGAAAGCATGCTTTGCAATAGTGACGATACCATTCATTTTCATAATAAAAAGCTTTGCTTCTCTTTATTTTTACCTTGCAACAGGGATTAAAACAAAGATAAACTAATAAACAGCTTCAAGAACCCAATTGCAAAACACAACAAAAATCTGCTGCATACAAGCTTAAGGTCCAATTTTCACCTCTATTCCAAAATCCTCAAGATGGGTATTTCCATTAAAACTACATCTATTTGTTGTCTTACAACATAGTATTCCATCATCTACCTTCTGGCAACCAGTAACAAGAAAGATACAGTAGAATGGACAGGAGACTGTAGTTGCTGGAAACAGGAGTAGTTTGCTGCTGTAGCACAATACAGTATTGTTCTCTGACCAACAAGTCATTCAAAAATAATTCCTCCACCTAGATGCCTTTATAAACCACAATATTGTTTTACCTCGTGTTCTATTAAATTAATATTGCAATATAAAGCTCATGCTTCCTATGTTGACTGAAAGAATATGGCAGTCTCTGAACACAGTGTAGCAATATCATAATATAAACTACATTTTTAATTTATTCATTTATGGGATGTGGGCATCACTAGCTAAGCCAGCATTTATTGTCCATCCCTAGATGCCCTTGAGAAGGTGGTGATGAGCTGCCTTCAAAACCGCTGCAGTCCGAGGTGTAGGTACACCCACAGTGCTGTTAGTGAGGAGATTCCATGAGTTTGACCCAGCAACAATGAAGGAACGGCGATGTTTCCAAGTCATGATGGTGACAGACTTGGAGGGAGATTTCCATGAAACTAACTATATTCAGTAGCAAGAAAAAGTTTGTGAACCCTTTGTAATTACCTGGTTTTCTGCATTAATTACTCATAAAATATGGTCTGATCTTCATCTAAGTCACAATAATAGACAAACACAATCTACATAAACCAATGATGCGCAAATAGTTGTACTTATCATGTCTTTATTGAATACGTTGTTTATCATTCACAGTCCAGGCTGGAAAATATGCATTTTGAATTTAATAACTGGTAGAACCTCCACAAAACATCTCCTGTAGCTGCTGATCAGACTTGCACAATGGTGAGGAGGAATTTTAGACCATTCCTCCATACAAAACTGTTCCAGTTTATTACTGTTTCTGGGGTCTCTTCAGGTCATGACACAATATCTCAGTCTGAACTCTGACTTGGCCATTCCAAATCACAAATTTTCTTCTTCAACCATTCTGTTGTTGATTTACTCTTGTGTATTGGATCATTAGCCTGTTGCATCATCCAACTTCTATTAAGCTTCAGGCAATGGACCGCACCCTGACATTCTCCTCTAAAATGTCTTGATACAATTTTGAATTCATTGTTCCATCAGTGATTGAAAGCTGTCCATGCCCTGAGGTAGCAAAGTAGCCCCAAACCATGATGCTCCTTCCACCATACTCCATAGTTGAGATGAGGTTTTGGTGTTGGTGTGCAGTGCCCTTTTACCTCCAAACATAGTGGTGTACATTTCTGCCAAAAAGTTCAGCTTTCTGGACCATTCTTGTCCAGTGTTCTTCTTATAGTGGACACATGAACAGAGACTTCAGCAAGTTCTAGAAATTTCTGCATGTTTTTTGCTGTCACCCTTAGGTCCTTTTTCACCCCCTTCACTATTACACATTGTGCACTTCGTGTGATTTTTGCAGGACACCCTCTCCAAGGGAAAGTAGCAACAGTACTGAATTTCTTCCATTTGTAGACAATTTCTTTTACTGTAGACTGATGAGCACTCAGGTCTTTAGAAATGCTTTTGTAGCTTTTTCCACTTTCATGAATCTCTACAATTCTTCTTCTTCTACGGTCATCTGAAAGTTGTTTTGATTGAGCCATGGTGCACATAAACAGATAAACAGTGACTATACTTCCAGGCTGAATCACTGTCTGGTATGTGGGGGGCGGGGGGCTCTGTCTTGGGTACTAGCCTGCAAAGTACCCAGGACATGAGGACATCTTCAAGGAGCGGTGTCTCAGAAAGGCAGCGTCCATTATTACGGACCTCCAGCACCTTTTTCCTCACTGTTACCATCAGGGTACCTCACTGTTACACACTCAGTGATTCAGGAACAGTTTCTTCCCCTCTGCCATCCAATTCCTAAATAGACATTGAACCCTTGGACACTACCTCACTTTTTTGATATTATTTCTGTTTTTTGCACGATTTTTTATCTATTCAATATATGCACACTGTAATTGATTTACATTATTATTCTGTTTTTTTCTATATTATGCATTGCATTGAACTGGTGCTGCTAAGTTAACAAATTTCACAACACATGCTGGTAATAATAAACCTGATTCTGATCTTTCTTGAGAAGAGCAGGCTGTCAGTATCCTGACTTTGAGTGTCTTTTTTTTAATATATAGGACAGGGCACCTCCACAACCCATACCTCCAATCTCATCTCATTGACTGGAACACCTGAGTCCAAATAGTTTTTGCAGATGGCATTACCCCAGAGGTTCACAACTTTTTTGAACCTAGACTGTGATTGTTTAACTGGTGTGCTCATTATTAATGAGAAGTACAACTTTATGTGTGTTATTAGTTAAGGCAGATTGTGTTTGCCTATTATCGTAACTTGGATGAAGATCAGATCACATTTTATGAGTAATTAATGCAGAAAACCAGGTAATTGCAAAGGGTTCACAATTTTTTTCTTGCACCTGTATTTGCTTTACTTCAGTTTTCAACTCTATGAACTTAGAAAAAGTAAAAGTAGTGTAACTACAAGATTACACCAACCAAAGTTACAGAGCAATACACCATTCTCCCCTCTCAACTCCACACTCTATACAAAAGCATTCGGTCGTGCTTGCTCTAAACATCTCTCAATTGCTCATTGTCTTCATAAGTTTCCTCAAATTTTTGATCTAAACCATTTCCTTTGGTTCCATTTTCTTATCTGTGAACCACCTTGAGATGTTTGCTCTGAGAAAGCGACAAGGTGACAAGCTCAACTTACCATAAAAATGCCCAAATCCCATGCTGAAAGCAACAACCAGTGCAAGTAAAATGCACTTATTCAGTGTGGTATTAAACCGGTGTTGCTGCTGCTGCTGCTGCTGCTCCTGCTGCTGCTCACCATCTGTCACACCGTCCTTTGGTTTTTCTTCTGATTCAGTAGATAGAGTTCTTTTTCGAATACGTCGTCTCTTCAGATTAGGGCTGGATTTGCCACTGGTATCATCACTACTTGATTCATCAATGCTTCCTTCAATTGCAGATACTGAAAAAAAAGAGATTGTACATATTATACAGGACCTTGCACAACATTATATGCCTACTGCTGACAAAACATGAAAAGCAACCTAAAAAGGTAAAACAAGGCTTCACCCTACACTTCTCCCTGAAAGGTTACTCAAGTTCCTAATCAAACTGGTTGTACTAGGTTGCTGCTCCAGTCCACTGTGAAAAGAGTTTACGAAAGCCCATCATTAAACAGAGAGCGTTGGGTACTTTATCTATGCAGCATACCAGTGTAGTGGCCTGGCAGAGAAAGATAAATCTATTTTGCAATAAGTGAGAATTGCTCTTCAAATTGCTTCTGAAGTTCTTTGCAGAAAATAGATCAATTAACTTATTATGTGCATTCAGCACCTCTTGATTTCCCTTTCAATGCAAGAGCAATAACATTTCAAACAATAACACTTACACTATATTTTGCACTACAAATTTGCAACTTATTAAAGCAACACATTAGTTGAGGTAAGGAACTTCCTTCCTCTCAGTGGTTTTCTTTGTCCTGTGAGAGGTTGGAGCAAATTCTACAGATTAAGACAAGACAGCAGAAAGGCTTTGCAATCCTAGATCAAACAGTGTTATGATCACAACTATAAGTGATTCTGCAGATGCCAGAAATCCTGAACAACACACATATGGTGGAGGAACTCAGCAAGTCAGGCAGCATCCGTGGAGAAGGAATAAACAATCGAGACACTTCATCAGGACTGGAAAGGAAGGAGGTAGAAGCCTGAATAAGATGGGGGGGGGGGAAGAAAAAGAAAAAAAAGCGGGCAGGTGATACTTGAGACTATGTGGGAGGGAAGATGGGAAGGTGAGTGGGAGCGAAGGGGGATGCGAGGCAGAATGAAGTAAGAAGCTAGATGGAGGAGACAAAGGGCTGAAGGAATCTAACAACAAGAGAGGACCATCGAAGAAAGGGAAGGAGGAGTGGAACAAGGGAAGAGAGAAGGTGTGAGTATGTAACCAGAATGGGAAATGAGAAAAAAAGTGAAGGAGGGAGGGAAAGAAATTACTATAAATCTATAAATTAGAGTGGACATCAATTTCTATCAGGTTGCATGCCCCCACCTTCTTATTCTGAGTTCTACTTCCTTCCTTTCCAGTCGTGATGAAGGGGTTCAGCCTGAAATGTCAATCGTTAAGCACTCCCTGATTTGCTGAGTTTCTCCAGCATTTTGTGTGTTGCGCAATAGTTATAATGTTGCAAATGAATCAAGACTGCTTGTAAACAAGGGCAAGGATTGGGAATTTAATTAAATGCGTGAAGAATCAGAGAGATGAAAACAAGATGAGGTTGGAAAATCACAAGACTGAAATCGTACATCACTGGACAGAGCACACAAACAGTCAGAACCATAGAACCACAGAACATTACAGCATAGAAACAGGCCTTTTGGCCCTTCTTGGCTGTGCCAAACCATTTTTCTGCTTAGTCCCACTGACCTGCACCTGGACCATATCCCTCCATACACCTTTCATCCCTGTACTTGTCCAAGTTTTCCTTAAATGTTAAAAGTGAGCCCGCATTTACCACTTCATCTGGCAGCTCATTCCACACTCCCACCACTCTCTGTGTGAAGAAGCCCCCCTTAATGTTCCCTTTAAACTTTTCCCCCTTCACTCTTAACCCATGTCCTCTGGCTTTTTTCTCCCCTAGCCTCAGTGGAAAAAGCCAGCTTGCATTCACTCTATCTATACCCATCATAACTTTATACACCTCGATCTAATCTCCCCTCATTCTTCTACACTCCAGGGAATAAAGTCCTAACCTATTCAACCTTTCTCTGTAACTCAGTTTCTTAAGTCGCAGCAACATCCTTGTAAACCTTGCCTGCACTCTTTCAACCTTATTTATATCCTTCCTGTAATTTGGTGACCAAAACTGCACACAATACTCCAAATTCAGCCTCACCCATGCCTTATACAACCTCACCATAATATTCCAACTCTTATACTCAATACTTTGATTTATAAAGGCCAATGTACCAAAAGCTCTCTTTACGACCCTATCTACCTGTGATGCCACTTTTAGGGAATTTTGTATCTGTATTCCCAGATCCCTCTGTTCTACTGCACTCCTCAGTGCCCTACCATTTACCTTGTATGATTCTACCTTGGTTTGTCCTTCCAAAGTGCAATACCTCACACTTGTCTGTACTAAACTCCATCTGCCATTTCTCAGCCCATTTTTCCAGCTGGTCCAAATCCCTCTGCAAGCTTTGAAAACCTTCCTCACTGTCCACTACACCTCCAATCTTTCTATCATCAGCAAATTTGCTGATCCAATCTACCACATTATTATCCAGATCATTGATATAGATGACAAATAACAATGGACCCAGCACTGATCCCTGTGGCACACCACTAGTCACAGGCCTCCACTCAGAGAAGCAATCCTCCACTACCACTCTCTGGCTTCTTCCATTGAGCCAATGTCTAATACAATTTACTACCTCTCCATGTATACCTAGCGACTGAATCTTCCTAACTAACCTTCCATGCAGGACCTTGTCAAAGGCCTTACTGAAGTTCATGTAGACAACATCTACTGCCTTCCCTTCATCCACTTTCCTGCTAATTTCCTCGAAAAACTCTAATAGATTGGTTAAACATAACCTACCATGCACAAAGCCATGTTGACTCTCCCTAATAAATCCCTATCCAAATACTTGTAGGTCCTACCTCTTGGTACTCCTTCCAATAATGTACCTACTACCGACGTCAAACTTACTGGCCTATAATTTCCCGGATTACTTTTAGAGCCTTTTTTTAAACAACAGAACAACATGAGCTATCCTCCAATCCTCCGGCACCTCACCCGTAGATACCAACATTTTAAATATACCTGCCAGGGCTCCTGCAATTTCAACGCTAGTCTCCTTCAAGGTCTGAGGGAATACCCTGTCAGGTCCTAGGGATTTATCTACTCTGATTTGCCTCAAGATAGCAAGCACCTCCTCCTCTTCAATTTGTTTAGGTTCCATGACCTCACTACTTGTTTGTCTTATTTCCATCAACTCCATGCCAGTTTCCTTAGTAAATACAGAAGCAAAACAACCCATTTAAGATCTCCCCAATTTCCTTTGGTTCCATACATAGCCAACCACTCTGATCTTCAAGAGGACCAATTTTATCCCTTACTATCCTTTTGCGTTTAATATACCTGTAGAAGCTCTTTGGATTATCCTTCACCTTGTCTGCCAAAGCAACCTCATGTCTTCTTTTAGCCCTCTTGATTTCTTTCTTAAGTATTTTTTTGCACTTTTTATACTCCTCAAGCAGCATATTTGCTCCGTTTCCTATACTTGTCATACATCTCTCTTTTCTTCTTTATCAGAGTTCCAATATCCCTTGAGAATCACGGTTCCTTATTCTTATTCACTTTGCCTTTAATCCTGACAGGAACATACAAACTCTGCACTCTCAAAGTTTCTCCTTTGAAGGCCTCCCACTTACCAATCACATCCTTGCCAGAGAACAACCTGTCCCAATCCACGCTTTTTAGATTGTTTCTCGTTTCTTCAAATTTGGCCTTTTTCCAGTTTAGAACCTCAACCTGAGGACCAGATCTATCTTTATCCATGATCAAGTTGAAACTAATGGTGTTATGATCACTGGAACCAAAGTGTTCCCCTACACACTTCTGTCACCTGTCCTAACTCGTTTCCTAATAGGAGATCTAATATTGCATCCTCTCTAGTTGGTACCTCTATATATTGATTTAGAAAACTTCCCTGAACACATTTTACAAACTCTAACCCGCCTAAACCTTTAACAGTATGGGAGTCCCAATCAATATGTGGAAAATTAAAATCTCCTACTATCACAACTTTATGTTTCTTGCAGTTGTCTGCTATCTCTCTGCAGATTTGCTCCTCCAATTCTTGTTGACTATTGGGTGGTCTATAATACAACCCCATTAACGTGGTCATACCTTTCCTGTTTCTCAGCTCCAACCAGATGGCCTCGGTAGACAAGCCCTCTAATCTGTCCTGTCTGAGCACTGCTGTAACATTTTCCCTGACTATCAATGCCACCACCCCACCCCCCCGCCCTTCATTCCTCTGCCTCTATCACGTCTGAAACATCGGAACCCTGGAACATTAAGCTGTCAGTCCTGCCCCTCCTGTAGCCAAGTTTCACTAATGGCTACAATGTCGTAATTCCACGTGTCAATCCACACCCTCAGCTCATCAGCCTTCCCCACAATATTCCTTGCATTGAAATAGACACACCTCAGGAGATTATTACCACCACACACACCCTTCTACTTGTGACTTTACATGAACTTTTAACATCATTTATTTTCACCCCCGCTCCACTATCTGCTCTGGCACTCTGGTTCCCATCCCCCTGCAAATCTAGTTAAAACCCTCCCCAACAGCACTAACAAACCTCCCTGCAAGGATATTGGTCCCCTCGTAGTTCAGTGTAACCCGTCTCTCTTGTACAGGTCCCACCTGCCCCAGAAGAGGTCCCAATGATCCTGAAATCTGAAACCCTGCCCCCTACACTAATTGTGGTATCTTAAGTTAGACGTTATGTTGGATAGAACCTAAGGTATTCTGGGGATCAAAGTCACATACAGGAGTTTGGGGGAGGGGGAGGGGATGTAGTTTAATAATGAGCATTAAGCATTTAAAGGAAGGGGCCTAATTCTGCTCCTTTGTCTTATGGTCTTATTAAACTCAGCTCAGGATTGAGAATACAGATTTTGCAATTAGGTGGTTCAGTTTGCTATGAGTTGGGAGATGGAACTTAATAATTAGCTGTATTTAGCCAAGTTTAAAAGCATGAACATCACTCTTAAGAATCTCTATTCATCTGGCCAAGCAAAGCCAACTGGTTCAGTCTGATCATGCCACCTTGGAAAATCAGACAGCCAAGACAGATGCTCAGTCAATCACTCAATCAATAAGATAACCATAAGCCAGTTTCTTACACTGCTACTGTTATTGTGAAAAATATTTTGCATAAAGTGTTCAAACATATTTCAAACATATTTGTTATAGATAATGGAAGTGTATTTAGGCTCAAGATAAGTCACTTGATACATAATACCCTGTCTCAATATCTTGTGTGGCTACAGTATTAATGTGGCTATCATCTTTTCTAGCTAATGGCAACCCATAGAACGTTGATGGTCATGCTGCTGAATGTGAAGAAATGGTTATTGCCTGACACTTATGTGGCACAGAAGTTCACACTTGAACATTGTCCAATCTTGCTTCACAAAAATGCATTACTTTGTTAGCTGAAGAAATGCAAGTGGAACTGCACAATGCAATCTGTAACATCTTTCTCACCTGATGGCGGTGTGAAAATTATCGATGAAGTGCTTATTGATGATGGAGAATTGCTGGAACCAGGAAATCTTCCACAGAGGCCACAGATGTTCTGCAGGTTTTGATAAGTGGCCTCCAACAATCATCTTCCTTTACATAGAGCATGGCACTAACCTGTATTTCAGCAATCCAACCTCTTACCACAGTAGAGGCATAAAAATAAACTGGAGGGCACAAGTCTGAGGAAGCAGTTTTAAAGGGGACTTAAGAGTGGTTGTTAACTGGAACACTCTCTAGAGGAGGTGCTGAAGTCTGATACTCTCACTACATTTAAAAGGCACACAGAGCATATGATGAACAAGTAGGATTAGTGTAAATGGGCAAAAAAAAAGGTCAGCACGATTGTGGTTGGCCAAAGAGCCTGTTACTGCACTGTACAACTCTTATGACCCAATGACTCTAAATACCAATTTTGTAGTAAAATACCACTGCTATTTCTGAAAGGTGAACAATAAATCCAATACTAGAAAGCTCCAAGAATCTATGTGGCATTATGGTGACTGCCCCTTTGACACACATTCAGCCCAGGTGAAAAATAAAAAAAAAATCTGATCCATTTCAGATCCCTCCCAATATTCTCTCCAACTAAATTTTAATCGATTCAGTTTGATATGCAGAAATAGCAAAGGATGGAACAGAGACACCTTGCAGATAGTGCTGACGACTGACACTCCACAGCTTGCTATGTCTCTAGCCAAGCTACGCAGTGGCATTCACCCGAAGCAACAGCCAACATATTCTGTGTCCAAATGTCGGAATGGAGTCAACCAAGTTTGTATCATCTGAACTAAGATAATCCAACTGCTCCATGAAACTAACCAACTCCCAAACTCCCATACATGCCTAAAACTCACCAGGTTCCTGATTTCCAAATTGCCTCTGAAATAGCATGTAACACATTAAAAAAATATGTATGCTGCATGTTAATAAAAAAAATCCAATAATCCATAAAATCCACCTATCTGATATCAGCTCCAAACCCTGAGCCTCCGTACCTCCCGCTACAACTGGACCCTCGACTTCCTAACCGGAAGACCATAATCTGTGCGGATCAGAAATAACATCTCCACCTCACTATCAACATTGGTGCACCTCAGAGATGTGTGCCTAGCCCTCTGTCTTATTCTCTCTATACCATGACTCTGTGGTTAGGCACGGCTCAAATGCCATTTATAAATTTGCTGATGACAACTATTGTTGGCAGAATTTCAGATGCTGCGGAGGACAGATCAGCCGGTTGAGTAGTACTGTAGCAACAACCTTGCGGTCAACATCAGAAAGGCCAAGTAATTGAGTGGGGACCTCAGAAAGGGTAAGGTGTGCAAACACACATCAGTCTTCATCGAGAGATCAGAAGTGGAAAGGGTGAGTAATTTCAAATTCCTGGGCGTCAACATCTCAGAATCTATCCTGGGTCCAAGATATTGATGCAATTACAAATGCAGCACAACAGTGGAAATATGAGTAGAATTGGTATTTTCTTGCAAACTTCCACAGCTGTACCATGGAGAGCATCCTAACTGGTTGTATCACCATCTGGTATGGAGGGGCCACTGCACAGGATTGGGAAAAGCTGCAGAAAAGTTGTAAACTCAGTCAGTTCCATCATTGGCACTAGACTACCTGGCATTCAGGACACCTTCAAAACGTGATACCTCAAAAAGTTGGCATCCATCACCCAGGACATGCCCTCTTTTCATTGCCACCATCAAGGAGATGGTAGAGGAGCCTGAAGACACACACTCAACGTTTCAGGAACAGCTTCTTCCCCTCTGCCATCAGATTTCTGAATGGACAATGAACCCATGAACACTACCTCAGTATTTACCCCCTCTCTTTTTGAGACTCATTATTTATTAATAAATACCACTTATTTAATTTACATTTTTATATATACTTAATGTAATATAGGGTTTATTATTATGTAATATGGCAAAACAACATATGCCAGAGATATTGAACTTGATTCTGAGGATCCGAGAGAGCGCAAGAGAGAGCGACTGCAGATCCTGGTCTTCCTTAGGGACTTTGCTATTGCTTGCTTGGTGGGTGGAGGATGCTGATGCTTTTTTGCAGGTGGGTGGGGGAGGGTTGTTGCTTTGCTGCTGATTATGTGTGGGAAGGGCCAGTGGGACAGGGGGTCTTTGGGTACTCATGATAAAGTTTAAGGGAAAGGGGGATTCTCAAGATTCCTGTAAACAATGGATACAGTACTGACTATGTCTGTGACTGCAGTGTGTTTGAATAATGTCTCACAGCTGCTTTCTTTGGAGCAAGATAATTAAGGTTTGCCCAGATCCACATCAGATGTCTCTGGGCTCTTCACACCTTTTGATTTTGACAAAAAGCAGTACCTGATGGAAATTAGACAGAACATTCCTTTCTTAATTAAAGCACAAATTTGACGGATGTTCCTATCTTTGTAATTAAGTTGTGGCTCCAGCAAACCAGGTAGGACATTCTCTTCTTTAATTAAGGTGGCCGGAGTGTCTAACAAATTGATTGTACTTTTGTATCAATAATCCATTGTCTTGACTGGAATAGTTATCAAACTGATTGTTCTCTGTATCAATAATCCATTGACTTGACCGGAATGGTTATCAAACTGATTGTTCTTTTGTATTGGTGGCCTTATAACTTCTGACAATTCTGACCGGGCAGTGAACTTGTAGAACCGCTGGGGAGATGAGAAAGATTCTTTTCCTGATGTCGGGTCCAAGTTCACTTGCCAGCTGAGCTCGAAGAAATAAAGGGGTGGAAAGATAAGTAACGATCTTTTTGTGCTGTCGTTATTTGATCTAGCAAAGTTACGTTTGCACCAACATTTTAACTGTCACTCATTCTTTGGGGCACTCAGCTGTTTTCATGGGTGTCTGCAAAGAGCGAGAATTTCAGGATGTATATTGTATATATTCTCTGATATTAAATGGAACTATTGAACAAATCAAAAATTTCTGTTAATTCTGTCAAAAGCTGCAGGTAAGAAAGTGACTTTCATAGACTTGCTCAGCAATTATAGATTTTCCATCAAAAAATGCACAAAAATATGATTGGTTTTATCCATCGATGCTGCTGACCTGCTGAGTATTTACATCACACAAATACAATTTGTTTCAGCTTCCTCCATTTTAGTAAGAAAAGCATTTGGTACCACCTCTGCAAATGTACAATGACTGAGGTGCACTTTGCCACTATTATACTGTGTAATACCTTGAGATCTTATGCTCTGCGTTTAAAATGCAAAGCACACACACTCTGATACTTGTAACAGAAATCGTGCTCTATAGTGTTGGAAATGGGCTCATCATAATATATTTGTATTACTTAAAACTAAAACCGCTACACCATTTAAAACATTTTTAAAATGTATGTTGTTGCTTTAAAGACCAAGGCTGATTGTAAAAGCACTGAGGGTGGAAGGAAACTCACAGAATATGTCTGTATCTGCCAGTACCTTGTCACTCTATTTGATGTGCTTGACTACACAAAGGAACAGGAAACTTTACCACTTGCCTGTAGGGTGAGGAAGAAGATGAAGATTCTATGGAAGGAACCGAAGGGCAAAAAAGCAGGTTTTACGGTAGTGAATCAGCCTATTGAATAAAAAAAATCACACCTGTTTAAACTCAGAAAAATATATCCAAAGGTGTCATAGGCCACTCATTAAGGAGCTGGATTTCCAGGGCCTGCTTGTAGCCAAGAAGTTGGATAGCCAACATGTTCTGTACCTTTTATTTCCTGTGGACTTTCTAACTGAGGTAAGACTGGTGCTGGATATAGTGCAGCTACTCACAGCTTCTATGATTTATGTGCTCTAACCTCTGGTGTTGTTTGTATAGATCTTGCATATTCTCCTAGGAAATCATATCATTAGCCCGGATACTTCATTTCAGATCCACATCCTACAGATGTGCTAGCTGTTATGTTATGAGGCACTGTATTGTTCCAACTGTGGATCGTAATTAGAATAAGTTGCAGGGAAAAAAATACTGTGGACTGAAATGTTTTTAGATTATTCCATGGGCCAGCATTGAAGATGGTCTGAATGGACTCCTACTGGGTTACAATGAAATACGAAATATTAACATCACTTACTGGAATCCTTATGCCAAGAACTCAGAATGGGAACCACTGAGACAGTGGTCCTGATGTTACACCATCTACACTTCACATTTATGGAGTGCACTGTGACAGAGGTCATGTCGTTTTCTTCAGAAAATGTTCTATAAGCACTCAGAAATGGCAAGAAAATGTATGTTGATGAAAATACAAGACCACAAGACACAAGAGCAGAATGAGGCCATCTGGGCCATTGAGTCTGCTCCACCATTATGGGCGATTTATTTTTCCTCTCAATCCCATACTCCTGCTTCTCAACGTAATCTTTGACATCCAATCAAGAAACCATCAACCACCACTTTAAATATACCCAAATGAGCTGACACACAGCCATCTGTGGCAATGAATTCCACAGATTCACCACCCTCTGGCTAAATAAATTCCTCCTCATCTGTTATAAAGGGGCGTCCTTTTATTCTAAGGCTGTGCCCATTGGTCCTAGACTCACCCGCTATTGAAAACATCCTCTCCATGTTTATCTAGGCCTTTCAATATTTGGTAGGGTTCAATGAGATCCCACTCCCTCATTCTTCTAAATTCCAAGATGTACAAGCCCAGAGCCATCAAATGATCCTCATTCTAACCCTTTCATTCCCAGCAACACACATCAAAGTTGCTGGTGAACGCAGCAGGCCAGGCAGCATCTATTGGAAGAGGTATAGTCGACATTTCGGGCCGAGACCCTTCGTCAGGACTAATTGAAAGAACAGCTAGTAAGAGATTTGAAACTTTCTCTACCCCACCACCCACCTTCCCCAATAGTGGGTCTCATCACCAACAATGATGAGACAGTCTACAGAGAGGAGGTGGAAAAGCTCAAGTCCTGGTGCCAGGCAAATAACCTTTTCATCAATGACTACAAGACTGAAGTTAGCTGGACTATGCACATCAATACTTACATCTTCCGTAGATGCATAGTGAAGAACATCATAACATTACTGCATACCGGAACCACACTGCAGCGAACAGGAAAACTCTACAATAGGTGGTCTAAACTTCCCAACACATCACTGGCACCAGCCTACCCGCCATCAAAGACATATACAGAAAGGTGCCACAAGTCCAGCAAATATCATGAAAGATCTCACCCATCCTGCTCATGGACTCTCTGTCCCACTTCCATCAGGGAGGAGGCTATGTAGCATCCACACCAGGGCCACCAAACTCAAACAATTACTTTCCTCGAGCAGTAAGGCAGATGAACATTCCACCCACTAACCCACCCCACCACCACTATTTTATCATTCAGTCATCCCATTTATAGACTCTCCTGTACCTAGTGTCACTTTAAGTATATACAATGTACATAAGCTATCTTATGTAGTTATATTTATTGTGTTCTTTATCTTAGTGTTTTGTTTTTGTGCTGCATCGCATCCGTAGTCACAATTATTTCATTCTCCTTAACACTTGTGTACTGGAAATAACATTAAACAATCTTGAATTAAACATTTGTTAAACTTAGGTTCAGTTTTTATCAACGATCCAGCAAAGTAATTATTAAATACATAAAAGTCTTCAATGTGCACAAGCAGAAGTACCATTAGCCTGAAAAACAAGCATCTTGTATTATAATAAGGCAATTATCTTTCAATTTCAGCAGATGAGGATAACATTCCAATAGTTGACATACTTGAGCTAATGTTAAATCGCAAAATCCACATACTCAAACAGATTTAAGTTACTGCAGACAGAAACTGCTCTATTCTAAATGATCTGTTCTTACCAGTTTCGGGAGGGGCAAAGGTATACTGGCTGCTGGAGGACGAACCCAAGTTCAATTCATCATCATTTATGTTTTCTGCTTCTGCTTCTTCAGTTGCTTCTTGATTAGTCTGGAGATCTTCAATTGGCGGCGACTCAAGGGTAACAATATCTGAATCATCGCTGGCTGCACCAACAACAGTACTGTCATCAGCCAATTCTTCATTTGGTGACTGATTAAAGTAATAAGTAAACAGAAGTGTAAGTTTGTGACATTTTATTGTTGTAAACCAACTTCACAACATGCAACTTACACCCACATGTTTAAAATGCATACTTCTGGCAAATTACTTCTCATAGAAATATACAACACAAGTTTGAAATAGATTAATATAAAGATTTTGGCTTTCAACAAGGTTTTATTATCTATCCTTAAAATTTACCTGGCTGATATATTTATATATTTATTAACCCCCTTCAGTCTCTACCAAGTATTTGTTCTACACATTAGACTCCCCCAAACTTAGCAGATAGTTGGTATCCTGACACACAAATAGCAAGCCTACATCCGAGTACAGAAATAATTCATTTCCTCTGGACGCACCAGGACATCTTGACCACATTTCCAACTTCCATCATTAAAATCCATTTATACATTTCACTGAGCAATCCGAGTGAAAAGCTAGGACCAAAGTGTAGAACATCATCTGAATGCGTTAACTAAGGCATGTCATAAATATACACTCAGTGGCCACTTTATTAGGTACCTAATAAAATAGCCACTGAGTGTTTGTTCATAGTCCTCTACAGCCGTACCCCATTCACTTCAAAGTTCAATGTGTTGTGCATTCAGAGATGTTCTTCTGTATCCCACCGTTGTAATGTCTGGTTACTGTCACCTTCCTGTCAGCATGAATGAGTCGGGCCATTCTCCTCTGACCCCTCTCATTAGCAAGGTGTTTTCACCTACAGGTTCTTTTTAGTTTTTCCACACAATTCTCTGTAAACTCTAGAGACTGTTGAGCATGAAAATCCCAGGCGATCAGCAGTTTGAGATACTCAAACCACCCATCTGGCACCAATAATCATTCATTCCATGGTCAACGTCACTTAATCACATTTCTTCCCCATTTTGATGTTTGGTCTGAACAACAACACCTGAACCTCTTGACCATGTCTGCATGCTTTTATGCATTAAGGTGCTGCCACATGATTGGTTGATTAGATATTTGTATTAACCTGGTATACAGATAATAAAGTGGCTACTGAGTGTAGAATTTTGTAATGGAAATTCTATGAACTGGAAGAACTACAGATTACCTTACATGAACAGAGAAACCTCTGTAAGTTAATCCCCTTGTCCTTTGGTTAAAAAGTCATCTTTTAAACTTAATCGCATTGAAAATGTAGACTCCTGAGGTAATTCAAGTGAGTGGATTTCCAAGACTACATTCAGTGGCTGCCGTTTTATATAGTTCAAGGTGATGCATAAAGAGGTGAATTCCAACAATATCCTGTGCTCAAAAACACACCCAAGCTAAAAGTAAGCCTTCAGTTCAGGTAGGAAAAGAATCAACACCTACTTGTATTGATTATGCTTTTGATTTTGAAAGCCAACACCAACAACAAAAAAAAGCATCAAAGAAGATACCTTGAAACATTACACTAAAATTGCATAGCTACACAGAAAAACTTAAAAAGTTTGTACAAGGGAGAAAACTGGAAGATTCCCAATTACCCAAATCCACAACGATATCTATCCTAACACAAGTGTATTTTATTCCATTCATGCATTTTTTTAATATTTAAGAGCTTTGACAATACATTACATACTGGCAACAATTACAACCTTATTGTTTAAAAAGAGTATTAAACTGTTACTTGAACATGTACATGCAAATTCATAGAAGGAAATTTCACCATGATCTCACCTTGGACAATGATTCTTTATCCTCAGATATAACCGAAGCACCGAGATTTTCCACTTTTGGCTCTGTGCACTCAGTGCCCTTTGCTGCAAAACAAATTACACTAACTAAAATGTTTCAAGCTATTTGAAATGTTTAAAAAGCACAAGAGATTATATCGTATTGAACAGTTAAAGTCAGTGAAACAGTAAACTTTCATATCCTATAATATTTATTTCTTCTCTGGAATAGAGTATTGTAGAGCTATATAGAAGCTAGCAAATGCAAAACAGCTTTTCAATTTAATGACAATCCATGAAAACTACCTGCACCAAACTGACTGGGCTCAATTTTGATATGGTAATGACACCTACAGCATTACCTCCTACAATTGACTTGCTACACATGCCTTTTGCATATGTGTGCAATTTAGTACAAAAACAGCAAAGCTGTTGGCAATGATCAGGTGATCCTCCACCACAGGCTGCAGATGGAACTCACTGATTCTCAACCCATTCCTAAATCGCAATAAAGTGAAAGGGAAGAAAGGTAACTTCTGACCACCTGGTATCAGGAAATTAATTTACTGATCCACAAGGCACAGAAGTTAATCATGCAATAACACCAAAATCATGATTTTTATTTACAAAAAATATTGCAACAATATGAAGTGAATCAGTAAATTAAAGATTACATTATGGCAGAGAAAATTTGTAATATATACATTAAGTTAATAAGTAGTGCATACAGAGAGCAAAAATAGTGAGGTAGTGTTCATAGTTTCATTGTCCATTCAGAAATCTGATGGCAGGAGGAAGAAGTTGTTCCTAAAATGTGGGTATTCAGGTTCCACTACCTCCTCTCTGATGGTACTAATAAGAAGAGAGCATGTCCTATGTGACAGGGGCACTTAATGATGGATACCACCTTTTTTGAAGCACCACTTTTTGAAGATGTCCTCAATGCTGGAGAGGCTAGTGCCCATGATGAAGCTAGGTGAGTTTGCAAACCTCTGCAGCTTGTTCGGATCCTGTTATCTCTCCATACCAGATGGTGATGCAACCAGTTAGAAAGTTCTCCACAGAACACCTGTAGAAATTTGCTAGAGTCCTTGGTGACATAACAATTCTCCTCAAACTCCTAATGAAATATATCACTGGCATGCCTTCTTCATAATTGCATCAATATGTTGGGCCCAGGATAGATCCTCAGAGATGTCAACAGCCAGAAACACGAAACCCCCAGGGCCTGACAAGGTGTCCCCTTGGATCTCGTGGAAGGGTAGTGCAGAAATTACAAAGACATTTAAAACATTTTTAGCCACGAGTGAGGTGACAGAGGATTGGAGGATAACTACTGTTTTTCTGTTGTTTAAGAAAGACTCTCAGAATAAGATGGGGAATTACAGGCTAGTGATCCTGATGTCAGTAGTGGATAAGTAATAGGAAGGGAACCTAAGGGACAGGATATATAAGCATTTGGATAGACAGCGCCTGATCAGGGACAGTCAACATGGCTTTATGCTTGGTAAGTCACATGTAACCAATCTTATAGATTTTTTTAAAAAGAAAACAGGTTACCAGGAAAGTTGAAGGAAAGGCAGTGGATGTTGTTTGCATGGACTTTAGCAAGGCCTTTGACAAGATCCCACATGGCAGGCTGGTCCAGAAGGAGCTGTAATAGTGTCATGTTGAATTCAATTTACTACCTCATCCTGACTGCCCAGTGACTGAACCTTCTTGACTATCATCCCAAGAGGGACTTCCTAAAGTCCATGTAGACAGCATAGCAATTGACTATTTTGCTTACCTTGTGACTCAAGTGGTTTATCAACCGGTTGATTTGTTAAAGTCTGTGAAATGCATTTAGCCTCTCCTTTGTCTGAACTGAGTACCTCCACATCAGATCCCTAACCAAAAGGAGATCAGCAGTTAACAAGCATCATTTTAATTTTTTTTATAAATATGCTGCAGTTTCTTAACTCAGTAGTATACATATTATATGGCGAAGTGTTACAGTTCATACTCATCACTCCATACATGTACTAACAGCCCAGCAATAAACTCCAGTCTCAAAGAATTTAGCACAAAGTAGCATTTTAAAACATTTGTTCGATATGAACAACACATCAAAACAGTAACAATGCCTTTCTGAGCCTTCTTTCATGATTAGATTAAAAACATCAGTTTAGTTCTCATAATGACTTGCACAAAGTCTAGTTTTCTGCTAGGAGACTATACATTACCACCCACTGTATGCTAGATACTTTGACACACTCCTGATATGCCTTTAAATAATTTGGCAAGAAAAACAAAATTATTATAGACAGTATTTTTGATAATCTTTCAAACAATGCTTTTAGAGAGACCAAATTAAAGCCATGGTTAGTGGAGAGCTATCAAAAAGGTGTAAATGAAACCAGTGCATCCCTTTTCTTCTGTATCCTACATGGGCTTATCAATAGAATGAAAAAAGTTCAACAATGCTCATTTCCCACCATCAATACTCTGCGACAATTTACCTTTATTCGTAACAAAATGCAGACTCAACTTCTTACAAGTAATTTAGGACAATGTGCCAAGTGAAACAAAAACAATTTGTGACTTACAATGAATATTAAAGTCACGCGGCAACGGTTATAGTTAATCATTGTATACAACGTAATTGCTGTGGACAAAATGGCAGCTTCACGCTATGTTGGATAGCACTGATTGGTCAGACTTCAACATTGCATACCACCACCCCAATTAGTGCCCGTAAACATAGAAACATAGAAAATAGGTGCAGGAGTAGGTCATTAGGCCCTTCGAGCCTGCACCGCCACTTATTATGATCATGGCTGATCATCCAACTCAGAACCCCGCCCCAGCGTTCCCTCCATACCCCCTGATCCCCGTAGCCACATGGGCCATATCTAACTCCCTCTTAAATATAGCCAATGTACTGGCCTCAACTGCTTCCTGTGGCAGAGAATTCCACAGATTCACCACTCTCTGAATGAAGAAGTTTTTCCTAATCTCGGTCCTTAAAGGCTTCCCCTTTATCCTCAAACTGTGACCCCTTGTTCTGGACTTCCCCAACATTGGGAACAATCTTCCTGCATCTAGCCTGTCGACTTGTGCTGCAAAATATTTTAGTTTGCATAGCCATAGAGTGGCAGGATTATTTAATGCTTGGTACAATATTGTCATAAGAACAACCCTACAAAGATTTCTAATGAAGTTTAAGATTTCTATACTGGAACTGCCATTGTTCACACCCTTCTGAATTGGCATTTAGCTCATTAACATAGCTCTAAAACATGCCATGCAAACTATTCTGATTCCATGTAAATTTACATCCAGTGTTTTAAATTTACCAACTCTGGGATAATATTTTTCATATTTCAGTGTTTTGAAAATGTACAGCAATGGTACAGTTAGCACTGCTGTCTCACAACTCCAAGGAGCTGGCTCAATCCTGACCCTCCATGCTATCCATGTGCAGCTTGTGGCCAGGAGGGTTTACCCCAGCTCGCTACCAAACTCTAAAGATGTGGCAGCAGGTCAATTGGCTACTGCAAATTACCCTTACTGTAGGTCATTGGTAACAGATTCAATGAGAATGAAGAGAGAGCAAGTAGCAGTGATAATAGGAAAGAGGAAGCGAGACTGATCTCCTGAGAGCTGGCATGAACCTAATGGGCCAAAAGGCTTCCTTCTGCATTGTAACAAGTAAAACATACAAATATTTTGATACGAAAACAAAAAAAAATTGCAGATGCTGAAACTCTAAGACAAAAATGCTGGTAAAACCCAAATCAGGCAGCATTTATGGAAAGAGAAACAGAGAATAGCTCGGAACTGATTACACCTTGATATGTTGAACTGATCAAACTCCTGTCCAGTATCAGCTGCTTTCAAAGTGACTCATCCAGTATCTCCAGTAGAAATAATACTGAGAGGAGATCCTACTGGCTGTTGATGGAGTAGCAGCTCTTTTATAGGTGCTCCTACTCTTTTTAATTTACTGCTTCCAACTTGTTTTGAAAACTTACTTTTAAATGCAATATTGCTTTAGGATGAATCGTGCTAAAGCTACTAAAAAAGAAGAGGGCCCTCCGGTAACTTTGGAATCTATTATGCTGACACTTCGGCAACATAAAAATGAACTTTTGGAGGAGTTACAGCAACTCAGTGCTGAATTTAAATGGATGGATGGAAAATTGGATTCTATTCAAAAAACTTTAAGTGAACACGATAAATGGATAAAAGAGAACGAAGACTTTTGACGCAAAGATTGACAACCTGGAACAGATCTGTGATAAACAGTTAAAGGTTAATGAAATATTAAGACAGAAGATTATCGACTTAGAAAACAGAAACAGAAAAAATAATCTACATATTCTGGGTTTTAAGGGGTTATTGGAAGGCAATCAGCCTTTGGAATTTTGTGCAAACCTTTTGGCTAATTTATTTCCGAATATTTTAAAATCTCCACCTAAAATAGATCAAGCTCACAGATCGCCTGCACCAAGACCTTCTCCAAGAGGACAACCCCGTTCAGTGATAATTTGTCTTCATGACTTTCAAACAAAGGAACTTTTAATTCATGAATCTCGTCGGAAAGGTATGATTGATTATGAAGACTGAAGTTCAGAATTGTGGAAGAATTTTCACCCGAGGTGTTGAATGAACGCTTCAAGTTTAAAAAAAAGTAATTTCTGAGCTGTATAATAAAGGTTTTAAACCCTCTCTTCCTTACCCCGCTCGTCTTAGAATCATTTCGAAAAATGGTTCTGAGAGATGGTTTCGCTCGACTGAAGAGGTGCAAAATTTCTTGAGTGCCGAATCAATTTCAGAAGTTTAACTGTTCAATAATTCTTTACACAAATTTATGTTGCGTCTGCCTGATGGATCCTTTTTTTTAGAATCAGCAGTCTAACTGTTCATTTCTTTCTTTTGTGAACAATTGTTTTTTTTAAACTTTTGGCATACTTTCATATCTAATTTTTATGTACTTTTACTTCCTTGTTTAGAAAACTTACTAATATTAGTAAGTTTTCTTTGAGTTAAAATTTTCTAAGTTAATATGTTTTGAACTTTCATATTTCTTTCTAATATTTTTATACTATAATTTATGAGGTTATTTTAAATATGTTTAATTTTGCTCTGTTTTTCTGGTATGTCTTGTTGGAATGCAGTTTTGCCCTGAAATTTTTTTTTTGGAGCTCAGCCAGTAAATTGTTTTGGGAGAGATGGTAGGTTTAGCTGTCGACTGCCCTTTGGTCAATTTTCTCTCTTTGGGCAGGGGTGGGGGGTGGTTTTCCTTTTTGCTATCAGCTGTTTGGTTCTCTTAGCTTCATTTGTTGCTTGGTTACTTTTTCTTAAAGCTCATTGTTTGGATTTAATATATATTCCAGCAGTTTTTATTCAAACGTCTCTTTCAAGCAATATTTAAAATGGACCATACTTTTAATTTACTTAGTTTTAATGTTAAACCATCCTATGAAACGTAATAAGATATTTAATTATATTAAGAAATTGAACGTTTCAATTTTTTTTACAAGAAACACATGTTCGTAAATGTGATCATTTACGTCTTTTCAGCCGTTGGAAGGGTTTATCTTTCCATTCCTCCCTTCAGGCTAGGGCAAGAGAAGTTTCGATTCTTATAGACGATTCAGTTTCTTTCGTTCAACATAATGTAGTGTCTGATACCAATGGGCGTTTTGTTATAGTCTCAGGGAAATTAGATAATAAATCAATGGTTTTTGCTAATTTGTATTCCCCGAATATAGATGATCCAGGCCTTTTTGAAAGCGTTTTTTCGCTTTTACCTGATTTAAGTTTATACTCTTTGGTTTTAGGAGGAGACTTCAACTGTTGTTTAGATCCTGTTTTAGATCGTTCTTCTTCTAAATGATTGACATGTAGTAGATCTGCCTCCTTTATCCAATCTTTTCTAATGAAATGTGATATTGTTGATGTTTGGCGCTTTTTGTGTCCAACAGATAAAGAGTACACATTTTTTTCCTCATGTTCATCATACGTATTCCAGGACTGATTTTTTTTTGTTGATAGCCAATTGATTCCATTAGTTTGATCCTGTGAATATAAAGAAATTGCTGTTTCAGATCATGCTCCTGTGTTTTTATCTTCCGAGTGTCTCCCGAATAAACAGGTTCTGGCGTTTTAATCCAACTCTGTTATCTGATAAGGATTTAAAGAAATTTTTGGAGAGACAAATTACTCTTTTTTTTTGAAGAAAATACGCTAGAACAGATTTCTAGTCTTATTTTATGGGATGTTTTTAAGGCTTACATTAGAGGACAAATTATTTATTTTACCGCGAGTGTTAAGAAAAAAAGCTAATAAGAAGTGAATTGAATTAGCCAATCAGTTGAAACAATTAGACCAAAAATATGCTTTGGCTCCAGATCCTGCTTTACATAAAAAAGTGTTGAAATTACAACTAAATACGATCTGCTTTTAACTTATCCAATTGAAACTCAACTTTTAAAAGATAAAAGTCAGTTTTATGTTCATAGAGATAAAACAGGTAAACTATTGGCTAACCAATTAAAGAACTTTATAGTTAAATGCCAAATTAAAGAAATTTGTAAAGCTAATGGTGATAAAACATCTGATCATTTAGAAATAAATGATACTTTTAGAGAGTTCTATTCTAAACTTTATAGTTCTGATCCTCCTAAAGATAATACTGTAATGAATAATTTCTTAGATTGATTAAACATTCCTACACTTTCTGATGATAATCAAAAATTGCTGGATCAACCCATTTCTTATGAGAAAATTGCCGAGGTTGTTCACCCTTTGCGCTCGGGAAGACTCTGGGTCCTGATGGATTTTCTGGAGAGTTATATAAGGCTTTTGCCTCTTTGCTTATACCTCACTTATACTCAGTTCTTTTGGACTCTTTTAAATTAGGTAGGTTGCCACAATCTTTTTATGAAGCCTCTATTTCGCTTATTCTTAAAAAGAGTGAGGATCCAACTGAATGTTCTTCTTACAGACCAATTTCCTTACTTAATGTTGATACGAAAATTTTAACTAAACTTTTGGTTCGTAGGATTGAAAATATTTTGCCATCTATTATTTCTGATGATCAGACTGGATTTATCAAAAATCAATACTCCCACTTTAATATTCATCGTTTATTGAATGTTATTTATTCTCCTTCTAAAGAGATATCGGAATGTGTTATATCCTTAGATGCTGAGAAAGCCTTTGATCGGGTTGAATGGAATTATTTATTTAAAACTTTAGAAAAATTTAACTTTGGGCCTGATTTATCTGTCTCCCTCTGCTCAGGTTCTTACTAACTCTCCGAATTCTAAACCATTTAAACTTCAACGTGGAACTAGACAAGGTTGTCCTTTGAGTCCTTTGCTTTTTGATTTGGTCTTAGAACCTGTAGATATTGCTTTCCAGGAATCTAATGATATCACTGGTATTTTAAGGAGGGGTATTAGTCATAAAGTGTCGCTTTATGCTGATGACCTTTTACTCTACATTTCTAATGTGGAGTTTTCTTTACCTTCCATACTTACTTTACTTTCCTGCTTTAGTCAGTTTTCAGTATATAAACTTAACTTTCATAAGAGTGAACTTTATCCTTTGAATAATTTAGAATTAGTTAACACTAACCTTCCTTTTAAAATGTTAAGAAATCAATTTACTTATTTGGGCGTAACAATTACTAGGTATTATAAATTCCTTTTTGAAGAGAATTTTTTCACACTTCTGAATTATGTTAAGAAGGCACTATTAAATTGGTCACCCCTCTTTTTATCATTGACTGGCTGAATTAATTCTATTAAAGTTAATATTTTGCCTAAATTTTTATATTTATTTCAGGCTGTACCTGTTTTTATTCCTAAATCCTTTTTTGATTCTTTGGATTCTATTATAACTTCGTATATATGGAAAAATAAAATTTCTCGATTAAATAAAGTTCATCTTCAAAAAGCTAAAAAGCATGGAGGTTTAGCTTTACCCAATATTAGGTTTTATTACTGGGCAGTCAATATACGGAATCTTATGTCCTGGTTATATTATATTAATCGATGCAAAGAAGTAGTAAGCTTTCTAGCAACTGTAATTCTGATTTTCAGAATAGCTTGTCTTGTTAGTCATAAATAAAGATCACCAAACAGATGATTCAATTGACAATTATCTCTAACTTTCCTTTTCAACCTAACAAGCATTTATAGATGAATGCTCACCTTAAAATTAACACAGGCTAGCATTAATTCTTGTTTCAAAGAATTTATATTTCAAGAGAGTTAACCAACAATTTTTAGCATTAAATATACAGCAATATTGTGATGAGGTACTTTGAAAGTGGCATTGGGCAGAATTTCATCATATGTAAATGAATGCCAGATCTATTGGCTATGACAGAAGCAACCACTTGGCCCCAAACACAGACAAGGTATTCAAATTCAAAAGGTGAGGCAAGAGTGACTGAAGGAGGGCTTTTATAAGTTATATCTGAGACTGTATGTTGTGCAATGATTGCATCATCTTCTCCAGTCTTTCCATAGTCCACAAGACAAAAGAAAAGTATACAAAATATTCTCAACTAGCCTGGATAATTGCATCTCTAACAACACTTTGGAAGTTCAACAAAATCCTAGTCACTGTAATGGCACCTCATGCAACATGTCAAATGTTCATAACCTCAACAATCTACACATTAAGAGCGGAAGATGTACAAGGTATAAGCTATCATCTAGGATACGGATATGAACAATAACCACCATGATCCACACCATCTTATCTTGTGAATACTGCCATTCTTTGATTACTGTCAGTCAGAACCTCTAAAATCCATATCTACCACCACCGTGGGACTACCTTTTTCACACTGACTGCAGAGGTCCAAGGAGGTAATCTCTTTCTCAATAGCAATTAAGTTTAGACAATTAAATACTGGCCTGTTCATAATATCAGCACTCATTCAATGAAAGGTGTACAACTAGAAAAGACAGTTTGAAAATTTTCCATTTCTATTGTATGCAAGACTAGAGGACAATCTCAGAACAGAAGGGTATCTTTTTAGAACAAAGATGAGAAGGAATTTCCTTAGCCAGAGAGTGGCAAATCTGTTGAACTCGTTGCCACAGGTGGCTATGGAAGCCAAACCTTTGTATATTCTAGGCAGAGGTCGACACATTCTTGCTTAATCAATGCATGAAGGGACATAGGGACAAGGCAGGAGATTGGGGCTAAGAGGGAAAGTGGATCAGCCATGATAAAAAGTTGGAGCAAACTCAACGGGCCAAATGACCTAATTCTGTTCCTATATCTTATGGTCTTACGTATGTCTATTTAGTAACGACCAAAATCATGATCCAATTACCAGTATACAAGGGAACTTTATGCTTTTTATATCCATGCACTTTCTGATTAAAAAAAAACTCAATTCTACAAACTGACACATGCTTTAGTACTATTTATAAAGTTAAAGAAATAAAAAAAGAAGAAAAACATGTTTACTTCATGATTAATTATGGTCCAACCACAGGATGATTCACTATCGCTGGAATTTTCCGACATCTTCAAACTCAGGTAACTGCAAAACAGATATTTCAATATTAATAACAGATCAATTAAAAGCACTGGAAATAGGAGATGAGTCATCGTGTTGCAGTTATACAGATAGCGTATAAACTACCATATACCATCTTGTTGCCACATTGTAAGAAGGATGTGGTAACAAGAGAGAGAGTGCAGAAGAGATACATCAGTATGTTGACTGTAGTTAAAATGTGAAATTGGAAAGGCTGGGTCTATTCTCAATGGAACACCAGAGGCTGAAGAGTGACTTATACAGGTTTTTAAAGTTATAAGAATCAGAATCTCCCCTTCCCCCTCTGGTTTGAGAGGAGAAATTTAAAGGAGATCTAAGGGATAATTTTTTGGAATGAGCTGCAAAAGGGAGGAAATGGTGGCAGATACCATTGCAACATTTAAAAGGCATTTGGAAAGGTACTTGGATAGGAAAGTATGCAATACAAGCCCAAAACAGACAAACTGATTTAGCATAGACGGGCATCACAGACACAAGGATGAGAAGAGCTAAAGGACTTGTTTGTGTGCTATGACTTTTGAGATCAAAATTTAACTTGTGGCAAAGCTTTGAGCATAATAATCATACCACCCAGAGTTTAGTGGTATGACTATCATTTATGTTTATACTGACTTTCACTAATCCTGGGACCTCTAAAATGGTGATTTTATCAATGTGTAGCTAAATCTCAAATACATTCAATGGCCATTTTATTAGGTTTACCTGCTCATTAATGCAAATATCTAATCAGCCAATCATGTAGCTGAAACTTGATGCATAAAAGCAATCAGACAGAGCAACCCCATGCCGATGCCTACCTACCTCCTTTCGATACAATACGTATACTTGGATGTTAAGCTCCCAAATATGATCTTCTTCCATCCATGATTCAGTGATGCCCACAACATCATACCTGCCAACCTCTAACTGCGCTACCAGATCATCTACTTATTCCATGTACTGCATACATTCAAATTTAACACCTTCCGTCCTGTATTTTTCACCTGTTTTGATTTTGGCCCCATGTTACACTTCACCTCATCCCACTAATTTCAATTTTGCCCCATCATCTGCGGGTCCTTCTTCATAGTCTCACTACACACTGCATCTATTTGTACACCAATTACCCAATCTTCAGCACTATCACTCCAGTTCCCATCCCCTGCCAAATTTATTTAAACCCTCTCCAACAGCTCTAGCAAACCTGCTGGAAGGATATTGGTAGCCCTTGGATTCAGGTGTAACCCACCCTTTTTGTACAGGTCGTACTTCCTCCAGAAGAGATTCCAATGACCCAGAACTCTAAAACCCTTGGGCCATTTCCTACGCCACTCATTCATCAGTATTATTAACCTATTCCTGCCCCGACTAGCCCATGGCATTAGGAGTAATCCTTGCAGGTCCTGTTCTTCCGAGACTCTTCGCTAACTCCCTATACTCACAAAGCAGGGCTTCTTCCCCCTTTCTACCTATATCATTGGTGCCAATGTGCACCAAGGCCTCTGGCTACTCACTCTTGCTCCTGAGAATATTCTGCAGCCACTCTTACGAGGCAACACACCATCATGATGTCTTTTTCATGCCCCCCTCCATCACTTTACCTGACTTTACCCTTCCCTGCTGAGCCTCAGAACCAGCTACAGTGCCACTGGCCTGGTTGCTGTCGCTATGCTCTACTAGGACATTCTCCTGTTGCTGAAAGGAATGGTCAAAGGGGAATCCTGCACTAACTGCTTACTCCCTTTACTTCTCCTGGTGGTCACCCACCTACTATCAGAAGCCTGCATTCTGGGAGTGACTACCTCAGTAAAAGTCTCATCTATGAGGTTTTCAGCCTCCCTGATATCCACCTCCAGCACCTTGTCATTCAAGAGCTGAATATGGTGTACTTCCTGCAGATGTAGTCATCAGAGAGACCGTTAGGTACCCTGCAATCCCACATCTTACAGGAGCATTCCTCTGCTTTAACTACCATCCTGCCTACTCTTGCTATATCTTTGGTTCTAACCAATTAAAACATCTTAAGTTCTACAATGAAATAAATGACAAATTTAAATAATAACAGTAACCACTGAGCACAAGTGCAAAAATGAAGCTTAAACAACCTTGGTTAAAACTGTCTTATTTATGCATTTGAATTAATTAAATTCCAGTACAGGAATCTTTAGTTTAATTATAGATCATACTACAAAAGCAGGCTGCTTTTATTCTAGCAACCACATGACCCATCTTCACAAGCTGCCTCTTGTCTGTTCTTCACAAACAATGCCAGTTTAAAATGAAGGTGGAGCTGTTGTGACTGAACTAAAACTGGGTGACACGGAAACTGTAACTGAGAAATACAAATCTTTACTCACACGTAGCAAACCTTCAGAGAGAGTGTCCAATAGAAACTCACTCTCCAGACACTTCTTCAACACAAAGATAATAAATAACTACAGTTATAATCACCTACTTTAACTTTTGGAATATAGTCAAGTAAATATGCAGAATTACACATTTACAATTGTAGCACATTGTAATGAATAGAATATTCAATACTGGTGTCTGTTCCAAAAGCCTTAAGAGTACAAATTCCAGCTAACCAGAAGATTAAGTGACAAAACAGATCTGTCCTGAACTGTGCCTTAAGTAACAGGAATACACCTTTAACAATGTGCTAATAGCAGGTACATTTATCTATTGCCTTCCCCTACGTAGCTTCAACAGAATATACTCAGAGGTCCTATTAAATTGTGTACAGGTCTAATTTCTTGAACACCGCTTCTTAGTTTAGCTAACCCATAATTTTGCTATTCATAATGTCATAATTCCAGAAAGATCCTAAGAGCTTTCATCGTGATAAATGTGCCCTTATCAGTTCACTAGTTTACCCTAGTTCAATCTACAACACTTAAACTAAAAATGAATGGCATTTTAATAGTTGCCATTTGAAAGCCATCACTTTATACTTTGGAATCCATCTACTTTGAACCACTGCTAGCCAAACACATTGCAATATAGCTACCTGAAAAATTCTTGAGTCACGATGTACATGACAGAAGAATGCAACAAATGATCAAAATGCATTTACACAATTTAATAGAATATTAATTTGCCATATTGTTGTGATATGCAGAGTTACAAATTATTTTCCTGATTACAAAATTGGAATGTACATTATAGAAACAGTGAAAAATAGCTGTTTTGCCTTATAAATCTTAAGGAAATAATTCTTGAATTATGCTCGCACAATGAGTCAAAGCTCAGTGAAAATACATGCTGGTTAAAATTTGACTTTAAAAGGCAAGACTGGCAATCTGATAGGAAAGACAAAAACAACAACAATGGGAAAGACAGAGAAATTACACTCCATTCAATAAATTGTGCTTACTACACAATATTTGCCATATGTGCATTTTCTCCGATTCAAAATATATTCATTTGAAAAATGCTTAACTTTCCTAATCTATTGGGACTCAAAAAAATAGACCTGTAGTCACACTTACAAAAGGTAAGATGACACAAAAAGTGGAAAAATGGAATAAAATCAAATTCAAAAAACAAGTTACAATAAGGGCTGGCTTGTTAGGCCGGAAGGGCCTGTTACTATGCTGTATCTCTAAGTAAATTCGTATTAATGAAAGTGCAAAGTAGTCAACATTTTAAGAAGAAGTTGTTTAAGACTACATTTTAAATGTTAGTTTCATTTCCTGTTTTAAATGGCTTCATTTTAACACATCCATGAAGCAATCAGCATTCTTCTGGTTTTTCACTGGTTACAAACCCCATTTTTAAAGCCCAATTCCACCAATGAGAACCCTTGCTTTTTAAATAAAAACAGAATACAGAAAATAAAAGCAAGTATTTGAGTCAAAGATCCAGACACATTTATATCCTTAATCCCTGTATTTTTATGAAGTGAGAAATATATTAGCCAAAAATAGCCTAAGAAAACATTTTTACTGTTGAAATTGAAGGGAATGGAGGGATATGGATGATACGCAAGAAGAGGATATTTAATATAAATTGACCTTGAAATCTGCATAGCACCATGGGCTGAATTGCCTGTCCAATATTGTACCGTTCTGTGTTCTAAAAGGGAACATTCATAAACAAAGCAATATTGGCTTTGACAGCTATCTGTCACTTGATGTTTACGCAATCCGGAGTCAGACCATGATAACTAGTCTATAATGTTGCAATACGTGTGGAGATGATTGAATAAACAAATAAAATCCTGACCCACTTCATCCAATTTTTTTGCCTGATCCTCACAATCCACTTCCTTGTTTCCAAATATCTACTGGTCTTAGTCCTGCATATATACACAATCAACAACTAAGCATTGTTAACTTATTCTCACTTTGCAGGTGTAAAATGAGGACTTTGCAAACATGCAGTTAAATCAGCCTAATTAGTTTGAACATTGAAATGTCCACAATAGGTTTAAAAGAAAATCGAATATGGATAAATAATATGAATAATTTCCCTTGCCCTCTTCATTTCTGCACTCTGGCTTCTCCCTTACCTCTTCTCTTCACCTATCACACCCCCTCCTCCTCTTTCCCTTTCTTCCCTGGTCCACTCGCCTCTTAAGATTCCTTCTTTTTCAGACCTTTAACTTTTCCATCTGTCACCTCTCAGCTTCTCACTTCATCCGCCCCCTCTCTCATCCAACTGGCTTCACCCATCACCTTCTAGCTTGCATTCCTTCCCCTCCTCCCATCACTTATTCTGGCGTTTCCCCCCTTCCATTTCAGTCCCGAAACTCTTTTTCATAGATGCTACATGACCTACTGAGTTCCTCACGCATTTCCTATGCGTTACTCTGGATAAATAACCTGATCTGTGGGCAGCATTGAAGGCAATGAAAATGGAAGGTCTGCCAAGCTAAATGAGCTAATCTAAATAACCTAAGTAAAAAAATCCAAAATAGTGAGGTAATACCTCGCCACCATGGAGTATTTTCCCACAGTTAACCTTTGACACTATTAATTATTAATTTCAGTTGCGCTACTACGGAAAATATTACTGATAGACTACTGGTGGAAGAGTTAATGAAAGAGTTTCACTGGCTGCAGAGCTGAAGATTACAGAAAGACTACTTGATCAGCTTAGTTCTAATAACCCGAGCTTTAAGGATGATGAACTGCCGTGCAAGAGGAATTCAGCAAGTCAAGCAACATCTATGGACAAGAATAAAGAGTCTTACGTTTGTGATGAAATACGGTAATTGTTCCTATGTGCACTTTACATTTAAAACAAGATGCCCAATATTTGTAAATAGCTTGCTGTGTCACAGGAACACTCCGGGTATAGTAATATACTGCTCATATTCCCTGATTTCTGCCAGTATCCTCCTATCTCCTTGGATCCATCAACATTTGTCCTTTTTCAATCTGCGCAACGAAAGCCCCGTTATTGGTTGAAAGCCAAACGCTCTGTCAACAGAGAGTGCGGTGGCTTACAAGTCCCCGCCAGTGCCGATCACCTCCCCACGTCGGCAGGCAAACGCGGCGAGCTTTACCGAGGAGACACGAGGCGGACGATAGGAAGCACCCTTCCCTGGGGCTCGGAGGAGAGTTGGGAAAGGACAGAAGCAAAGCACATATCGAAGACAGACAGGGACAATGCGCCTACCACCAACAGCCGCCCGTCCGCCGGCCGCTCCTGGACTTCCTCGCTCGGCCCTCCCCACCGCTTCCTACCCACCCTCACCCACCCGTCCTGCCCTGTTCTCCTCGGTGCAGCTTTCGCCCGCTCGACCCAGCGCTCTCCAGCGGCCTTGCAGTCCGGTCGCCAGCTCCGATCCACCACCGATCGCAGTGGGTCAGAGCCGGCCACAGCTAGCCTCACCTGCCTACCACCAGCCAGAGATGACCACCGCTCTGAAAGCACCATCCACCCAGGCCCTTGTGATGTTTTGACTGACGATCGATGACGCCGCGAAGCGAAGCGTAAATACAAGCCCACGAGGGCGTGAGCGGAGCCGCGCGGCATTGCGGGAGTTGTAGTCCCAGGTCTGGAAATAGGTTCTATGCCTACTGAGATGGACTACATTCCCCAGAACGCATCGTGACACGAGCCAGCTGCGCCCTCATTGGGAGACGTCACTTACAAACTAACCAATCAGACACGGTTACCAAGGCACCGCTACCATAACAAACCAAGGCGAGACGAGCAAGAGCGGAGCAAAGAGGGTCTGTGGTAGGGGTGGGCTGAGAGCCGGGGCGAGGTTTCTGAGAGCCGTCGCTCTGTGCCTTGTTGAAGAAGGATCACAGAGAGCCCACCAGGTGCTCCGGGGGTGAGGGGCACCATGGCTGACCACCATGTCCCGCCGTCTGCCCGCAGAGTCCAGTTTGAAGATCCGCAGGGTGAAGCCTGTGTTGCCAGGTCTGGCGCTGACTCACTCTGTAGTCGCCATTCAACCCCGGTTCGGTTCAGAGACGCCGGGTCTGACCGTCCCGTCTGGTCTTTCGCTCCAAAGGCAGAGCCTACAGACACATGCGGTGTGAATCCCGGCTCACTCTTCAGTCCCGATCTTAAAGTTAAGTGCGCGGGCTGCGATGCTAACACTACATCTATCGCTCCAAAGCCGGGCTCCAGAAGTTCCGTGTGTGATAACATGAATGCATCCCTCACTAAAAACTCACTGTGTGCCGATCCCGCTCCAGTGGCTGACATCTGTGATAACCGCTGTTTTACTCCAGCGGCTCGTTTGGATGCTGAGTTACGTGATGATTTCAACCCTTCTCGTGCTTTGTCACTCGATTCTAAGAATTCGATATATCGTGAGCTAAATTTAACCTCCGAATGCCGAAGCACAAGTGACGGCCACACGCAGTCCGTTGCTCCAAAAATTGAGGGAAAAAGGGAAATGGGAGGTGATAATCCCATTCCTGCAAACACTCGGAAGGCAGCGGATGGAAAGAGTTTTCCCTGTGCGAATCCTGGAAACCCTGTGTTTTCCTGCATGGAAAAAATCCCGACGTCGCCACATTCCCCGACTCCATTCGTGAAACCCCAGAATCCGCTCTACAGAACCACGTCTGCCGACTATGGATCCAACGAACCGACCTGTGACATTGCACCTTCCGTCTTCAAGCCGTTGTCACAGTCCTTCTCGGAAGTGCTCTGCACTACTGGGATGTATCGTAACCGCTCCCTGAATACTGGGCTAGATAAGAAGAGAGTTCACGACTTACTACAAATGTGATTTTGAGGCCTGTCGGAAAAAATACTTTGTAATTATGTTTTGAAAATATTTTGATAGTGAAGACAAGTGCTCATCTTGATCAATTTTACCAGACATTGTAATGGCGTGTGTTTAAGTGTGTGTAATTCCTGCGTGTAGTTTGCAAATGATTTAGTCATTTTCTATGTTTATATACAGTATACCGGCCTTTAATATAAATGGTTCAGACTTGCACTACATGTCATCTAGTTTCCATGTGCATTCTCTCTGAACTTGACATCCACAAATGCAAAGGAATAGAATGCAAGAGACTATTCAACTCAGCGTCTCTTCATCCTAATACCGATTTTGAGTCCTCCTGCGGCTGGAAGTGTTTCAGATTTTGGAGTTTTAAAATTTTGGAATATATAATGAGATAGCTTGAGGTCGCCATCATTTCCAATTCTTGATTTATGTGCTATCGTTAAACAGTCTTTGTCTTGCACTTGTTCATCACACATACGGACTTAACAGTAAAAATAATTACATACTGTTAATATAATGTATGCAGAGTAACAAAGGCAGCACAACAGCTTCAGGAGAATATCTGAATCAGTTGTTAACAACAATGGCAGGCTTTCAGACTCCAGCCACGATGCCTTGTTTAGATGAAGGGTTACAGTGCACTGTATTTGCATTTTACTTCTTTCAGGTTTTATAAGATTAAAAGAACAATCAGCATCCTAGACTTGTTCTGGAGTTAGATTTTCATCAGCAAAGATCTTCACACTCATCAATTAATTTCTCTGTTGCTTTGTGATCAGCAGACACTTAAAATTTTTTAGAATCTTTAAAAAATTAATGCCGTATTTCTTTTATATTTCTGCAATCAGCCCACTGAATATTCTCAATTACCTTCAATTTTTAGTTTGTTGTGATGAATTTTTGCACATTTCATGGTCAGCACACCATTAAATAGCATATGTTCACTCCAACACTGACGAATTCACTCTTTCAATATGATTAAGATCTCCATTTTTTACTTTATGCAGAGTTTTTCTATTTTTCATTAATTTCAATTTATTACATACATGAGGTCACTTCTCAGAACCGTCTGTGGTGCACAGGGACCTTTGCCTGGGAACATTCCCAATACCTTGTGGAATTTTCCATTTGAGACATCTTGTTAGTGCTCAAAAAATTTGAGAGTTTGGAATTTCAGATTCAACCTGTACCACTACATAGCATTTAGTAGCTTGCCCCGCAGATCATGAATCTTCAAATACATATCCAAGGACATTTAAATATAAAAGTTCTTGCCTTTTCCAGTACTAGGATCAATCTTTGAGGACAAAAACTTCCTCACTTGTCCCAGTACCAGTTATGTACTTTTTAAAATCCTCTGTCTAGGGGGAACAGCTCTTTCCTATTTATTCTGTCTCAGCCCTTCATTACTTTATAAGCTCAATTAAACTTCATCTCAGTCTCCTATGCTCTACAGGTTCAAGTGTACACGATAACTTCTGGTGAAATATGTCATTTGCTTTAACAACCAACACACCCAAGGATGTGCTGAGGACAGCCCATAAGTGTCACATTCCAGCACCAGCATAGCATGCCTACAGTGCTTGGCAGACCAAGACAAAAGACAACAAGCAACAAGGCAACAACAGCAAAGCAAGCTCCATTCCTCTCTCCCACCCTCCCATGCACACACGAGGACAGTCCTCCCAGCTGCCAGCCTTCAGGCTGTGGCCATCGGGCTTTGACTTCCAAACTACCAATGAACCCTTGGACTAGCTGATGATGGGACCTTGAACTCTGGGCTCAAACTCACCAGTCCTCATGCCTCTGGCTCACATAGACATCCGATCCCAGACCCACCATCTCTGGCCTTCGATCGCAGAGTGGAGACCTAGATTGCTGAGGTCCTTTGTCACTTCGAGCGTGGAGTGCAGGTGTCCTTTGTCAAAGCAACCAACCCTATTCAATATTTCTACATTGCTAAAATCTTCTAGTCCTGGCAATGTGTTTGAAAACTGTCCGCACTCCCTTCAGTCCAATCATATCTCTCTGGGGTGATTATAAACATGGTCAAAATGCCTTGTTCTCCTTGTCCTTATAGTCTACGCATCAGCTCATAAAGGGAATTACACAGGGCACATTTTAGCCTCTTTATTGAAGTGTCCTGCTACAAAAATCTAGGTATATATACTCCAAGATCCATTGATCAGTATCTGAGGCCCATTTATTGTGTCCCTTGTCTTGATGAACTTCCCCAAATATTGCACATTTCTTTGGATTGAATTCCATTTGCCACTCTTCTATCCAAATGACTAGATCATTGTTATATTTCTGCATTCTTAAACTTTCATTCTCACTATCCAATACTGCAATCGGTAAACCTCTATCATGTATCTTGGATTTAAGTCTAAATTATAAATATATACAGTATAACCAAAATCAAAAGACAGACTATAGTCCCATGGATTCTGGATTATTAACTGTAAAAGAGTGCTAACTTACATGCTGGTGAACTTTAAAAGCTTCCCAGCTATGTATCATTTCTTTTAAATCTTCGTGTTCCTTTGATGAGTCAGTCACTTTAGTGCAGAGGCTTCATTCATGCTCCAGCTGTAGTCCATGCTGCTCCTGTCTGACTGCTTAAGCAAACTATCCCTTAGCTGTCTGATGTTCCCTTTCTGCATTGAGCATGTCAGAACTAAACCTTGTTTCAGCCAGTGTCCTATCCACTTTATAATTCACACTTCCATTTTCAGTCAGCATCACAATCTGTTGTCTCACTCCAGAACTGCAGAGATGTCCTACACTCAGCATTTCAGCAGCAGCTTTTCCTTCTCTGGCATCAGTCTTCTGAATGGTCCAGGAACACTTCTTCACTATTCCTCATTTACACTATTTATATGTTATCATTGTCACGTACAGTCATTTTATGCCTTGCACAGAACTCGTGCCACAAAACAAGTTTCATAACATATCCTGATTCTTTCTTTCTCTGTACAGCAGGAAGCCCTTCAGCTGGTCAAATCATACACACACACAAAATGCTGTTAGAACTCAGAATCAGGTTTATTATCACCAGCATGTGACATGAAATTTGTTAACTTAGCAGCAGCAGTTCAATGCAATACATTGAAAAAAAGATGATAATAGAAGGAAAAAAATATAATAATAAATAAATAAATCTATTACAGTAAAAATCGTGCAAAAACAGAAATATTATATATTTAAAAAAGTGAAGTATTGCCCTAGAGTTCAATGTCCATTTAGGAATCAGATGGCAGAGGGGAAGAAGCTGTTCCTGAATCACTGAGTGTATTTGCCTTCAGGATTCTGTACCTCCTATCTGATGGTAACAGTGAGAAAAGGGCATGCCTTGGGTGCTGGATGTCTTTAATAATGGACACTGCTTTCTGATACACTGCTCCCTAAAGATGTCCTGGATACTTTGTAGGCTAGTACCCAAGATGGAGCTGACTAAATCTACAACCCTCTGCAGCTTCTTTCTGTCCTGTGCAGTAGCCCCCACCCCCATACCAGAAAGTGATGCAGCCTGTCAGAATGCCCCCCGCGGCACATCAGCAGGCTAGGTAGCATCTATGGAAAAAGTGCAGTTGACATTTCAGGCCGAAAAGTCGATGGTCCTTTTTTCCCATAGGTGCTGCCTGGCCTGCTGATTTCTTCCAGCATTTTGTGTGTGTTGCTTGGATTTCCAGCATCTGCAAATTTTCTCTTGTTTGTGATAAGTGTACTCTAACTCTGCCACCACTTCTTGTAATTATTCTAATTTTTCTCAAGTACTCATCCAACTTTCTTTATGTGTCACAATTGGAACTGAATCTGCTACTACCCCTCATATTCCAGATTCTTGGGTCTTCTGTCAATCACTATCATTTTATGAACCCCAATTCTTGACTCTTCAACAATGTATTGCTCTTCTGCCTCATTGTTTGCCAGCCATTTGTTTAGTTCTTGCCCCTCCAATTTGCACCTATCTTTCACTTGGCAAAATACCAAGCAGAAATCAATGGCATTAGTATAAAGACTAGCCCTAGTTTTCAAAATAAATAACTTTCCATTTTCCTCCTATACTTCCTGGACTACTGCCATTTTGCTGCCTTATCCTTTATCCCACCCTTAGCCCACCATTTTCCCTCTTCTACTCCCACTACCCGCTCTCTACTCTCCCTGCCACTCTTCCACTGCCTGTGATCTCCTGTGTGAAGCTAATCCCTACCATTTTACTCAATTAGGAGTTGCCATTTGCCAGCAAGTGCAGTCAGCTTTTCTCTGAGCCACAGAATCAACCCAACATCAGCTTCAGCCTAGCTAAGCTCTCCACAAACCTCGATTTTTCAGTTCTGCCAGCATCCTCATAAGAATAGGTGGGGATGCAGCAACCCTGCAGTATATCAATCTGTTGCTTTTTCTGTGTATAATCCTAGAGTTTATTCTAAAAGAAAATCAAATGCCACCCTACAGTTCCCGATAATGTAATGTGGTTTGATCAGAGTACAATCTGTTTACAGTTTCAGTGTATTAAAATCAGTTTTGAAAGTGTAACCTAACCTAAATTAGGGTTCAAATCCAGACCACATTTCCAGTACTTGGCTTCTAAACCTCTAGACTACACAGCTGTAGGTTCAAAGTTAGTTGTACAAACAGCCAAGCAGAACTCATGTGAATTTCATGTTTTAGGCAGATGCACATTTTGCCAAGCATTCTCCAAAGATTAGAAATATTTAATTACAAATTTACTTTGAGCTAAAAACCAGCAACAGTGTCTGGTTTACAGTTTCTTGTTTCAGACTGGTAACTACCTTCTGCAAGCGTCAAAAAACAAAGAACTTTGCCACATCAGCAAAAAGTGTTCCATGAATGAGACCAAGACATGACTTCACACCTCCCACCTCTCTCTGTCAAACTATTCCCATTCACTCATTGACCTGATGATCTTGTTTATAGCTCATCCCCATGGTTTTTACCCTCCGTCCTCCTCGTGCCCCTCACCCACACCCCTAGCAAATTTACAAGTTCCTTTTTAACATGCTTATTCAAATAGTGAAACACTGTGTAATAATCAGGGCTTGTCAATTTAATTTACTTATAGAGATGCCCCCGATTTAACCCTGACCTAATCACGGGACGGTTTACAATGACCAATTAACCTATTGGACTGTGGGAGGAAACCAGAGCACCCGGAGCAAACCCATGTGGTCACGGGGAGAACGTACAGATAACGGCAGGAATTGAACCCAGTTTATTGGTACTGTAAAGCGTTATACTAGCCACTATACCATCCCATAGAAAATGCTGTCTGAAAGAATATTCCATGCTAACTCATTATTGCTGTCCCCCAATACAACAGCGCATGACAAGGATGGGATTTGAACCTGTGCATTCACATTAAAGTATGATTATTGTTATTATCTACAACAGATATGAACTCCTATGGGGACCACCGTTCCTGCAAATCCCCCATTGTGCCCATTGATACTGTGTGCTCCTTCTCCAAGGACACCCCGGCACAGACATAACCCCGAAAGAGGGGCAGACTGTCAGCTCGAACTGAGCCCTCAATATGAGTGGCCAGCTTGGCCAGGCCCAGGAGCAAACTGATCAGGAGATTGCCTGAGTGGGTCACCGTAGGTATCAGTTCTGATGCAGCATCTTTGATCTGAAATGTTAACTCTATTTCTTTTTTCCACAAGTGAGGTCTAACTTACTATTTCCAGCATTTCATCGAACACAGAATAGTACAACACAAAAACAGGCCATTCAGCCTACAATGTTCTGCCGAACCAGCTGAAAAGCAAATAAACACCCAAACACTAGTACCACCTACCTACACCATATCCATATCTCTCCACCTTCCTTACATCCTTGTGCCTATCCAAATATCTCCTAAAAGCCACTAATGTATTTGCCTCTACCACCTTACCAGGTAGTGTATTCCGGGTATCCATGACTCTCTGAGTAAAAAAAACTTATCCCTCACATCTCCCTTGAACCTACCCCCTCTCGCCTTTAATACATGCCCTCTGTTATTAGACATTCATAAACTCAAGAAAGTCTGTAGGTGCTGACACTCACAAAATGCTGGTGCAACTCAGCAGGTCAGACAGCGTCAATGGGAATGAATAAACAGTCGAGCTTTTGGGCCAAGACCCTTCTTCAGGACTGAAAAGGAGATGGAAGAAACCAAAATACAAAGGTGGGGGGAAGGGAAGGAGACTAGCCTGAGGGTGATAGGTGAAGCCAAGTGGGTGGGAAAGGTAAAGGGCTGGAGAAGAAGGAATCTGATAGGAGAGGAGAGTGGACCACAGGAGAAAGGGAAGGAGGAGAGGACCCGGGGGAAGTGACAGGCAGGTGAGAAGACAGAATAGAAGAAGAGGGTAGGGGGAAAGAAAAAAACATTTACTGAAAGGAGGAATTGATATTCACGTTGGAGGCTACCCAGACGGAATATAAGGTGTGCTTCCTCCACCCTAAGGGTGGCCTCATCTTGTCACAAGAGGAGGCCATAGACCAACATGTCAGAATGGGACCCAGAATTAAATTGTTTGTCCACTGCAAAGTTCCACTTTTGACGGATTGAGTGGAGGTGCTCGATGAAGTGGTCTCGCCAATGTACTTGATGTGGCTTTGGGAACACCGGACATGATAGACGATCCCAGCAGATTTGCAGGTGAGGTGTTGCCTCATCTGGAAAGACTGTTTGGTGCCTGAATAGAGGTGAGGGAGAAGGTGAATGGGCAGATGTAACACCTAGGCTGCTTGCAAGGATTAGTGCTGGGAGGGATGAACATGGGAATCATGGAGGGAGTGATCCCTGCAGAAAGCAAGAGAGGGAGAGAGGTAAAGTCATGTTTAGTGGTAGGATCCCTTTGGAGATGGCAGATATTGCAAAGGATGATGTGTCAGATGCAGAGGCTCATGGAGTGGTAGGTAAGAAAAATAGGAACTCTTATCACTGTTAAGGCAGCAGGAAGATGGGGTGATCATGGAAATGGAGGACACGAAGAAATCTGCAGATGCTGGAAACTCAAGCAACACACACAAAATGCTGGAGGAACGCAGCAGGCCAGACAGCATCCATAGGAAGAAGCACAGTCGACACTTCAGGCCGAGACCCTTCGTCAGGACTAACTGAAAGAAGAGATAGTAAGAGATTTGAAAGTAGGAGGGGGAGGGGGAGATCCGAAATGATAGGAGAAGACAGGAGGAGGAGGGATGGAGCCAAGAGCTGGGAAGTTGATTGGCAAAAGGGATACAAGACTGGAGAAGGGAGAGGATCATGGGACGGGAGGCCAAGGGAGAAAGGAAGGGGAAGGGGAGCGCCAGAGGAGGATGGAGAGCAGGCAAGGTGTTATTGTGAGAAGGACAGGGAGAGAAGAAAAATAATAATAATAAATAAGGGATGGGGTAAGAACAGGAGGAGAGGCATTAACAGAAGTTAGAGAAGTCAGTATTCATGCCATCGGGTTGGACGCTACCCAGATGGAATATAAGGTGTTGTTCCTCCAACCTGAGTGTGGCTTCATCTTGACAGTAGAGGAGACCATGGATTGACATATCAGAATGGGAATGGGACGTGGAATTAAAATGAGTGGCCACTGGGAGATCCTGCTTTCTCTGGCGGACAGAGTGTAGGTGTTCAGCGAAACGGTCTCCCGGTCTGGGTCGGGTCTCACCAATATATAGAAGGCCGCACTGGGAGCACTGGACGCAGTATATCACACAAGCCGACTCACAGGTGAAGTGTCACCTCACCTGGAAGGACTGTCTGGGGCCCTGAATGGTGGTGAGGGAGGAAGTGTAAGGGCAGGTGTAGCACTTGTTCCACTTACAAGGATAAGTGCCAGGAGGGAGATCAGTGGGAAAGGATGGGGGGAACGAATGGACAAGGGAGTCGCGTAGGGAGCGATCCCTGCGGAAAGCAGAAAAAGGGGGGAGGGAAAGATGTGCTTGGTGGTGGGATCCTGTTGGAGGTGGCAGAAGTTACGTAGAATTATATGTTGGACCCGGAGGCTGGTGGGTCGGTAGGTGAGGACAAGGGGAACCCTATCCCTAGTGGGGTGGCGGGAGGATGGGGTGAGAGCAAATGTGCGTGAAATGGGAGAGATGCGTTTGAGGGCAGAGTTGATGGTGGAGAAAGGGAAGCCCCTTTCTTTAAAAAAGGAAGACATCTCCTTCGTCCTGGATGAAAAGCCTCACCCTGAGAGCAGATGCAGCGGAGATGGGGGAATTGCGAGATGGGGATGGCATTTTTGCAAGAGACAGGGTGGGAAGAGGAATAGTCCACGTAGCTGTGAGAGTCCATAGGCTTAAAGTAGACATCAGTAGATAAGCTGTCTCCAGAGATAGAAACAGGAAGATCAAGGGAAGGAGGTGTCAGAAATGGACCAAGTATTCCTCTTCCCACCCTGTCTCTTGCAAAAATGCCAACCCTTCTCTCAATTCCTCCATCTCCGCTGCATCTGTTCTCAGGATGAGGCTTTTCATTCCAGGACTAAGAAGATGTCCTTCTTTTTTAAAGAAAGGGGCTTCCCTTCCTCCACCATCAACTCTGCCCTCAAATCCATCTCTCCCATTTCACGCACATCTGCTCTCACCCCATCCTCCCGCCACCCCACTAGGGATAGAATTCCCCTTGTCCTCACCTGCAACCCCACCAGCCTCTGGGTCCAACATATAATCCTCCGTAACTTCTGCCACTTCCAACGGGATCCCACCACCAAGCACATCTTTCCCTCCCCCCACTTCTGCTTTCCGCAGGGATCGCTCCCTACGTGACTCCCTTGACCATTTGTCCCCCATCCCTTCCCACCAATCTCCCTCCCGGCACTTTTCCTTGTAAGCGGAACAAGTGTTACACATGCCCTTACACTTCCTCCCTCACTACCATTCAGGGCCCCAGACAGTCCTTCCAGGTGAGGCGACACTTCACCTGTGAGTCGGCTTGTGTGATATACTGCGTCCAGTGCTCCCGATGTGGCCTTCTATATATTGGTGAGACCGAACGCAGACTGGGAGACCGTTTTGCTGAACACCTACGCTCTGTCCGCCAGAGAAATCAAGATCTCCCAGTGGCCACACATTTTAATTCCACGTCCCATTCCCATTCTGATATGTCAATCCATGGCCTCCTCTACTGTCAAGATGAAGCCACACTCAGGTTGGAGGAACAACACCTTATATTCCATCTGGGTAGGCTCCAACCTGATGGCATGAATACCGACTTCTCTAACTTCCGTTAATGCCTCTCCTCCTGTTCTTACCCCATCCCTTATTTATTTATTTTCTCTCTCTTTTTTTCTCCCTCTGTCCCTCTCACAATAACTCCTTGCCTGCTCTCCATCTTCCTCTGGTGCTCCCCTCCTCCTTTCTTTCTTCCTAGTCCTCCCATCTCATGATCCTCTCCCTTCTCCAGTCTTGCATCCCTTTTGCCAATCAACTTTCCATCTCTTAGCTCCATCCCTCCTCCTCCTCCTGTCTTCTCCTATCATTTCGGATCTCCCCCTCCCCCTCCCACTTTCAAATCTCTTACCATCTCTTCTTTCAGTTAGTCCTGACGAAGGGTCTCGGCCCGAAACGTCGACTGTGCTTCTTCCTATGGCCTGCTGCGTTCACCAGCAGTTTTTGTGTGTTGCATGGAAATGGAGGAGATGTCGGTGAGGGTTGCATCAATGGTGGATGAAGAGAAACCCCATTCTTTGAAGAAGGAGGACATCTCTGATGTCCTGGGAAGAAAGGCCACATCCTGGGAACAGATGCAGCAGAGGTGAAGGAACTGAGAAAAGTGAATAGTATTTTTACTGGAGATAGGGTGAAAAAAGGTATAGTCAAGATAACCTTGGGAACCGGTAGGTTTATAAAAGATGTCAGTTGACAGTTTGACTCCAGAGATGCAGACAGAGAAACCGAGAAGAGGCTGGGAGGTGTCTGAAATGGAGCAAGTGAACTTCAGATTAGGGTGGAAGTTAGGAGCGGAGTCGATAAAATTGACTGGCTCAGCATGGGTGCAAGAAGCAGTGCCAATGCAGTCATCAATATAGTGGAGGAAGAGTTGCGGAGTATTACTGGGGAAGGCTACAAATGTGGACTGTTCTACGTAGCCAACAAAGAGGCAGGCATAGCTGGGGCCCATGCGGGTGCCCATGGCTACCCTTCGAGTCTGGAGAAAGTGGGAAGAGCTGAAGGAAAATATTGTTGAGGGTGAGGACCGGTTCTGCCAGATGGAGGAGGGTGGTAATGGTTGGTTCTTTAGTTAAGAAAGAAGCAGAGAGCTTCGAGGCCTTCTTGATGGGGGATAGAAGTGTATAGGGATTGAAGATCCATGGTGAAGGTGAGGTGGTCTGTGCCAGGGAACTGAAAGTTACGGAGGAGATTGAGAGCAAGAAAAATGTCGGGGATGTAGATGGGAAGGGACTGAACCAAAGGGGATAGAATGGAATCACATCTTCTGCAATAAGACAGCATTTTCTGTTCTATTTAAGAACTGGCTCTTTTTTGATGTTGTAAGCACCAAGAGGTTTTGAAAAAATGGTGTTTGGTTTGTATTTTAAGGCCTTGTTTGTTACTTTATATTTCTTGGTTTAAAGCAGGTGATTAAAACAATGTATCCAAAATGTCTGCTACAAATGAAAAAACAGCTTCCATTCATTTTGTCTTACATGAGGTACTGAAAGTATACAGTAATAGTATATGAACAGATGTTTACTCCTGAAATAGGCAACATGGAACACACCCAACTTTTACAAACAACATACAGTATATCAGTATTCATTGCACCTGTGCATACATGCACTTGTGCACAGGACAATAAATTGAACTTTGACCTTATTCATTACACATGATCAGATAGAACTTAATATTGCTTTACTAACATAGGGACGCAGCATATTCTATACGTTTTTGTACCTCTCAGTTCCCATACAACTCTCCCCTATCCATGCACCTATCCAAATTTTTCTAAAGTGTAGAAATCGAACCCACATTCACCACTTCCATTGGCAGCTCATTCCACACTCTCACCACCCTCTGAGTGAAGAAGTTCCTCCTCATGTTCCCCTTCAACTTTTCACCTTTCACTCTTAACCCATGACCTCTAGTTGTAGTAGCACCCAACCTCAGTGGATAAAAGCCAACCTTCATTTACCCTCTTCCAGACATCCCACCCTGCAAAAACTCATTTCAGGGAGGTAGCACCCCCGCCCCCCCACAACCCCATATCCCCCCCCCACCCCTCCCCCATCAACCTCCAAGGGTGTATGTAATACTTTGTTTAGTGATTTTGTTTAATCTGTAAACCAAGTTGGGTATATGCAGAAAATGTGACATTAAAGTATGTACTTATATTATCATGGAGTTTTTTTTTATTCTATTACAGCTTTAAGCAAGTCTACAGGGAGTTTGGCCTCATCATATAGGACATCAATAGTGTAGCTCCTTAGCAGCTAGCCAGCTAGTTTAAATAACGTTAGCTATGCTAATGAGCAAATGACACCTGTTAAACTCACCTCAACATGCCTTTTACATTTTAACCCACCGTGGGCAATTGAAAAATCACTGTTGCAAACAGTGCAGCGAGCAACACTATCATTATTTTTGAAGTCGACTGTAAAACCCACCCACAGAGAAAATTGATAGGTCTACTTAGTACGAAGAGAGACCAATCAGGATGCTCCCTCTCACTCCCGCTCTTCGTCTTCCTCTCCCTCTCCCTCTCGAAAAAAATCATTTCTGAGATATTGTATATAATTTGTGGGCTTCAGGGAGCCACTGTCAATATGAGGGAGATTCCCAGAACTTCAGGGGGAGGTAGGATGTATGCTATTTAGAAACACAGAAAACCTACAGCACGATACAGGCTCTTGGGCCCACAAAGCTGTGCCAAACATGTCCTTACCTTGGAAGTTGCATGGTTACCCGTAGCCCCCTATTTTTCTGAGCTCCATGTACCTGTCCAGGAGTCTCTGAAAAGACCCTATCATTTCCGCCTCCACCACCGTCGCCAGCAGCCCACTCCATGTACTCACCACTCTCTGCGTAAAAAACTAACCCGACATCTCCTCTGTACCTACTTCCAAGCACTTTAAAACAATGCCCTCTCGTGCTAGCCATTTTAGCCCTGGGAAAAAGCCTCTGACTATCACCATCTTGGACACCTCTATCAGGTCACCTCTCATCCTCCGTCGCTCCAAGAAGAAAAGGCTGAGTACACTCAATCTATACTCATAAGGAATGCTCCCTAATCCAGGCAACATCCTTGTAAATCTCCTCTGCACACTTTCTATGGTTTCCATATCCTTCCTGTAGTGAAGCAACCAGAACTGACCACAGTACTCCAAGTGGGGTCTGACCAGGTTCTTATAGAGCTGCAACATTAGCTCTAGGCTCTTAAACTCAATCCCACGATTGATGAAGGCCAAAGCACCGTATGCCTTCCTAACCACAGAGTCAACCTGCACAGCAGCTTTGAGTGTCCTATGGCAGCGGTCTCCAACAACCGGGCCGCGGACCAGTACCGGGCCACAGAGCATGTGCTACCAGGTCGTGAGGAAACGATATGAGTCAGCTGCACCTTTCCTCATTCCCTGTCACGCACTGTTGAACTTGAACATAGGGTTGCCAACTGTCCCGTATTAGCCGGGATAAATTGGTTTGTCCCGTATTTCCCCCGCTAAGGTACAGCGTTCCTATGAAACCTTTCGTGCCGAAATGGCGTGAAGCGAAGAAGCAATTACCATTAATTTATATGGGAAAAATTTTTGAGCGTTCCCAGATCCAAAATATAACCTAACAAATCATACCAAATAACACATAAAACCGAAAATAAATAACGCTGATATATAGTAAAAGCAGCAATGATATGATAGATACACAGCCGATATAAAGTAGAAATAACGTATGTACAGTATAGTCGGGAAGATGAAGGCAAAACCGATTTGTGGGGGAAAAAATCAGCACGTACACGCATGCGGACAGCACATGCACACGTCACGCATGCACACACAGGTGCCCGCGCAAGGCTTCATGGTCATGGTAGTCTTTCCTGGGGTAAAGTGTCCCAGGATTTGACTGCTACTTTTGTCCCTTATTTGGGAGTGAGAAAGTTAGCAACCCTAACTGTAAAAGACATGTTGAGGTGAGTTTAACCCTACTTGAACACCAACCCACCCGGTCGGCCGGTTCACAAGAATATTGTCAATATTAAACCGGTCCACGGTGCAAAAAATGTTGGAGACCCCTGTTCTATGGACTTCAGACCCCAAGATCCCTCTGATCCTCCACACTGCCAAGAGTCTTAATATTAATACTTTATTCTGCCATCATATTTGACCTACCAAAATGAACTACTTTACACTTATCTGGGTTGAACTCCGTCTGCCACTTCTCAGCCTAGTTTTGCATCCTATCAATGTCCCGCTGTAACCTCTGACAGCCCTCCACTCTATCCACAACACCCCCAACCTTCGTGTCATCAGGAAATTTACTAACCCATCCCTCCACTACCTCATCCAGTTCATTTATAAAAATCACAAAGAGATGGGGTCCCAGAACAGATCCCTGAGGCACACCACTGTTCACCGACTTCCATGTAGAATATGACCCATCTACAACCACACTTTGCCTTCCATGGGCAAGCCAATTCTGGATCCACACAGTAATGTCCCTTTGGATCCCATGCCTCCTTACTTTCTGAATAAACCTTGCATGGGGTACCTTATCAAATGCCTTGCTGAAATCCATATACACGACATCTACTGCTCTACCTTCATCAATGTGTTTAGTCACATCCTCAAAAAATTCAGTCAGGCTCGTATGGCTCGACATGCCTTTGACAAAGCCAAGCTCACTATTCTTAATTATATTATGCCTCTCCAAATATTCATAAATCCTGCCTCTCAGGATCTTCTCCATCAACTTACCAACCACTGAAGTAAGATTCACTGGCCTATAATTTCCTGGGCTATCTCTACTCCCTTTATTGAATAAGGGAACAACATCCGCAACCCTCCAATCCTCTGGAACTTCTCCCATCATCTCCGGAGGCTCAACAATTTCCTCCCTTGCCTCCCACAGTAGCCTGGGGTACATCCTGTCTGGTCCCGGTGACTTATCCAACTTGATGCTTTCCAAAAGCTCCAGCACATCCTCTTCCTTAATATCTACATGCTCAAGCTTTTCAGTCCACTGCAAGTCATCCTACAATTGGCAAGATCCTTTTCCATGGTAAATACTGAAGCAAAGTATTCATTAAGTACTTCTGCTTTCTCCTCTGGTTCCATACACGGTCTTCCACTGTCACACTTGATTGGTCCTATTCTCTCACGTCTTATCCTCTTGCTCTTCATATACTTGTAGAATGCCTTGGGGTTTTCCTTAATCCTGTTGGCCAAGACCTTTTCATGGCCCCTTCTGGTTCTCCGAATTTTATTCTTAAGCTCCTTCCTGCTAGCCTTATAATCTTCTAGATCTTAATCATTACCTAGTTTTTTGAACCTTTCATAAGCTCTTCTTTTCTTCTTGACTAGCTTTACAATAGCCTTTGTACACCACGGTTCCTGTACCCTATCATCCTTTCCCTGTCTATGCAGAACTCCATACAAATATCCACTGAACATTTGCCACATTAAAATCTCCCACCACAACAACCCTGTTATTATTACACAGGGGTACTCTCTAGTATCTGACTCCTGCCCTTCCCTCTCCTGACTGTTACCTACTTACCTGTCTCCCGTGGCCCCAGTGTGACTCCCTGTCTATAGCTCCTCTCTATCACCTCCTCACTTTCCCTGACCAGATGAAGGTCACTGAGCTGCATTTCCAGTTCCCTAACGTGGTCGACGCACCTGGCGCAGATGTGGCCGGCCGGGAGGCTGGGAGTCTCCTGGACTTCCCACATCTTACACCTAGTACAGAACACTGACCTAACACACATACTTCCTGTCTGTATTCTACACAGGCAATATACCTCACCTCGACCCCCTTATCACCTAAGCCCTGTTGAGCCAAAGCCTTCCTATCTGTCTCCCTCTACTCTCTTGTCTGCTCTATAAAGCTGTCTCCTTTTAAAATCTTCTCATTGTTCTAACTGGCTGATGTCCATGATCAGTCGTGCCCTGATCAAACTGCTGAAGAAATAACCCCTTATAATTTTGTACACCTCCATCAAATCTCCCCTCATTCTTCTACACTCCAGGGAACAAAGTCCGAACCTATTCAACCTCTCCCTATAACTCAGGTTCTCCAGTCCTGACAACATCCTTGTAAGTTTCTCTGCACTCTTTCAATCTTACTTACATCTTTCCTGTAGGTGGGTGACCAAAACTGCACACAATACTCCAAATTAGTCTTCATTATCATCTTATACAACTTTAGCATAACATCCCAACTTCTGTACTTAGTACAGTATTTGATTTATGAGGGCCAATATGTCAAAAGCTTTCTTTGCAACCCTATCAACCTGTAATGCCACTTTTAAGGAATTATGGATCTGTATTCCCAGATCTCTTTGTTCTACCACACTCTTCAATGCCCTACCGCTGTAAGTCCTACTCTGGTTTGTCCTCACAAACTGCTGCCTGGCCTGCTGAGTTCCTCCAGCATTTTGTGTGTGTTGCTCGGATTTCCAGCATCTGCAAATATTCTCTTGTTTGTGGTTTGAACACCACACGCTTGTCTGGATTAAATCCCATCTACCATTTTTCCAGCTGTCCAGATGCTACTACAAGATTTGATAGTCTTCTTTGCTTTCCACTATACTGCCAACCTTGGTGTCATCCGCAAATTTGCTGATCCAGTTTACCACATTATCATCCAGATCGTTGTCATAGATTGACAAAAACAACCATCACAATCACTGTGGTCATATGCCTCCAGTCAAGGAGGCAATGATCTACTGCCACTCTTTGGCATCTCATATGAAGCCAATGTCTAATCCAATTTTTACCTCCTCTTGAATGACAAGTGACTGAACCTTCATACCAGCCTCCCATGCAGGACCTTGTCCAAGACCTTGCTAAAGTCCATGTAGACAACATCCACTGCCTTGCCTTCATTAACTTTCCTGGTAACTTCCTCAAAAAACCCTACAAGATTGGTTAGACATGACTACCATGCACAGTCATGTTGACTACCCCTAATCAGTCCCTGTCTATCCAAATACTTATATATTCAGTCCCTTAGAAAATGTTCCTATAACCTACCCACTACCGATGTCAATTTCACCAGCCTATAATTTCCCAGTTTATTCATGGAGCCTTCTTAAACAATAGAACATCAGCTATTCTCCAATCCTCCAGCTTCTCACCCATGGCTAAGGATAATTTAAATACTTTGATTTGTGTCTCTGCAATTTCTGCACTCCCACAGGGACCAAGGGAACCTGTACACACTATCCACCCTGATTTGTCTCAACAGCAAACACTTCCACCTCTGTAATCTGTATATGGTCCATGACCTCCCTGCTGCTTTGTCTCATTTCTGTAGATACTGTGTCCATCTCCTGAGTAAATACAGATGCAAAACTCAATTTAAGAACACCCCCATCTCTTTTGACTTCATGCATAGTTGATTACTCTGATTTTCCAGAGGACCAATTTTGTCCCTTGCTAACCTTTAGCACTTAACCTGTAGAAGCCACTAGGATTCTCCTTTACCTTGTCTGCTAGAGCAACCTTCTTTTAGCCTTCCTGATTTCCTTCTTAATTGTTCTCTTGCATTTATTATTCTCCTCAAGCACCTCATTTACTACTTCCTGCCTATACTTGCTATGCACCTCCTTATTTTCTTAACTAGGGCCTCACAATCTCTCAAAAACAAAGGTTCCATGAATGCGTTATCCTTGCCTTTTCTTCTTACAGGAACATACGATCTCCCTACTCTCAAAATTCCTCTTTTGAAGGCCTCCCACTTACCACCTACACCTTTGCCAGAAAACAATCTGTCCCAATCCACACTTGCTAGCTCCTTTCTGATAACATCAAAATTGGCCTTTTACCAATTTACTCTCAACCCAAGGATCAGACCTATCCTTCTCCATAATTATCTTGAAACTAATGACATTATGATCACTATATACACACAGGATCCTACACAAATTCCTGTCACCAACCCTGTCTCATTCTCTAATAAGAGATCAAGTATTGTTGGGGCTTCTATGTACTGATTAAGGAAACTTTCCTGAACACATTTGACAAACTCAATTCCATCCAGGTCTTTTACAATATGGAAGTCCCAGTCAATATGTGGCAAGTTAAAATCACCTACTATCACAACCTTGCGTGTCTTGCAACAGTCTGTGATATCTCCACAAATTTGCTCCTCTAAATCCCACAGACTGTTCTGTCGTCTATAATATAATCCCATTAACATGGTCATCCCTTTCTTACTCTTCAGTTGTACCTATATACCTTAGTAGACAACTCTCCAGTATGGCCTGTGTGAGTACTGCCATGAGATTTTTCCTGACCAGTAATGCCACCCCTCTCCCTTTAATCTCACCTGCTCTATCACATCTAAAACAACAGAACCCTGAAATATTGAGCTGTCAGTCCTGCCCCTTCTGCAACCAAGTCTCACTAATGGCTACAATTCCATAATTCCACAAGCTCATCCACCTTTCCTACAATTGAATTGCATTGAAATCTACACAACTCAGAGCATTAGTCCCTTTCGATTCAGCCTTTCAATTCCTAACATCTTTTTCCACAGCCACACCTTAATCTGCTCTGGTGCTCTGGTTCTCATCCCCCTGCAACTCTAGTTTAAATCCCCACCCCATGCAGGATGACTCAGGTTCTACGTAACATCAGGTGCCCCTGGCTCGTCCAGAGGTGTGCAGACACACCCATGGTCATGTTGTGACGCGAGGGGCATGGCAACAGAATCCTCCAACTCTTGATGGGCCAGTCAAAGAAAATGTCAGATGGAGTGCCAAACTGAGCAACCCAGGTGCTGATGAATGCCCGAGCCACATCAGGCCATTGTTGATGCTAGAGGGATGACTTTTGACCATCCCTGTACACCATGACAAGAAACTGCAGGAGGGTGGAAAGAGATCCAACCAGGTCCACAGTGACATGGTCAAACAGTTGCTCAGGGATCTCAAAAAGTGCCAATAATGTCTACATAATGGCGCTCAACACAGGCTGTACTCCAATCACACATGTCCTTTCTAAGGCCGTATCACGCAAACTTTAGTGCAACCAGTTTCTGGGAGGCCCTCTGGCCAGGATATGAGAGGCTGTGAATAGAGGTGGGAAATCCATAATAGCAGTGACTTTTGAGGAGAGGGGTTTTGCCCCTTCTGTAGGGATGTGATGGCTGAGAAAGTCAATGGATGACAACCCAAACTGGCATTTAGCAGGATTAGTAGTCAAGTATGTCATCCAGGTAAACAAAAAGAAAATCTAAGTCTTTTAATACAGAGTCCATTAGCCGTTGGAAAGTCTTTGCTGTATTTTTTAGCTGAAACAGCATGCACAGATTTTCAAAGAGGCCAAGCAAGGTTATCACAGCCATTTTGGGAATGTCCTCCAAGCGCACAGGTACATGATGGTAGCCCCTAACTAAGTTAACTTTGGAAAATATTAACTTTCCTGCTAAATGGGCTGAAAAGTCTTGGATGTGTGGAACAATCAGGGGTGGTGACCTCATTAATGCATCAGAAATTGCTACACGGGCAGCAACTACCATTGGGCTTAGGAACCTCGTGGAGGTGAAAAGCCCAGGGGCTATTCAGCCTGTGTACAATACTAAACCTTTCCATGTTGGCAAACTCAGCCTTCGCGGTGGCCAGCTTTTCTGGGTCCAGTCTACGTGCATAGGCATGGAACGGCAGGCCAGTTGTGGGAATGTGGTGTTCAACTCCATGTTTTGCGACTGTAGTGGAGAATGTGGGCTTAGTGAGGTTTGGGAAACCAACCAGCAGTGTGGAGATGCATCCGTTTGACAGAGTCATTGAGGGGAAATTGCTGGGGGAGCAGGGTATGACCCAAAGTCCTTTGCATTCACAAGCCAGCAGTTCTTAAGATCAATCAACAGTGCTTGGGCACATAGGAAATCTATGCCAAGCAGAGGTCTAGCCATTTTAGCCATGGACAAAGACCCGTGTGTAACATTGCCCACTAAAGCAGAATGTCACCCATTGTGTCCCGCAAATCTGGAATCTGCTGTTGTTGGCAGCATTCGCTGCTTTTTGCCTTCTGATCTGGGTTGCACAAGAAGCACCGCCCCATAGGTTGACCATAATGAACAGTAGAAGACCCATGGTGTTCACAGACCTTTGATGTCTCAATACACTGGCACTGTCAAATTTGCAAGGTGGTTGACACTTACTGGTGTTCGTACCAAAACAAACATGGTAAAAAGACAGACCCAGTGTTGTCTTTTTCACTGGTGTTGGAGGCCCTGCTACTGGGCTTATTGAGGCAGGGAAAGGAGGAGGAATTATGCACCTTTGCCTGGCTGAGTGCAGACTGTCAGCCATTTTAGCAAGCTCTCTATAGTCCTTCATAGGTGCATTAGTCTATGCAAACTTGATCAGGCATTTGCTACAGGAAGAGTTCTTTAAAAAACAAAAACAAGGATGGTGATATCTCAGGAGAAACAGCATGTGGTCTGTTAGCTCTGAAGGCCTAGCATCCCCCAGGCCGGGCAAGGAGAGCAACTGTTTGGTGCCCCCAGATTTCAATAGTCCAAAAGTCTGCAATAAGTGTGACTTCACTGTGTCGTATTTTTTGCATTCGGGAGGGTGTTCAAGCGGGCTCACCACTCTCACTGCTGTGGAAATACTGAGCAACACTATTATGTAGTAGTATCTGGAGATTTCCCGCAGCGCGAATTGAGCCTCGGCTTGTACAAACTAAGCGACGGAATTTTGCTTCCAAAGCTCCAGCAGTTTCAAAGTGACCATGTTGGCCGACATGTTGAATAAATCTGGTAACGTCCTAGGTATCAGGGTCACCTTTGTAGGTTTTCATAAATAAAACAGCAGAGGCATTGTACATTTAAGGAAAAACATAACAATTCACTTTATTGTCCTCTTTCACCTCAGACGGTTGAAGAAGTTTGGTATGGCCCTCCAAAATTCTAAGAACTTTCTATCAGGGCACGATTGAGAGCATCCTGCATGGCTGCATCACTACCTGGTATGGGAACTGTATTTCCCTCAATCGCAGGATTCTGCAGAGAGTGGTGGGGATAGCCAGCACATCTGTATTCCCACTATTCAGGACATTTACAAAGACAGGTGTGTATAAGAGGCCCGAAGGTTCATTGGGGACCCGAGTCGCCCCAACCACAAACTGTTCCAGCTGCTACCACTGGGAAACAGTACCATAGCATAATAGCCAGGACCAACATGCTCCAGGACAGCTTCTTGCACTAGGCCATCAGACTGCTTAATTCATGCTGATGCAATGTATTTCTATGTTATATTGACTATCCTGTTGTACATATTTGTTATAAATGACTATAATTGCACATTTGAATGGAGACATAATGTAAAAAAATTAAACTCCTCATGTATATGAAGGATGTAAGTAATAAAGTCAATTCAGTTCAATTCAAACACAGAACATAAAGTGTGGTGAAAAACTTCATGGCATTATGTCACCAATCATATCAGCCTCAATAGTGGTGGTTGTGAATTACGCATATGTTTCCACTCCTTACTTACCCTATAGGACCAACCAAGGTGGGTCTTACACAGTGAACATATGTTAGGGCAGTAAGGAGTGCAGAAGAACAAAGAGTTCTGGAAATATTGGTCCATCGGTCCACAATCCATTGAAAGTGGTGCCACAGGTAGATAGGGTCATAAAGAAAGCTTTTGGCACATTGGCCTTTATAAGTCAAAGTATTAAGATGGAATGTTATGTTGAAGTTTTATAAGACATCGGTGAGGCCTAATTTGGGGTATTGTGTGCCATTTTGGTCACCTACCTGCAGGAAAGATAAAAATACAGTTAAAAGAGTACTGAAAAAATTTACGAGGATATTGCCTGGTCTGGAGGACCTGATTATAGGGAAAGACTGAATGGGATAGGACTTTATTCCTTGGAATATAGAAGATTAAGAAGATTTGATATACATATACAAAACTATGACGGGGCATAGATAGGGTAAATGCAAGCATTTACTGATGTTGGGAGGGACTACAACTAGAGATTATGAATTAAGGGTGAAAGGTGAAAAGTTTAAGGGGAACATGTGGTGAGAAGTTTGCATAGCTACATGGATATGGACGGCTATAGTACCGACGCAGGTCAATGGGAATAGGCAGTTTAAATGTTTCGGCATGTTTCTGTGCTGTACCCTCCTATGCCTCTACGACTCTAATAGAAAATTTATAAATGGATTCTTAAAACACACACGTACGGATCAAGGAGAATCCTGGCGAAACAATTTCCTTGTTCTCTTTAAAAAAAATTTCCACAATTCTGTTCCATCATAATTGCAAAGGTTATCTAGCTTATCTAGATGGGCCAAAATTAAATTGTAGCTTTCTGTCCACCTTGTCTCTGTAAAACATTGACTTTTAAACCAAGCATCTAGAACACACTGTTACTCTACACAAGTTTTAGTTTTTGCATACATAGGCCGCTCATGGCCTGCAACTTATGAAACAGAGGACAGGAAAAGGTTGCTTAATGAAAATAGCTCCCGATCAAATTTTACTTGCAATCATCCTGTCCAGATTGTGACCAGAAAACCACAGAACATGCACACAGGACCAAGGCCAATTTATTAAATCAATTATTCCCCCGCCCACCCAGTTATATGCCAGAATTTGGCATACAAAAGGTGCATCAGAGAAACAAGATCAGGACTGTGTATTTTAGACTTTTTCAAGATAAGTCAGTTGTGACTGTATTATGTATTTTTCCCATTTTATACTTGCATTTCTAAGCAGCAGTTTCACCTGTATAAAGAAATGATTCACACATTATTCTAGAACAGGGGTTCCCACCTTTTTTATGCCATGGACTAATGCCATTAAGCAAGGGGTCTGTGGAGTGCCAGTTGGGAACCCCCATTTCAGTGAACAAGATTAATAATTATATCTGGGCTCTGTTAACCTTTTGTAGCGGAGACGAAATGATATAGGTTTAAGCGCACAGGAAGTAAAGACTGCTGACAGAAACCAATGCTAATTATATGAAAAAAATAGGAAAGTCCAAACCTAACTGTTGCATCACCAGTACTTAGTTGAAGGACCCTATCTATTTCCTGGGGTTGTGCTCTTCATGTTCTTTGTACTGCCTTGTACAAAGAGCCGACAAACAAGTATGAGCTGGATCCTTTACTCAACATCATATTAACATATAAAGCAGCATTTCTAAAATACAATCAATGATCTAACTGTTTAGCACGTCAACACACATGCATTCACTGATCTTACTTATGTATTTTTAATCTCACATTTGTCACAGTTCAAAGTAAATTTGTTAAAGTACATACTGTATTTATCACCATAGACAACCCTAAGATTCATTTTCTTGTGGGCTTACAAAGTAAATCTAACCAACATGATGGACAAATGACCAATGTGCACAAGAGAACAAACTGTGGAAATACACATGGAAAAAAAACCACATAATAAATAAATAAATAATAAATATTGAGAACATAAGGTGAAGAGTCCTTGAAAGTGAGAAATGTTCAGAGATGGGGCGAGCGGAGCTGAATGAAGTTATCCCCTTTGGTTCAAGAGCCCGATGGTTAAGGAGTAATAACTGTTCCCAAACTTGATGCTTTGGGTCCTGAGGCTCCTGTACCTTCTTCCTGATGGTAGCAGTGAGAAAACAGTATGGCTTGTATGGAGAGGGTCCTTGATAATGGATGCTGCCTTTCTGTGGCAGCACTCTGATTAGATGTGTTTAATGGTGGCGAGGGCTTTATCCGTGATGGACTGGGCCATATCCACTATTTTTTGTTGGATATTCCATTTAATGACATTGGTTTTTCCATACCAGATCATGAAGCAATCAGTCAATATGCTCACCACCACACATCTACAGAAGTTCATCAAAGTTTTAGATGTCATGCTGAATCTTTGCAAACTTTTAAGGATATAAAGCTGATGGTTACAGAACACATTATATCCAAATACTGCACATGCACAAGACGTTTCATGTTGCTTTATAATTTAAAACTGGGAAATTGTTTTCAGTTGACAGTACCTGTCCAGTAGAGAGAAAATACGACAATCAACGCATGAAATGTAATTTCCCAGTGCCTTTTGTCACTGCATGAATGAAGACACTGAGAAATGTACTGGTAGTTATGATGCAGCTTCTTTATTCCTCAACACAGGTATGACAGGCATCATATCGAGACACTTTTTAGTCGAAAGGTCTGCCTATGCCCACCACTACACACATTTTATATGCTAAAGATCAAAGAAAATTCAGGACAAGTCAAACAAAACCAGATTTGCAATCTTCCCGCCATCACACCCAATACGTGTTAATGACTGTCGCATCCATGCCATGGAATGTTGATTGATAGGTAGATAGATAGATAGATATACTTTATTGATCCCGAGGGAAATTGGGTTTCGTTACAGCCGCACCAACCAAGAATAGAGCATAAATATAGCAATACAAAAACTACAAACAATCAAACACCAAAATGCAAACCATGCCAGATGGAAAATAAGTCCAGGACCAGCCTATTGGCTCAGGGTGTCTGACCCTCCATGGGAGGAGCTGCAAGTTCGATGGCCACAGGCAGGAACGACCTCCCATGCTTAAATGCAGACAATAAGCCAGTGTCTGTTTCCTGGTCTGCCTAGTCTGTGAACTTATTGTTCAGAGCTGCATTAGAATCAAATCCACAATTCAGATCTAAAGACAACTTCAGCCATCAGTCTTTAGATCTGCTAAATGTGCTAAACCCAAAAATTGCTCCAACATCTTTATTTAGAAGGCGAAGGAAATGTAGCATATCCCTGTCCACCCTCACCATTTTTCATGGATGCACCAGAAGACTGCAAGAAATAGCAGAGAGTGGTAGCCATAGCTCAGCCCATCACAAAAACCAGCCTCTTCTCCACTGACTTTGTTTCCACTCCTTGCCACCTCAGTACAGCAACCAGCATAATCTGAGACATAAATAACAGGTGTTCTTTCTTCTCTCCCCTTCCATTGGGAAGAAGATGCAAAAGCCTGAAAAAATGTACCATCGGGCTCAAGGACAGCTATTATCCTGCCGTCATAAGATTCCTGAAAATAGACCTTTCTTTATATGGAAGATGAACTCTTCACCTCACAAACAACCCACCTTGGCATGACCTCACAATCGACACACCTCGTCATACTTCACAATCGACACACCTCGGCATACAGCATACCTCATAATCTACACACGTCATGACCTCGCAATCTACACACATCGATACACCTCACAATCTACACACCTCGTCCCTCACAATCTGCACAATTCGTCATACCTCACAATTTACAGACCTTGTCATACCTCACAACCTACACAGCTCGTCATGACCTCACAATCTACACAACTCGTCATACCTCACAATCAACACATCTTGTCATACCTTACAATCTACACACCACGTCGTACCTCACAATCTACACACCGCAACACACCTCCTCATGACCTCACAACCTGCACACCTCCTCATATCTCACAATCTACACACCTCCTCATATCTCACAATCTACACACCTCCGCATACCTCACAATCTACACACCTCCGCATACCTCACAATCTACACACCTCCGCATACCTCACAATCTACACACCTCCTCATAACTCACATTCTACACCGCGTCATGACCTCACATTCTACAAACCTCGTCATAATCTACACTCCTCGTCATACGTCACAATCTAGACACCTCGTCAATCCTCATTATACCTCACAATCTACGCACGTGGTCATACCTCACAATCTACACACCACCTCATACCTCACAATCTACACACCTCGTCATGACCTGACAATCTACACACCTCGTCATACCTCAGAACCTACACACCTCGTCATAACCTCAAAATCTACACACCTCCTCCTACGACACTATCGACATACCTCATCATACCTCAATCTACACACCTCGTCATACCTTAATCTACACACATCGTCATAAATCACAATCTACACACCTCGTCATGCCTCTCAATCTACACACCTCGTCATGGCCTCACAATCTACACACTTCGTCATACCTCAGTACCTACACACCTGTCAAGACCTCACAATCTACACACTTCGTCATACCTCACAATCTACACATCTCGTCACGACCTCACAATCTACGTACGTTGTCATACCTCACAATCTACACACCTCGTCATACCTCACAATCTACACACCTCGTCATACCTCACAATCAACACAACTCGTCATGACTTCACAATCTACACACCTCGTCATACCTCACAATCTACACACCTGGTCATACCTCACAATCTACACACCTGGTCATACCTCACAATCTACACACCTCGTCATGACCTCACAATCTACACACCTCGTCATACCTCACATTCCACACACCTCGTCATAGCTCACAATCTACGCACCTCGTCATAGCTCACAATCTACACACCACCACATAAACTCACAATCTACACACCACCACATAACCTCACAATCTGCACACCTTGCCATGCCTCACAATCTACACACCTCGTCATGCCTCACAATCTACACACCTCGTCATACAATCTACACACCTCGTCATACCTCACAATCTACACACCTCGTCATACCTCACAATCAACACACCTCGTCATGACTTCACAATCTACACACCTCGTCATACCTCACAATCTACATACCTCGTCATGACCTTTCAATCTACACACCTTGTCATACCTCACAATCTACACATCTCGTCATACCTCACAATCAACACACCTCGTCATGACTTCACAATCTACACACCTCGTCATACCTCACAACCTACACACCTCATCAAAACATCAGAATCTACACACCTCATCATACATCACAATGCACACACCTCGTCATACCACATATTCTACAGACGTCGTCATACCTCACAATCTGCACACCTCATCATACCTCACAATTTACATACCTCATCATACCTCATAATCTACACAGCTCGTCATACCTTACATTCTACATTCCTAGTCATGTCCTCACAATCTACACACCTGGTCATACCTCACAATCTACACACCTTGTCATGACCTCACATTCCACACACCTCGTCATAGCTCACAATCTAAACACCTCGTCATAGCTCACAATGTCGGCACAGCTCACAATCTACACACCTCGTCATACCTCACAATCTACACACCACCACATAACCTCACAATCTACACACCACCACATAACCTCACAATCTGCACACTTCGTCATGCCTCACAAGGTATGTACACACCTCCTCATGACCTCATAATCTACACACCTCGTCATACCTCACAATCTACACACCTCGTCATACAGCATACCTCACAATCTATATACCTCGTCATGACCTCACAATCTACACACCTTGTCATACCTCACAATCTACACAACTCATCATGACCTCACAATCTACACACTTCATCATGACCTCACAATCTACACGTCGTTATGACCTCAGAATGTACACACCTCATCATGACCTCACAATTGACACATACCTCATCATGACCTCACAATCTACATACCTTGTCATACCTGACAACCAACACACCTCGTCATACATCATACCTCACAATCTACACACCTCATCATTTCACAATTTACACTCGTCATGACCTCATAATATACACACCTCGTCATGACCTCATAATATACACACCTCGTCATACCTCACAATCTACAAACCTCGTCATACCTCATGACCTCAGAATCTACACACATTGCCATGACCTCACAATCTACACACCTCGTCATGACCTCATAATCTACACACCTCGTCATACCTCACAATCTACATACCTCGTCATGACCTCACAATCTACATACCTCATCATGACCTCACAATCTACACACCTCGTCATACCTCACAATCTACCCACCTCGTTATGACCTCACAATCTGCACACCTCGTCATACCTCACGATCTACATACCTCGTCATACCTCACAATCTATACACCTCGTCATGGACCTTACACCTTATTGCCTACCTGCACTGTACTTACTCTGCAAGTTATTGCGTACCTGCTCTGTACTTTCTCTGTAAGTTAATACTTTACTCTGCATCCTCTTTCCGCTTTTCCTGTACAACCTCAAGGTACGCATGGTTTTGAAATGAAACTGAATGGATGCTGAATAGACAAGTTTTTTCCTCACTGTATCTTGCTTTTGACGTTAATAAACCAATAACAGTTCCACAAATGATTCATACACTACTTTCAACACCAATTAAAGTTATAACCTCAGGGTATTTATTGTTATAACAAATCTCAGATGTTCCTAAATATTGCTTTAACAGTAGTATCAGAACTTGAATTTTTCCAGGTTTCAGTATAATGTTTAAATCAGGAAACCAAATGGAAAAAACAGTTACCAATCAATTCTCCAGGCAATTCTGTTCTACTCTGGATTATCAGAATGCCACAGGTGCAGTCATATGTTTAAGTAGACTAAGACAATATTAACCAATTTTTAATTACATCATGGTTTATATTGCAAGATTACCAAAAAGTGACATTTGCTAGGTTCAGTTCAATATAGAATTAAATTTATAAATAAAATACCACAGACTAAATCTTGAAATATTATTGAAAATGTAAGACTGGCAAAATATATTCCTTTAAAATTAGACTGGATCATATTAGTCCATCAATTGTTTAACATTAGAGCTTGTCTTCTGCATTGGTGCTGATTCACCTCCAGTTTACATCTTCAGCTATCTGTCGTCAGTGGTTTTCTCTTCTTGCTTATTGCATACTTCCCATATAGAAAACACAGCTGACAGTTAAGTCTCGTTCCCCCTTTCTATGCTAGTATTTAAGACTGGTTTAATGCTTTTCTAAACTTCAGGATTCTCCATAACGCCTGCCTTGTTGCTGATGGGTTAATTCCCTTATTCATTTAAAACTTCATGTTTAAAACAATTTCCAAAAGAACACACCAATATAAACAGCACATTGCTCTAACAAACAAATCCAAGGTTCATTGTGTGGTACTTCCAGAAAGAGTCTGCTGTATTTCCCAGGACTTTGAAATAATGTTTTTATATATGTGTGAAAATATATTAACAGTTGTTGAATTATTCAAAGATATTAATTGTACCAACACAGCATTATTATTGTTTCACTAAAAGCTTATGAACATTTTTTTGTTAATTTGTAAATTCCAAAAGCAGTGATATCCATCTTAGATTGGATACATCTCAAATAAGCAGTATGGTGATACTGGTGATTGAGCAGGAAACACTAAAGCTTTGATTCTTAGGTTTACAGAGTCAAAGCAAGAAACAGGCCCTTTGACCCACCAAGTTCATGCCAATCCTTAGGCACCCATTTATACTAAACCTACACTAACTTAATTTATTCTTCACACATTCCCATCAACTTCCCCTTTCACTAAATCCTACCAGTCACCTACACAACGGACAATTTACAGTAGTCAATTAACCTACCAACCTGGACATTTCTGGCATCCAGAAGAAACTGAGAGACAACCCACACATGCAAACTCCTCACAGACAAGTCATGGACAAAGCCAGGTCTTGTTGGTCCTACAATGTGCCTACCTAGTTCTGATGGTAAGATCCCATGCAATGTCGTTACAAACAATTCCTTCTTCATTTTGTGAATGGAAGAGAACCAAATTTAAGAGCGGTAGTGCATTAAAATCTATGAATCTGGATGTGTAACAAAAAGTATGATTAATTTTTAAAATATTAATTATTGATGACAACATGGCAACAGGCAATCTCGGTTTTAAAAAGAAGGACAGAAATTACATCTCCTTCTCCCTACCTTGTCATATACTCATCACCCAAATGGACCTTCATGAACACAAAATAGTATTCAACTTTACTTCTCTTAAAGAAAAGCAAGAAGAAAAGATCTGATAATTAATAATTAATGCAGAACCTCTATCCTATTTAAAGTTTATTGTCACCTGAGAAAATCAAAAGAAGCCCAGACTGAACTGAGGATCCAGGCTGGATGCTGCCTCTGACTACAAATGTCAACAAGTTTTAACAAAAGTGTACAAGGTATAAATATGCTCATCTTTGTCATTCTTCATGTAGCTTTAAGGATCAGGAGGAATTCCTTGAATCACTCTACGTATCTTTTCTGCATCTGCTTTAACTGCTGCATTGTTTGGGTCAATCTTAAGAGCTGCTTCGTAATCTTGAAGACCTGCCAAAGCATAAATTAAATATTAAGTTAACAGTTGTAATGTAATATTGACCAAGAAAAGTCCAGCTTGAACCACCAGTGTGGGCTTGGTTGCAAAATCTAATGTTGATAGCAGGGAGCTACAACTGGTTTCAGTCTTTCAAGGGGAGGAAGAGGGAAAATAATTCAGGATTACACATTCATTTCAACAAACATCTGCAGATTAACATTATATATTCATTGCTTGTGCTTCCACTGACATTCACCAGTGTCATTAAACATATCTCTGCAACAAACAAGGGTTACAAGTTATAAACAGTCTGCTGGAGGAACTCAGTGGCTAATCAGCATCTGTGGGAGGAAAGGGATTATTCATTTTTCAGGACAAAATTCTGTATCAAGATACAGGGTTTTGATGCTGACAGATCCTTTCCTTCCGCAGATCCTGCTTCCACCGTTGAGTTCCTCTAGATGGGTGTTTGTTGCTTCAGATTCCAGGATATGCAGTTTCTTATGTTTCCATGGGTTACAAGCTACAATGTTACTTTCAGGAAAAGAAAAGGAAAAAGGAAAAGTGGGGGGAAAAAGATCACTCGTGCATCTAAATTTCTACCATGGCATCCAATATTTCTAACTACATACATTATGTAGATAAGCCTACAAGAGGAGAGGCTGTATTTGATCTGGTATTGGGAAATGAACCTGGTCAGGTGTCAAGTCTCTCAGTGGGAGAGCATTTTGGAGATAGTCATCACAATTCTATCTCCTTTACCATAACACTGGACAGGAGTAGAACCAGATAAGTTAGGGAAAAATATAATTGGAGTAAGGGAAAATATGAGGCTATCAGGCTGGAACTTGGAAGATGTTCTCAGGGAAATGTATGGAAGAAATGTGGCAAATGTTCAGGGGATATTTGCAGGGGGTTCTGCGTAGCTATGTTCCAATGAAACAGGGAAAGAATGGTAGGGTACAGGAACCGTGGTGTACAAAGGCTGTTGTAAATCTAGTTAAGACGAAAAGAAGAGCTTACAGAAGGTTCAAAACACTATGTAATGATAGAGATCTAGAAGATTATAAGGCTAGCAGGAAGGAGCTTAAGAATGAAATTAGGAGAGCCAGTAGGGGCCATGAGAAGGCCTTGGCGGACAGGATTAAGGAAAATCTCAAGGCATTCTACAAGTACGTGAAGAGCAAGAGGATAACACGTGAGAGAATAGGACCAATCAAGTGCGGCAGTAGAAAAGTGTGTATGGAACCGGAGGAGATAACAGAGGTACTAAATGAATACTTTGCTTCAGTATTCACTACAGAACAGGATCTTGGCGAATGTAGGGATGACTTGCAGCAGACTGAAAAGCTTGAGCATGTAGACATTAAGGAAGAGGATGTGCTGGAGCTTTTGGAAAGCATCAAATTGGATAAGTCACTGGGACTGGATGGGATGTACCCCAGGCTACTGTGGGGAGGAGATTGTTGAGCCTCTGGCGATGATCTTTGCATCATTAATGAGGACAGGAGAGGTTCCAGAGGATTGGAGGGTTGCGGATGTTGTTCCCTTATTCAAGAAAAGGAGTAGAGATAGCCCAGGAAATTATAGACCATTGAGTCTTACTTCAGTGGTTGGTAAGTTGATGGAGAAGATCCTGAGAGGCAAGATTTTTGAACATTTGGGGAGGCATAATATGATTAGGAACAGTAAGCATGGCTTTGTCAAAGGCAGGTCATGCCTTACAAGCCTGACTGAATTTTTTGACGATGTGACTAAACACATTGATGAAGGTAGAGCCGTAGATGTAGTGTATATGGATTTCAGCAAGGCATTTGATAAGGTACCCCATTGCAAGGCATATTGAGAAAGAGAAGTGGCATGGGATCCAAGGGGACATTGCTTTGTGGATCCAGAACTGGCTTGCCTACAGAAGGCAAAGAGTGGTTTTAGACGGGTCATATTCTACATGGAGGTCGGTGACCAGTTGTGTGCTTCAGGGATCTGTTCTGGGACACTTTCTCTTTGTGATTTTTATAAATGACCTGGATGAGGAAGTGGAGGGATTGGTTAGTAAATTTGCTGATGACACAAAGGTTGGGGGTGTTGTGGATAGTGTGGAGGGCCATCAGAAGTTACAGCGGGACATTGATGATACAAAAATGGGCTGAGAATTGGCAGATGGAGTTCAACCCAGATAAGTGTGAGGTCGTTCATTTTGGTAGGTCAAATATGATGGCTGAATATAGTATTAATGGTAAGACTCTTGGCAGTGTGGAGGATCGGAGGGATCTTGGGGCCCAAGTCCATAGGACACTCAAAGCTGCTGCGCAGGTTGACTCTATGGTTAAGAAGACATACAGTGCATTGGCCTTCATCAATCATGGCATTGAGTTTAAGGGCAGAGAGGTAATGTTACAGCTATACAGGACCCTGGTCAGACTCCACTTGGAGTACCGTGCTCAAGTCTGGTCACCTCACTACAGGAAGGACATGGAAACTATAGAAAGAGTGCAGAGGAGATTTACAGGGATGTTGCTTGGATTGGGGAGCATGCCTTATGAAAACAGGTTGAGTGAACTCGGCCTTTTCTCCTTGGAGCAATGGAGGATGAGAGGTGACCTGATAGAGGTATACAAGATGACGAGAGGCATTGATCGTGTGGATAGTCAGAGGCTTCTTCCCAGGGCTGAAATGGCTAACATGATAGGGCATAGTTTTAAGGTGCTTGGACGTAGGTACAGAGGAGATGTCAGGGGTAATTTTTTTTAAACGCACAGCAAGGTGAATGTGTGGAATGGGCTAACGGCGGCAGTGGTAGAGACAGAAACTATAGGCTCTTTTAAGACACTCCTGGATAGGTACATGGAACTTAGAAAAATAGAGGGCTATGGGTAAGCCTAGGTAATTTCTAAGGTCAGGACATGTTCAGCACCACTTTGTGGGCCAAAGAGCCTGCATTGTGCTGTAGGTTTTCTATGTTTCTATTACCCTGGGTCTGATCAGAAAAAAATTGCAGGAGCTCTGACTGAGATACTGTATATGGGCATTGTTAGTGATGGGTGATTTGCTGGAAGACTGGGCGATGGACTATGTTGTGCCTTTATTTCAGAAGGGTAAAACATGTAAAAGCTGGACACTATACACCTGTGAACCTAATATCTATGCAAGTTATTAGAGGAGATTCTGAGGAAAGACAGTGGTTGATCAGGGATATTTGGTATGGCTTTGTGTGTGAGAGATCATATCTCATGAATTTGATTGATTTTTTATTGAAGAATTAACCAAGAAAGTCAATGAGAGTAGGGCATTTGATGTAATCTATATAGACCAGTGAGGCACTGGATAAGATGGACTGTTTTGGAAAGTTAGATCACAAAAGATCCAAGGAGAGCTTGGTGGTAGGAAGCAGAACGTGATGGCATTTTTCAGATTAGAGACCCATGACTATTGGAATGCCTCAGGAGACAGTGTTCCTTCAAAGTGGCATCATAGGTAGACAGTGCGGTGAAGATGTTAGGCATACCTACTTCGGTCAGGGCACTGAAAATAGAGCTGGACTGATGTGTTGCAGATGTACAAGATGTTGGTGAGGCTGCTTTTGGAATATTGTTGACCAAGTTAAGACTTTTTTCATTGGAATGTAGGAGTATGACGGCTGACCCTTGAGAGGTGTATAAAATCCTGAAGGGTACAGATTGGGTAAATGTACATAGTCCTTTCCCTAGGGTTGAGAAATCAAAAACTAGGGAATATACTTATAAGGTGAGAGGGGAAAGAATTAAGAGGAACCCGAGGAGCAATGTTTTCACACAGGGGGTAGTTCATAAATGAAATGAGCTGCCAGAGAAAGTGTTTGAGGCAGGTACATTAAAAACATTTAAAAGACACTTGTACTAGTACAAGGGTAGGAAAGGGTTAGAAGTTCATGGACAAAACATGGTCAAGAGGGACTAGTTCAGATGGTAAATTTGATTAGCAAAGACCAGTTGGGCCAAAGGAGCTGTTTCCATGCTGCACGACCCTATGACTCTATTACCACAAATTCACTAAACTTAAATATTAAAGGATCTTCTTACCTTCCACATACAATTCCAACTCACAAAATGCTGCCCCTCTTCTGACATGGGCCTTCAGTCTGCTCTCAGCATTGTCTGGAACTGCAGGAGTTAATAATTCAAGTGCCTAAAAAAGAGGACAAACAGGTGTCTTTCAAAAATAAAATCAAAGGAACTGTTATAATTTAGAAAGCTTTTAAAGATTCAAGAATTCTCTCATGGCTTCCAAAGTTCTAAGTTCTGAGAACAGAATCAAAGAGTTTTTTTTCTTTGTTAATTTGATGCCTTTATGATTTCACTACATTTAAGATTTCCTGCACCAATTAGCATAATTTTTTGGAGGACATTACTGTATAGAGAAACTATTGACACACAGCAACTGGTTTTACTTGCAAAAAGTAGTATAACAAAGAAATCTGGGTGTGGAACCTTGTACAGTATAGGAGCAGAGAGAGTATTGTATCACCTTAAAGATAGATCTTGTTAACATACAGCCCTTGATTTTGCCAGCCTTGGCAGACATCATTAGTTGGGAGGGCTCTGAGCACTTTGTGGAATGGAGAGAAACAATCCTACACCCATTGGTCAGCAAGAATGGACTTAAAAATACTTTAAAATTTACTTTGCCAGAGCATTGATGAGTTGATACTCTTCTCAAAATTCAAAGTTGAAAATTATCTAAGTCCATTTATATCACCATATACAACCCTGAGATTCATTTTCTCGTGGGCATACTCAACAAATTTATAGAACAATAACTTCTGCACAACTGAATCAATAAAAGACCACCCAACTAGGGTGTTCAACCAGAGTGCAGAAGCTGACAAAGCTGTGCAAGTACAAAAAAAAAACAAAAATAATAAATAAATATTATCAAGAACATGAAAGGAAGAGTCCTTGAAAGTTGAGTCCATTGGATGTGGGAACTTTTCAATGATGGGGCAATTGAAGTACTGTATCCCCTTTGGTTCAATAGCCTGATGGTTGATAGCTCTGTTGTGACCCACAAAATAAATTGTCACCGCTCTTCGCGCTTTCAGGCTGTAGGTTAAAATAGCAGATCTGATGTAATTGGTACTCAGTCTGCAAACTGAAAGAGGACTTGATCTTTTTTGTCTGTTTGCTGTTGCTGTTCACACTTTAGTGAGTTGCATTAAGAAAAGTAAAGGAATGAAGTTATCCTACAGGGTATCCTCTATATTAGAAAGATATTTCACTAAAAATGTATGAGGAAAAGGGGAAATGAATGATCTGAAAAGCATTAACAGCAGTAACAAACTTAGCACTTAAATATTCAACAATAAATAGTTTAGGATATATCAAAATCAAAAATTCAATTGATAGAAGAAGGTTCTAAATTTAAATTAAAAAATCAACCATGGTTAATCTTTGCACGAGCAGATTAAGAACTAACCTTGGAACAGTCTTCAAGGGCTTTGTGCAAGTTTCTTAGTTTAAGATGGGTTGCAGCCCGATTCAGATACAAAACTGGAAGATTGTTATTCAACCTTATTCCCAAATTGTAAGCGTTAATAGCTGCAAGATAATCTCCCGACGCAAACAGTTTGCTGCAAAAGGAAAGCAATTTTGAACAAATATGATAATCTGATTGATATTTCATTGCAGAACAGTTAATCAGGTCTTAAAAGAAAACTGCATTTCCTGTGCTCCAGAATGTCCTTTGGACTGTACACGTATAATGGGAGATCATTATACCTGTAGGAATTTGGTACTGAAACTGAAAACTATCATAGGACATAGAACATTATCGCACAGGTACAGGACCGCTGTTCCACCAAGTCTGCACCAATCATAATGCCAATCTGCACTAATCCCATCTGCCTTCACATATCCTTATTCTCTGTCTATTCATATGGGTGTCTAAATGCCTTTTAGAATTGCACAAAATATTCCAAATGTAACCTAATCAAAAAGTTTTGTACACTGCAACATGACTTCCTGGTTTTTATACTCAATGTTATGACTGATAAAGGCAAGCATGCCTTTTGTTTTTTTTAAACCACCTGATTTACTTATGTTTCTACTTTAAAGGAGCTATTGACTTGAACTCCAAAATCCCTCTGTACAAGGTTCCTGCTATTTACTGTATTGTTTCCTCTGGCATTTGATCTCCCAAAATTCATCACCTCGTATTTTCTGTATCCTTCGAAAGATACTCTTTATCAAAACTCCACCAATTTTTGTGTAGACTTACTAATCAAACGATCAGCAATTTCATCTAAGTCATTAATATATGTCATAAACAGAGGTCCCAGCATTGATCCTTACAGAAAACCACTATTCACAGATCTCCAGTCAAAAAATCATTTTTCCCCCTCTGTCTTCTATGGCCATGCCATTTAAAATCCAATTTATCAACTCATCATGCATCTCCAGTGACTTAATCTTGTGAACCCATTTGCCATGATAGACCTTGTCCAATGTTTTACAACAGTTTATGTGGACAACATTCATTATCTTATATCAATTATTGTTGGTACTTTCTCAAAGAACTCAAATTTTTGAGACTGGACCTTCTACCCAAAAAGCCATGCTGACTATCCCTGATAAGTCCATGCTTTTCCAAATGTGAGCACATTCTAACCCAAAGAATCTCTACAATAATTTCCTTATCACTGATTTAAGGCTCTCCAGCCTGTAATTTCCTGGTTTAGCCCAAATACCTTTCTTTAACGAAGGAACAACATTAGATCCAGTCTTCTAGCATCTTGCTTGTGGCTAAAGTAGATAAAAAAGATCTCTGCCAAGGCCAAAGCAATCCTCTCTTGCCTGTCTAGGTATCTAGGATAGATCCCATCATGTCCTGATGACTTTTCCACCTTAATATTTCAAGACATCCAATCCCTCCTCCCTCCTAATCTCACAATCATTTATATTCTTTTCCATGGTGAATAATCTAAAGTACATATTTAGGATCTTACTCACTTCCTTTAGCTCCACTCACAACTCCTTGCAAGCTGCTCTCTGCTATTCTACTCATTACTTATAAAATATAAATTCTATGTCTAAGATTTTCATATAATGTTCTTTCAAATCTACTTTAGAAGTGGAGAGAGTGAGTAGTTTCAAGTTCCTGGGTGCCAAGATCTATGAGGATATAACCTGGTCCCAACATATCGATGTAGTTATAAAGAAGGCAAGAGAGCAGCTATACTTCATTAGGAGTTTGAAGAGATTTGACATGTCAACAAATACACTCAAAAACTTCTATAGTTGTACCGTGGAGAGCATTCTGACAGGCTGCATCACAGTCTGGTATGGGGGGGGGGGGGGCTACTGCACAGGACCGAAAGAAGCTGCAGAGGGTTTTAAATTTAGTCAGCTCCATCTTGGGTGCTAGCCTACAAAGTACCCATGACATCTTCAGGGAGTGCTGTCTTAGAAAGGCAGCGTCCATTAGTAGGGACCTCCAGCACCCAGGGCATGCCCTTTTCTCACTGTTAACATCAGATAGGAGGTACAGAAGCCTGAAGGCACACACTCTGCGATTCAGGAACAGCTTCTTCCCCTCTGCCATCTGATTCTTAAATGGACATTGAATCCTTGGACACTACCTCACTTTTTTTGATGCACAGTATTACTGTTTATGCACATTTTAAAAATCTATTCAATATATGTATACTGTAATTTATTTTATTTACTTTTTCTCTCTCTTCTAAATTATGTATTGCATTGAACTGATGCTGCTAAGTTAACAAATTTCATGTCACTTGCCAGTGATAATAAATGTGATTCTGATTTTGAGATCTGGCAACACTTTATTCCGCATTCTGTTATTGTTTTACCTCAATGCACTGTTGTAATAAAATGAATGGTCTGCAGACAAGTAGTTTCACCATACGTGTGACAATAATAAACCAATTTACCAATTTTTCTGTCCACGTTGCCTTGCTGGATGAGCCCTCCAGGTTGCCATCTTTAAGTACAGCCATAGTATTCGCCCTAATCAGCAATGCGACTGCCCCATTTCTTTCACACCCCTCTCTGCCAAGTCTGAAACACTTGTACACTGGAACATAGACCCATCAGATCTTAAACACTCTGTGATTAGAAGCCAGATACCCAACACTGTCACTTTAACTTGTGGAAGTCTATTTGATTGGCTACTTGATTTTAGAGGACTAGAACTGAATAAGATGAAGAAAGAGGGACAAAACCACTGCAGTGCACAAATTCTGAGTGGAAATTAGGCTCTAGCCATGTGGACCATGACATATTCAAAAGCAGATTTTTTTGCAGATCACACAAAGCTATAAAAAAGGTAGAACTTAATCATGACCATAAGACCTAACAGCAGAAATGGGCTATTCGGCCCATCGAGTCTGCTCCGCCATTCCAATATGACTGATTTATTATTCCTCTCTACCTCATTCTCCTGTCTTCTTCCCATAACCTTTCATGCCCTGATTCATCAAGAACCTATCAACCTCTGCCTTAAATATGCCCAATGACTTGACCTGCACATCCATCTGTGGCATTCATCTGTGGCAATGATTTTCTCAGATTTACCACTCTCTGGCTAAAGAAATGTTTCCTCATCTCTGTTCTAAATAGATGTCCCTCTATTTTAAGCTGTGCCTTCTGGTCCAAGACTATCCCACTACAGGTGTCCCCCGCTTTTTGAACGTTTGCTTTACGAAACTTCGCTGTTACGAAAGATCTACATTAGTTACCTGTTTTCGCTAACAGAAGGTGTTTTCACTGTTACGAAAAAAGGCAGTGTGTGAAAAAAGCAGCGCGTGATAAAAGGCAGAGCGCACCCCGAGCAGCCAAGCTCCTCCCCTGGAAATGCATTCTATCCGGCATTGCTTAAACACGTGTCTGTGAGCAGCCGTTAGCAAGATGAGTTCTAAGGTATCGGAAAAGGCTAAAAGAGCTTGTAAGGGTGTTACACTTAGCATAAAACTAGACATAATGAAGCATTTCGATCGTGGTGAATGAAGTAAGGACAAAGTGAAGTGGAAGTTGACGAAGATGATGTTGAAGAGGTTTTGGCATCCCATGACCAAAAACTGATAGATGAAAAGCTGATGCAATTGGAAGAGGAAAGGATAACAATCGAAACTGAATGCAGTAGCGAACAAATGGAAAGTGAAGTCGTCCAGGAACTGGACGTGAAGCAACTGCGTGAGATTTTCGCTGCAATGATTGCAGAAAAGTATGACTTTAATTTTGAAAGGGTACGTAGGTTTAGGGCATATTTGCAAGATGGTTTGAGTGCTTACAAAGAACTGTATGATAGAAAAGTGCGCGAGGCTAAGCAGTCAAGCATTCTGTCGTTTTTCAAGCCTTCCACATCAGCCACAGCAGATGACAAACCTCGACCTTCGACATCGAGGCAGGCAGACGTAGAAGATGATGACCTGGCTGCCCTGATGGAAACAGACGACGATGAGATGACACACCGGTGTCCCACCACCTCAACCCCTGGGCCTCGGACCGATACATTGCCGCGGAGAATGCAGCGGTAGCAGGGACGCACCCAATACATCTTTAAGGAAAATGCCGAAATAAACAAGCTAATTAAGGGTGGCACCTAATTAATTAGCTTGTTTATTTCGTTTTTTTTCTTAAAAATGTGTTGGGTGCGTCCCGAATACCGCTGTCCCACTGCATGCTTCGCGGATCGGTATCGGTCCACAGCCTGGAGGTTGGGAACCACTGCACCATCCCAACCTCCGATGACTCAGCCTAACACACCATCATCAGTGTGCTCGGCACTGTCTTCCAGATTCCAGTAAGTGATACTACACTGTACATACATTATTTCTACTTTATATAGGCTGTGTATTTTTATGTGTGATTCAGTATGATTTGGCAGCTTCATAGCTTAAAGGTTACTGGAGAGAGTGTTTCTGCTGAGAGCACTTGCATGAGATTTTCACTACGGAGAACAGTCTGGCAATGATTGTAGAAAAGTATTTCTACTTTATATAGGCTGTGTATTTATCATATCATTCCTGCTTTTATTATATGTTACTGTTATTTTAGGTTTTATGTGTTATTTGGCATAATTTGGTAGGTTATTTTTTGGGTCTGCGAACGCTCACAAATTTTTCCCATATAAATAAGTGGTAATTGCTTCTTCACTTTACCAGCTTACGAACCATTTCATAGTAGCGCTCTAACTTCGGATGGTGGGGGAAACCTGTAGTCCATGCCTTTATCTCCAACTTCTTTGCCCATTCTCCCAGTCTGTCTAAGTTCTTCTGCAGATTCCCTGCTTCCTCAACAATATCTGCCATGCCACCTCTATCTTCATATTGTCCACAAATCTGGCCACAAAGCCATCCATTCCATCATCCAAATCATTGACATATAACACAAAAAGAAGCAGTCCCAAACCGACACCAGTGGCACACCACTACTCACTGGCAACCAACCACAAAAGGTCCCCGTTATTCTCACTCTTTGCTTCCTGCCAGTCAGTTAATCTTCTATCTATGCTGGTAATCTTTCCTGTAATTCCATGGGTTTTTTTTAACCTTGGTAAGCAGCCTCATGTATGGCACCTTGTTAAAAGCCTGAAAATCCAAGTAAAGAACATCCACTGATTCAAAGCAGCCCTGCCTATCCAACTATACAATTTTTAATTTCCTAATAAACACAGATTACCTCGATGACAATCTGATACGGCAGTTATTGCATGGTATAATGCTCTGTATATGAAGCTGCTGTGAGTTCCCTTGGAGCTCCAAATAAACTCCAAGATTATGAACAGTGGCACTAGAAGAGGAGCCACTGATTAGTGCACTGCAAGGAGCATAGATCTCTTAGGCTGAGTGTTATTGAAGGGAATGGGGAATAGAATGCAGAGGAAAATAAGGCTAAGTATCTTTGTAGATGAGCCAAATTACCATTCCCATGCTGGAGGATTACACACTTCTGTTCCACTAATATACATGTTCCATCATCCACCTACTTTATGAAGTGTCCTTATACAAGTGTCTGCCTTGACAGGATTGTCCCATTATAAACACAAGAGATTCTGCAGATGCTGGCAATCTTGAGCAACACACAAAAAATGCTGGAGAAACTAGCAAGTCAGACAACATCAAAGGAGTGGAATACACAGTTGATGTTTGGCCCAAAATGGTGGCTGTTTTTTGCTTCTACATAAATGCTTCTTGACTTGCTGAGTTCCTCCAGGGTTGTCATATTGTCCATGCAGTACCATCACTGTTAAATCCATCCATGTCTTCACAACATCTCTATGTGTACAAATTAGACAAGGTTTGCAGCATAGTGATTAAAAGAAGAAATGCAGTTTATTTTCCTCACTGTAACAACTCCTGTTGGAATTTTTTTTCTGTCACCCAGGTCACCCTGGGAAAAAGAGCAGATTACTTAATCAGCAGAGGCTGGGATTATATCTGGAACACCCATGGTTATTTTTTTCAATTTGATAAACATATTTGATAGCTATGTACTTCATGAGTAATTTAAAATGTTTTCATTACTTACTTCCCTTTATCCTTCAGCCAGTCTGGATTTTTTTCTTCTTCTTTTAAATCTTTAAATTCAGGAACATATGTATTATTGGCTCGTCTAGCTTCTGCTTGCTTCCTGAGCCACTTAAGTAGGGAAGGGAAAAATAGTTCATGAGCAACAAATCCCAACCACCCTTTGCTTCTTATAAAGATTATTAAATTGAGCACAGCAACAAAAAACCAGGCCCCTTGGCCCACCCTGGCCAAGTTGAGTATCATGACCCCATCTCCACTAATCCCAGTTACTAGCACTTGGTCTGTAGCCTTCTGGGCTTTGGTGATTCAAGTGGTCATCCAAGTACAGGTTTCCCCCACTTCTGAAAGTGGAGAGCATTCCTATGAAACCTTTCATGCCGAAATGGCGTAAAGCGAAGAAGCAATTACCATTAATTTATGTGGGAAAAATTTTTGAGCGTTCCCAAGCCCAAAAAATAACCTACCAAATGATACCAAATAGCACATAAAACCTAACATAACACTAACATATAGTAAAAGCAGGAATGATATGATAAATACACAGTCTATATAAAGTAGAAATAATGTATGTACAGTGTAGTTTCACTTACCAGAATCGGGAAGATTTAGAAAATAATCGGCACGAACACGCATGTGCACACACCTGCCCGTGCAAGGCTTCACGGTCATGGTAGTCTTTCTCAGGGTAAACACAAGTTTAAAGTGGGTGCCTTTTTTCGTAAAAGCGAAAATCCTCTTCGGATTTCTTTTGGTTAGCGAAAACAGGTACTAATGTAGGTCTTTCGTAAAAGTGAAGTGGCGTAAAGCAAACTTTTGTAAAGCAGGGGTCACCTGTACCTATTAAATGTTATGAGAGTCTCTGCATCCACTATCCTCTCAGATTCCAATCACCCCCTAGGTTAAAACATTTCTTCTCAGAACGTCCTTTAATTTCTTGTCCAAAACCACTAGTTTTAGTCACCTTTGTTATGGGGAAGCTTTCCTACTATTTGTTCTATGTACGCCCTTCATGATTTTCTATATATCTATCAGGACTCCCCTCATTCCTTTGCTCCAGCAAAACAAATCCAATTCATCTAGTCTCTCATAAAAGAAACACTCCATCACAAGCAATACCCCGGTGAATCTCCTGTACACTCCGCAGAGTACAATCAAGCCATTTCTATAGTGTGGTAACCAGTACTCAAGCTGTGGCTTAACAAAATTTTAAAAAAGTAGTACCATAACTGTCCTAACATTTCTATTAGACAGCTAATGAAAGCATATGTCGCATATACCTGTGCTGCCACTTTCAGGTATCCTGGCACTTGCCCACAAAGGTCAGCAAATGTGTTTTAAGTACAGTGGATTTTGGTTAATTGGGACACAATGAGACCAGTACATTTTGGCCCAATTAAATAGCTGCCCCAATTAGCTGAAGTTTCATGAAGTTTTATAAGGTATAAAATCAACAAACCACTGCTTAACTAAGTTACAAATTATGTATTTAAATGAAATAACAAATAAATTAGAACACTACCAAAACTACCACAGCACTATAACAATGTATTAGTTCCTAATAATTATTGAGGGAGGAATTCATGCAGTGTATGCTGCCATGTTCTTTTGATTGATTGACAGTAAATAAACAAAATCAGTACAGACACCCAGTGCAGATTAGGGAATGCTTTCATACAATGCTTTCGACTATGAAGAACTGGTGCTTTTAAGGAATATAAAAGTGGATAAGTTTCCGGGTCCTGACAGGATATTCCCTAGGACCTTGAGGGAAGTTAGTGTGGAAACAGCAGGGGCTCTGACAGAAATATTTCAAATGTCATTAGAAATGGGGATGGTGCCGGAGGATTGGCGTATTGCTCATGTTGTTCCATTGTTTAAAAAGGGTTCTAAGAGTAAACCTAGCAGTTATCGGCCTGTGAGTTTGACGTCAGTGGTGGGTAAATTAATGGAAAGTATTCTTAGAGATGGAAAATATAATTATCTGGATAGACAGGGTCTGATTAGGAACAGTCAACATGGATTTGTGCGTGGAAGGTCATGTATGACAAATCTTATTGAATTTTTTGAAGAGGTTACTAGGAAAGTTGACGAGGGTAAAGCAGTGGACGTTGTCTATATGGACTTCAGTAAGGCCTTTGACAAGGTTCGACACGGAAGGTTAGTTAGGAAGGTTCAATCGTTAGGTATTAATATTGAAGTAGTAAAATGGATTCAGCAGTGGTTGGATGGGAGACGCCAGAGAGCAGTGGTGGATAACTGTTTGTCAGATTGGAGGCTGGTAACTAGTGGTGTGCCTCAGGGATCTGTACTGGGTCCAGTGTTGTTTATCATACACATTAATGCTCTGGATGATGGGGTGGTAAATTGGATTAGTAAGTATGCAGCTGATACTAAGATAGAAACATAGAAACATAGAAAAAAGGTGCAGGAGTAGGTCATTCAGCCCTTCAAGCCTGCACCGTCACTCAGTATGATCATGCCTGATCATCCAACTCAGAACCCTGTACCTGCCTTCTCTCCATACCCCCTGATCCCTTTAGCCACAAGGGCCATATCTAACTCCCTCTTAAATATAGCCAATGAACTGGCCTCAACTGTTTCCTGCGGCAGAGAATTCCACAGATTCACCACTCTTTGTGTGAAGAAGTTTTTCCTCATCTCGGTCCTAAACGGTTTCGACTTTATCCTCAAACTGTGACCCCTCGTTCTGGACTTCCCCAACATCGGGAACAATCTTCCTACATCTAGCCTGTCCAATCCCTTTAGAATTTTATACGTTTCAATAAGATCCCCCCTCAACCTTCTAAATTCCAGAGAGTATAAGCCTAGTTGATCCAGTCTTTCATCATATGAAAGTCCTGCCATCCCAGGAATCAATCTGGTGAACCTTCTTTGTACTCCCTCTATGGCAAGAATGTCTTTCCTCAGATTAGCATCCTCCTCACAGCTAACACTGCCACCCAGCTTCGTGTCATCCGCAAACTTGGAGATGCTGCATTTAATTCCCTCGTCTAAGTCATTAATATATATTGTAAATAACTGGGGTCCCAGCACTGAGCCTTGCGGTACCCCACTAGTCACTGCCTGCCATTCTGAAAAGGTCCCATTTATTCCCACTCTTCGCTTCCTGTGTGCCAACCAATTCTCTATCCACATCAATACCTTACCCCCAATACCGTGTGCTTTAAGTTTGAACACTAATCTCCTGTGTGGGACCTTGTCAAAAGCCTTTTGAAAATCCAAATATACCACATCAACTGGTTCTCCCCTATCCACTCTATTAGTTACATCTTCAAAAAATTCTATGAGATTCGTCAGGCATGATTTTCCTTTCACAAATCCATGCTGACTTTGTCCGATGATTTCACTGCTTTCCAAATGTGCTGTTATCACATCTTTCATAACTGACTCGAGCATTTTCCCCACCACCGATGTCAGGCTTACCAGTCTATAATTCCCCGGTTTCTCTCTCCCTCCTTTTTAAAAAAGTGGGGTTACATTAGCCACCCTCCAATCCTCAGGAACTAGCCCAGAATCTAACGAGTTTTGAAAAATTATCACTAATGCATCCACTATTTCTTGGGCTACTTCCTTAAGCACTCTGGGATGCAGACCATATGGCCCTGGGGATTTATCTGCCTTTAATCCCTTCAATTTACCTAACACCACTTGCCTACTAACATGTATTTTCCTCAGTTCCTCCATCTCACTGGACCCTTGGTCGCCTACTATTTCCAGAAGATTATTTATGTCCTCCTTACTGAAGACAGAACCAAAGTAGTTTTTCAATTGGTCTGCCATGTCCTTGTTCCCCATGATCAATTCACCTGTTTCTGACTGTAAGGGACCTACATTTGTCTTAACCAATCTTTTTCTTTTTACATATCTATAAAAGCTTTTACAGTCAGTTTTTATGTTCCCTGCCAGCTTTCTCTCATAATCTTTTTTCCCTTTCCTAATTAAGCCCTTTGTCCTACTCTGCTGGACTCTGAATTTCTCCCAGTCCTCAGGTCAGCCGCTTCTTCTGGCTAATTTGAATGTTTCTTCTTTGGAATTGATACTATCTTTAATTTCCCTTGTCAGCCACGGGTTCACTACCTTCCCTGGTTTATTCTTTTACCAAACTGGGATGAACAATTGTTGTAGTTCATCCATGCGATCTTTAAATGCTTGCCATTGCATATCCACCGTCAACCCTTTAAGTACCACTTGCCAGTCTATCTTAGCTAATTCACGTCTCATACCTTCAAAGTTACCTTTCTTTAAGTTCAGAACCTTTGTTACTGAATTAAATATATCACTCTCCATCTTAATGAAGAATTCCACCATATTATGGTCACTCTTACCCAAGGGGCCTCGCACGACAAGATTGCTAACTAACCCTTCCTCATTGCTCAATACCCAGTCTAGAATGGCCTGCTCTCTAGTTGGTTCCTCGACATGTTGGTTCAGAAAACTATCCCACATACATTCCAAGAAATCCTCTTCCTCAGCACCCTTACCAATTTGGTTCACCCAATCTATATGTAGATTGAAGTCACCCATTATAACTGCTGTTCCTTTATTACACGCATTTCTAATTTCCTGTTTAATGCCATCCCCAACCTCACTACTACTGTTAGGTGGCCTGTACACGACTCCCACTGCATTTTCTGCCCCTTAGTGTTATGCAGCTCTACCCATATCGATTCCACATCCTCCCGGCTAATGTTCTTCCTTTCTATTGCGTTAATCTCCTCTCTAACCAGCAAAGCCACCCCACCTCCTTTTCTTTCATGTCTATCCCTCCTGAATATTGAATATCCCTGAATGTTGAGCTCCCATCCTTGGTCACCCTGGAGCCATGTCTCTGTGATTCCAACTATATCATATTCATTAATAATTATCTGCACATTCAATTCATCCACCTTGTTACGAATGCTCCTTGCATTGTCACACAATGCCTTCAGGCTTGATTTTACAACACTCTTACCCCTTATACAATTATGTTGAAAAGTAGGTGGAGTTGTTATAATGAAGTAGGTTTTCAAAGCTTGCAGAGAGATTTAGGCCAGTTAGAAGAGTGCGCTGAAAGATGGCAGATGGAGTTTAATGCTGATAAATGTGAGGTGCTACATTTTGGTAGGACTAATCAAAATAGGACATACGTGGTAAATGGTAGGGCATTGAAGAATGCAGTAGAACAGAGGGATCTAGGAATAATGGTGCATAGTTCCCTGAAGGTGGAATCTCATGTGGATAGGGTGGTGAAGAAGGCTTTTGGTATGCTGGCATTTATAAATCAGAGCATTGAATATAGGAGTTGGGATGTAATGTTGAAATTGTACAAGGCATTGATGAGGCCAAATTTGGAGAATTGTGTACAGTTCTGGTCACTGAATTATAGGAAAGATGTTAACAAAATTGAGAGAGTACAGAGAAGATTTACTAGAATGTTACCTGGGTTTCATCTCCTAAGTTACAGAGAAAGGTTGAACAAGTTGGGTCTTTATTCTTTGGAGCATAGAAGGTTGAGGGGGGACTTGATAGAGGTATTTAAAATTTTGAGGGGGATAGATAGAGTTGACGTGGATAGGCTTTTTCCATTGAGAGTGGAGGAGATTCAGACAAGAGGACATGAGTTGAGAGTTAAAGGGCAAAAGTTTAGGGGTAACATGAGGGTGGTAGCTGTGTGGAACGAGCTTCCAGCAGAAGTGGTTGAGGCAAGTTCGATGTTGTCATTTAAAGTTAAATTGGACAGCTATATGGACAGGAAAGGAATGGAGGGTTATGGGCTGAGTGCAGGTCGGTGGGACTAGGTGACAGCAAGAGTTCAGCACGGACTAGAAGGGCCCAGATGGCCCGTTTTCATGCTGTAATTGTTATATGATTATATATGGTTATATCCTCCAAATTTTCCGTTTTCATTGTAACATTCCAGATGATTGACGATACCTCCATAGTTTCTAACCTGTTGAAAGTAGTAGTAGTCATTTTTACTCCTGACTTTCTGGTATCTCCAAGCTTAAATGCTTGAAACCGCTGTAAGCAAAACAGTCCAAATTGTCTTACTGGTTACTTCTTGCCAATTATCAGTGACTGCTTTTTGAAGACAAACACAGGCAAATGACGCTATTTAAAAACTGTTTGCTCTAAGCACTGTGTAGTGTCTAATGGCCACAAAGTACACATGACCGATGTTAGTTAGAAACTGTTCAGCAACAGTCTCCTGTCCTAATTAAGTGACATAGTGTTCCAAATAAATGAAGAGAATCCTGGTGATTTCCTCAATTAGTTTTTGTTCTTTAAGAGTTTCGGAATCCACTGTAGTTTTACAAAATCCTTACCTCCTCTTCCTCAGCAATTAGAGATTCTCGCAAAGCAGTAGGAAAAACTCGAGGTGTGAATTGTATCTGTATATTACCAGCTGAACGAGGACCTGGGATCATTTCTTTTCTGGCATCTTCAGTAAATATATTGGTAGCATTGCCTGTAAGTGAAATGCAGTTAGAGGTTTACCATTAAATCCATCCTGTAAAAACAATGGTCTTTTTTTTAATATAAAAGCAGATTATGATTTACAAAATAGGCAAAAGGTAACATTTTTCTATTTGGTATAGATTTATCAAGAAATGAACTATTTCTTGCACTTTCTTAAATTAAGATAATAACCAAGGAATTTGCTCAAGCAGTAGGATCTACTTATACTATGCATAAAATTACAGCTACTATTACTCTCTTACTTAATGGTTGCCACATGACACTATTCTGATCCTGAAATAAAACCTACTAATTTAAAGCTGCTAAACACTGGCCATATCCATGGACAAGAAGCTGATAAATCCTAATGGCACAAATAGGATAGACAGTTTACATATCTGGTTATTACCCTCAGCCTGCTTGATGTGATGCAAAGTTGACGATTTAGAGCTGTTTGCACCAGAACCTTGAGTGAGGAGTTGGCTAAAGTTAAAATAAATGCTTATTGTTTTCCCACAAAGTTCATTCAATGTTGAGGCTTTGAATATCCTGCCATGATAAATCCAGAGATCGGGCTCATTGAAGGACTCAACCAGAATAAATATAGATAGATGGGATAAGGAAAGCAATTGAGCAACAAAGAAAAGGTTTAACTAATTATGCAAACACCAAAAGAAATGTGTACGTACTTAAGTGTGGCACATTTAACATTATAAAATGTCGCAATGTGCTATGAAGCAGTATAATCAAACAGCTTGGTCCAAAAGGTAGAGAGAGAAAGAGTATCATAAAGAAAAACAGGGAAACAAAAAGACATGAGGAGAACATTTCAGAATTTAGGAACTAGTCACTGATGGCCAAATGCCAGTGATGAGGCAATTGAACCTGGGGTGATTCAGGAGGCCTGAAATGTAGGAATCTAGTAATTTCAGGGATCTTTAGGTCTGGAGATCAGTAATAAATGTAAGTGAAGCCCTGGAGAAATTTCAAAACATATGATTTAAGAGCTACTTTGCTTAACAGTGGTTCACTGGCACTCAGTCAAGAAAGCATTATCACCTCACGCAACACACATAAAGTTGCTGGTGAACGCAGCAGGCCAGGCAGCATCTCTAGGAAGCGGTGCAGTTGACGTTTCAGGCCGATGACGAAGGGTCTCGGCCTGAAACGTCGACTGCACCTCTTCCTAGAGATGCTGCCTGGCCTGCTGTGTTCACCAGCAACGTTTATGTGTGTTGCTTGAATTTCCAGCATCTGCAGAATTCCTGTTGTAAGCATTATCACTTGTTTGCTTTGAACAAGGTTAGATAAGGCAGAAAAAAAACAGAACACTGGGAGCTCTCTGCAGGTCAAGCAGCAACTGAGGAGGCAAAGTAAAGTATATGCTGATGCTTAGCCTTGAGGCACTGCATCAGGACTAGGAGGGAACAGGAAGGATCACCAGTACCTAGAAGTATTGTGCAGCAGAAGGGGTGGGGGAATTTGGAAAGAGGCTGGTGGCTCTTTTGGTGTCAATGGGGCAGGGGTGAAAGGCAGATAGAACCAAGTACTTGAGAGGATGAGATGGATGAAACAAAGGGAGAAGAAAAGTAGATGGGCAGGAAAATGTGCCTGGAAGGAAAGAAACCAGGAATGTGGGTTTACTGAAAGGGGCAAATGAAATGTTCATACTACAAGGTTGTAAGCTTCAAAAGGAGGTTATGAGATGTTGCTATTCCAATGGTGAAGGCAGAGGAAAGACAGACAAGAGTGGGAGTGGAAAGGAAGTTAAAATGATTTTCGACAGGAAACTTACGATGGCCATTGTGGAAGAATTCTAGTGCTCTACAAAACTGAGACCCCTGCTCCCAAACGGCTCATTTATACCATCAATGTCTAGTGTCCAAGTGCAAATTATTTATTATGATTGGCTACCAATATGACTGATAATAAATTAAGCTTGTATTCTCTCTATATAAAAGGCTGCTGCTAAAAAGATGTGCTGCTGTTCTCTCCATTTTATCCACCATTCAAACTTCTCCCCCAAATTCCTGACAAGAAATCAGAACTGAAAATATTTTATGTGCTATATTCTTTTGTTTCAAGTTGTATCCTTCACTTCTTACTCAGGACATTGATAGTATGTTGGTACCTGCTCATCTTGCTGCCAAGTTTCACTCTGCTCCTAGCTTCATATGATCCATCTCTGTCACTTCCCTTTCCCTCCTCAGCTTCTCCATCTCTATTTTAAGAGATATGCTGGCTATTGGTATACAGTGAGATATTCTGATGAAAGGTCATTGACCTAAAACACTGTTTCTCTCTTCATATCCTACTGGATATTTCCTATCTTTTCTGTTTATTTCAGATTTCCACGATCAACAATTTTTTTTTGTTTGCTTCGTCTCTGCAGTCCCTGGATCTCAGAGATACTTTAACACCATTCCTTGGCCATTAATGCATCCTACCATACTGTCTGTTACAATACCACCTTACTTGACAGTACTTCCAAAGCATTTTCTATCTAATTTAATAATCATTTTGTCTCCCCTGAATCTGGATGGACTTCAACTGTGTCTGCTCCTTTTCCCGTATTTCTGCTAACTCTCCCTGGGTAATTTTCATGTGATCCAGTACTATGATTAGATTTTCCTTCACTTTCAAGCTGCCTTCTCCCAGTATCCCTTCATGCCCTGACCAATCAAGGATCTATCAACCACTGCCTTAAATATACATAAAGACTTGGCCTCCACAGATTCACAGCTCTCTGGCAAAAAAATTTCCTCATCTCTGTTCTAAAAGGTCATCCCTCTATTCTGAGGCTGTGTCCTCTGGTCTTAGACACTCCCACCATAGAAAACATCCTCTCCACAACCACTCCATCAAGGCCTTTCACCATTCGATAGGTTTCAGTTAGGTAACCCCTCGGTCTTCTGAATTCCAGGCCCAGAGCCATTACACGCTCTTCATATGACAAGCCATTTAATCCTGAAATCATTTTCATGAACCTCCTTTGAACAACATGTTCCTTTCCCCTTGCTTTGCAATATTTCAAATAAATCATTTCCTCCAGGAGCTCTGGTTCACTCTTCTTTGCCTTTCCTATGGTACTTTCTTGCGTAATCACAAGAAATGAAACATCAGCTCTATTACATCTTTCTTTTACAACATACAGGGCCCTAAATAACTGTTCAATTGAAGCAACATTATATTTGCATTTCTTGCAATGTAATAAATGCATTCACTGCTTGTAACAAAGTATTTTCTTAACTGGGAAAACTAAATGTGAATTGGGTCACTTTCCTCTTTACAGGGACCATCTTTGATCAGTAATTTTGTAGGAAAACCATTTCAAATGAGTTTTTGCTGATTTTTTGTGGATGGAACAGATTCCATATTCAAAACTAAGACTGCTATTGTATTAATCACTGGTGTGAAATAGATTTACCTTTTTTGAGAGAGCGCTTGTATGATGCTTCTGAAGCAGAATTTCGTATGATATTTTCACCTTTCTTCCACTTTTCTTCTGCTTCAATTTTTTGCCTTGCAATCTTTAGTTCCTCCTTTCTCTTTAGTTCCTCTTCTTCAAGCTTCTGAAGCTTCCACTTTTCTAGCTCCTCAGTAGCTTTTATTTGTTCTCGCTTTTTCAATTCTTCAATCTGTTTTCTATTATCTTCCTCCACCTGTACCATTTTAGCACATGTGTATCATTTTACTGTATTTGCATATAGACTATGCTTACTGTATTCTATTACCCCTTCTACTCAAACACAAATTTGAAATTTAATTCAGTTTCATCTGAAAACTTAAAATGAAGTTTAGAAGCATCTTGCACTAAAAGAGTGTTTAACATCCATACTGATCATAAGACCAATATAAAAATATATAGCTGTTGACATGTGGCGTGCAGGTAAGAGACACAGTTAAAAGATGGGCAGGACTGGCAACTCAGTATTACAAGGAATAGAATTTTGAGGGGAAACAAAGAAGATACATATGAGGAGGTGATCTTATTCTGTTAATTAAGGAATATATTAACTTAGTATTGAGAGAAGACATCTAGAAGGCTTCTTAAATGAGAACATATAGGTATTTCAGTTCTTCTTTGCAGTTGACCATCTGGAATACAGTTTTTAAAACCTCACCGTTTCTGTTTCATGGTGTCCCAGGATTAAGAATGCTTTACCTAGAGTCATACAGTAATACAGCATGGAAACATGCCCTTCAGTGCAACTGGTCTATTCTACCCTGCTAGTTCCAGTTGCCTGCATTTGGTCCGAAACCCTGCCAAGGCCTTTCCTCCATGTACATATACAAATGGCTCAAACGTTACAATTGTCATTGCCTTGACCACTTCCTTTGGCAGCTCATTCCCCTCACTCTCCTCTGTATAAAGAAGTTACCTCTCGAGTCTCTTTTAAATCTCTTCCCTCTTACCTTGTACCTGTGCCCTCTAGTTCTGGACCCCCCAACCCTGAGGAAAAGACTATCCATACCCAAATCCCTTACTCACTCTTCCTTCAGTTAGTCCTGACGAAGGGTCTCGGCCTGAAACGTCGACTGCACCTCTTCCTAGAGATGCTGCCTGGCCTGCTGCGTTCACCAGCAACTTTGATGTGTGTTGACCCATACCTTCTAATGGTTTCACTGTTTCAATGACTCCATATCAGAGAATGAATACAATAAACAACCTGAAATTCTTACCCTCTGCAGACATCCACAAAATAGAAGAAAAACCCCAAAGAATGAATCACAAGAAAAACGTTAGAACTCCAAAGCCTCCTTCCCCCTCCCATGCACAAGCAGCAGCAAAGCATCAACCCTTCCCCCTCCCCTCCTCCCACTCACTCCAGCAAAAAACATAAGCCTCCCCATCATCCACTATGTAAGCAATAGCAAAGCCCCCAAGGAGACTATGATCTAGAATCCATCAAAAACTACTGTTCACCCAAGAATTTGACATGCCACAGATTCTCCCTCACTAACAAGGGAGATAGAGGAATCACTCCTGTCACAAAAAGGAGACCAACAGCTCACTGTTTCGATGTTACAGTCTGCATCTTCACTTTTATTTCAAGTTCCCCAATTCAAGAATCGGCAGCAAACTCTCTCTCTCTCTCTCTCTCTCTCTCTCTCTCTCTCTCTCTCTCTCTAGAGAGAGAGAGAGAGAGAGAGATCACTCGTGCAAAGGCCTCCAAGCACCCCTGCACCCGCTGTCTCGATGTTCCGATCTCCTGCGCTGTTTCAGTTGGTGACACCAGCAGGGAATCGAGCCGTTTTCAGGGCCACACCCTGAAGGCACATATCTTCCAGGCCGCTCGTGGAGATATTGAGAATGGCCTCTTGTCGAACTCTGAGAACAGGAACCCACCGCCATGAAGAACCTTCATGATTTTATAAATTTCAGTTTGGTCATTCTTCATTCTCTAATGCTCCAACATATAAAGATCCAGAGTGGGCAGCATCTCTCTATAATTCAGGCTCTCTAGTCCAGGCAGCATCCTCGTTAATCTCTTCTGTACCCTCTCCAGTTTACCAAGGCTTTCCTACAGTAGAGTGACCAAAATCGTGCACAATACTCCAAGTGCAGTCTCACTAACAATTTATATAACTGCAACATAATATCCATACTTTTAAACTTAATTCCCTGACTGATGAAAGGCAGCAAACAAAATGCCTTCTTCACCACCCTGTCTAATTTTGAAGCTGCTTTCAGCAAACTGTGCACTTGTAGAAGTCCTAACCTGATTTGTATGTCCAAAATACATCACCTCACACTTACCTAGGCTGAAAACTATTTGCCAGTCCTCAGCCCATCTCCCTAACCAATTAAGATCTCTTTTCAATTCATCGTAGCCTGCTTCAATATCAATAAGATCCATAGTTTAGTATCAGCAAATATGGTAACCATACCATGTATGTTCACATCCAAATTATTTATATAAATTAATATCAGAGGTCACAACCAATGAACACTAGGCAGCCCACTCGGAGACCATTCTTCACAGACCTCCAGTCGGAGAGTCAACCCTCAGTTTTCATACTCTACTTCCTATCATCCAGTCAATTCTAAATCCACCTTGCTGCATCCCCTTAAATCCCGTGAAATCTAAACTTCAAGATCAGTCTGCCATGTGAGACCTTATCAAAGGCTTTACTATAGTCCATTTAGACAACATCTACCTTCTTTTATCCCCTTAGTTACCTCATCAAAAAACTACTTTCCTACTTCATTTCTTGAACTTTTTGCATAATAGGGGAATTAAAGATCACAGTGAAAAAGTTATTGGTAGGTGGAGATGAATTCATGGCCAGGTCAGCCATGATCCTATTGAATGGCAGAGCAGGACTGATGGACCAGATTGCCTACTCCTGCTCCTATTTCTTATGTATGTTCAAAGGAATAACATTTTCCACCCTCCAGTGATCTGGTATTACTCCAGTAGCCAGTGAGGAGGCAAAGATCATCGCCAAGAGCGCAGCAATCTCTTTCTTAGCTTCCTGTAGTAACCTGGGGTATATCTTGACCAGCCCCTTTATCAGGTACCTCCTACAGCAGTTTTCTGCTGCTGTAACCCATCCATTTCAAGGTTTGACGTGCTGTGTATCTACAGATGCCCTTCTGCACTCACTGTTGTAATGACTGGTTACTTGAGTTACTGTCACCTTCCTGACAGCTTGAAAACCAGTTTAACCTCTCTCATTACAAGGGATTTTCACCCGCAGAACTGTCACTCACTAGGTTTTTTTTTGTTTTTGCACTATTCTCTATGAACTGTTGGGTGCAAAAATCCCAAGAGATCAGCAGTTTCTGAGATACTTAAACCACTGTCTGGCACTAACAATCATTCCACAGTCAAAGTCACTTAGATCACACTTCTTCCCCATTCTGATGTTTAGTCTGAACAACAACTGAACCTCTTAACCATATCTGCATACTTTCAAACACTGAGTTGCTGCCACATAATTGGCTGAATAGATAATTGCATTAATGAACAGATGTACATGTGTTTTGAAAATGTTTTGAAAAAGGTCCTGCACTTCCTCTTTCTTAAAGTCAACATATTCCAGCATATCAACCTGTTTTACATTGTCCTCACAAACGTCAAGGTCCCTCTCACTGGTGAATACTGAAGCAAAGAAGTTATGAAGGACCTCTGCTAACTCCTCCAATTCCTGGTACCTACATCACTTCTCTCCCTGATCAGTCCTACCCTCACAGTAGTTATCCTCCTACTCTTCACATACACGTGCAATGCCTCGGGATTTTCCTTAATCCAACTCAGCAAAATCTTTTTATGCCCGTTCTAGCTCTCCTAAGACCATTCTTCAGCTCCTTTCTGGCTAATCAATATTAGGGGAATATTGAAGGAGGTGCCAATCAATATTAGAGGAGTTGTAGTCGCCATGACAGCAACCCTGTTATTTATGCACCGTTCCAAAATCTGCCTCCTGATCTATTCCTCAGTGTCTCTGATGCTATTGGGGGATCTATAGAATACTCCCAATAGAGTGATTGCCATCCACACCGACTCAGTAGCCAGTCCCTCCACAATGTCCTCCCTTTATGCAGAAATATTTAGCAATACCACTCCCCATCCCTGTTCCTTTTGAAACACTTAAACCCCGGAATATCCAGCAGCCATTCCTGCCCTGACGACAGTCAAGTCTCCGTAATGGCTGCAACATTATAGTTCCATGCAGTAAGTTCATCACCCTTGTCCCTGAGGCTTCTACATAAAAAGAGACACATTTCAACCCATCTCAATGACTACAAATTAGCTTTATTGACTTCTGCCTACTCTTCCTCACAATCTCGCTACATGCTGCATCTACCTGTATACCAATTGCCCTATCCTCTGACCCATCAGTCTGGTTCCCCTCCCACTGCCAAACTAGTTTAAAACCACCCTAACAGCTCTAACACATCTGCCTGCAAAGATTTTGGTCTCCTCAAGTGTAACCCGTCCTTTTTCACTAGTCCTACTTTTCCCAGTGATCAGTGATCCCAATGATCAACAAATCTGAAATCCTGCCCCCTGCACTAATTCTTCATCTATCAAATCATCCTATTCTTATCCTCACTGACGTGTGGCATATGCAGCAATCCAGAGATTACTATCCTTGAGGTCCTATTTTCCAGCTTCCTATCTCTTTTCAGGACCTCATCCCATTTCCTACGTATGTCTTTGATAGCAATATTTACCACAACTTATGGCTGTTCACCCCGCTCCTTTAGAATTCTGTGGACCAATCAGAGAGGTCCCTAAACCTGGCACCTGGTAGGCAATATACCATCTGAGAGTCTCTTTCACGCCCACAGAATCTCCTGGATGCTCCCCTAGCTAATGAAACCCCTACCACCATTGTATTCCTCAAAACATTAGGACAGATACAGTCAGCTCGTTAGCGCAAGAGATTCTGAACCGGAGTCCCACAGACCTAGTCACTGTGATTTTCCCCGGTAGGTCATATCTTGTCCCCCTCCCCAACAGTATCCAAAGTGCTTGTTATTGAGGGGAACGGCCACAGGAGTACTCTGCACTAGCTGCCTATTCCCTTCTCTCTCTTGACAGTCACCAGCTACCTGCCTCCTGCAATCTAGGGGTGACTACCTCCCTGTATCTCTTATCTATCTATTTCTTATTTTCCTGTATGAACCGAAGATCATCCAGCTGTAGCTACAGTTCCCTAACATGGTCTGTAAGGAGCTTCCAGTGGATGCACTTCACATAGATGTAGTTATCAGGGAGTCTGGAGTTCTCCCAGACCTGCCACATTTGACATGAAACACACACCACTGACCTGGAACCATTAGCCTAGCCCTAATAGAGAAGGAAAGAAATGAACTTAGCAGAAACTTACCTTAGCCTCTGCCTCTTGAGCCAAAGCTGCAAGCTCTCTACTAACACTGGCCCATTCACACAATGGCCACTCCCACAATGGTTTCTCTGCTTAAACTACACTTCTTTTTATAGACCTTTGCCAAATACCTGATAAATTGCAATATCTCAAGCCTGCCAAAAAATTTTGAAAGGTTCTGCCCATATTGTAAATCTCGTACTCAGCTCACTCATCTCCAAACAAGCAACTGTTTGTGATATCTCAAGTCTACCAAAAAGTTCTGAAAGGCCCAACTCACGTTTTAAATCTCATGCTCAGCTCAACCACCTTCAAACAACCAACTGCTCATGATATCTTTTTATCTTCATCAAGGGGTTCATTCATATCCAGCTGCCTAAACGTGATGTACACTTCCTCTTTCCTCCTTACCAGAGCCCTGAATTTGGTATGTCTATCCTTATCCCTAGCAGAAACATACTGTCATTGGACTCTTAAACTGACCCTGTTAAAAGCCTCCCGCTTGCCAACTGTCCTTATACCTTTAAATAGTCACTCAGTCACCCCCAGCTAGATCCTGCACTCCAGTTTAGGATATTCACCTCTGAGCCTAGTCTACCTTTTTCCATAACTATTCTAAAACTAATACAATTATGGTCATGAGACCCAAAGTGCTCCCCAACCACCACTTCAGATACTTGAATCATCCTGAGAGGAAGTTCAGTATTTCTCCTTCTCGAGTAGGTTCTTCTACATATCGTGTGAGAAAACTGGCTTGAGTGCCCCATCCAGGCCCTTTAGCACTACCCTACTATTCACACAACTATGTGCAATTTCTCAAAACATCTGCTGCTCAAGTTCCTGCTGACTATTGGGGGGGGGGGTGGTCTATAATATATTCCTTCCATAGTGCCCATCACTTTCTTATTTCTAACTTTTTCCTAATGGCATCAATGGTTGATTCCTCTTTAAGTAATGCAGTTATATCCTGCCTTAGCAAAAGAGGTAACACCCACTCCCCCACCCCTCCTACCTGTTTCTCTGTCACGCCTACACTCCAAAAACATCAATATCCTGGAACATTGTGCTGCCAGTCCTGCCCGTCACTCAGCCATATATCTGTTATGTCCACAATATCGGAGTCCCTACAGGAAACCCACACCCTCAGTTACCCTGCTTTACCTGTTAAGCTATGTCTATTGAAATAGGTGCAACTTAAAGCAGTAGTTCTGTCTGGTCTCTTACTATAACAAGGCTATCCTGATTGCAAGGCTTACATGTTTTGATTACTGTACATAGTCAGTCTTTTCACTGACTTCACTCTCTGAAGTCCCACACCCCAGCCAATCGTATCTGTATACTCCCTGTTAGGATATTGGTGGCCCTCTGGTACAAGGTCTACCTGTCCCTCTTGTATGGGTCACCTCTACCTCAGAAGAGATCCTAATGATCCAAAATCCTGAATCTATATATATGAATAAGCTCACATAATATTATGTTCAAAAATCTGACGTATATACATTCGTTCATTTTTCCACCCTCTCTCTTTCTTCCCACTTTTAATAATTGTTCTTTCTTGTCAGAGCTATTCGTTACAATACTCTGCAAGTATGGTTAGCTATTCATTACAATACTCTGCAAGTATGGTTAGTACAGTTAATGATTTTTGTGTACTTTACAACTTATAAACAAAATCAACCTTATGGACTTCTATAAAAACAGAAACCATTTGTTATCCCAGGTTGGCCTGGAGTTAAGTTGCATATTTTATTCAAATATTAAGCAAATTAGTAGCTTTACACAAATTCCTTGCCTTACCCCTTCTGCACCAACATACATGTTCAAAATGAAAAAAGAAATATTTAACATTTTTAATAATAATCACCTTCATCATTTTTTCCAATGAGTATTTCTCATTTTCTCGCTTTCTAATTGCTTTTTCTTTTGCAGCTTCTTGTGCCTTCACTTGAGCAGCAAGAATGGCTCTCTCTCTCTTTTCTTGCAACTTTTCCTTATTAACTATCAAAGCAAAACCAAAACGACTCACAGTTATCACATTTCAAATAATCAACACAGCTGTCGTATTTCACACTCTAAAGTCTACATGAAGTTAAAACAGTTAACACTTTCCTTACCTTCAGCAGTTATAAGTTGTTCCCACATTCTAGATTCTCTTTTATGCAAGGTGAAGGTGACAGCACCATTGCCAACCTTAGCTGAGCTTTTTGATTCATCAATAGAAGCATATAGCAGCACTTCAAACAGAAATGGAGGGAAGTTCACCTGTTAAAACAAACCATATATCACTAGCTGCAGGCTACAACTAACAACTGCACAAAATGAATCAAATCCTTCATTCCTATCAAAACTAAAAACACAAATTCGATACATTATCATGAAGCAGTCCACAATTGAACATAGCAAGACTGCTCTTAATAAACTTGACACCATACGGAACTTGCCCCCTATTTGATAAGCACTCCATCTGCAACCATTCACTCACTTCTCCACCTACACACAGTTTGCACCACCTACAGAACGTGCTGCAGCAGCTCACCGAAACTCCTAGGACAGTACCCTCTAAACCTATGACCTCCACCAGCTAGAAAGACAAGGGCAGTAAATACATGGGAACATCAGCACCCCAAAGATTCTCTCTGTGCCAAACATCATTCAGACTTCCTTTACTGTTGCCAGGTTAAAACCTTGTCATAGTACTGTGGGTACACTGATACCCTCAAGGACTCATCATTTCAGGTGGCTTCTAGGGATGGCAAGTGAAACCCACATCCCTTGAATAAATATAACAAAAAAATACACTAGTATCTTTAAATGATTTGGAGATAAGTAATGGAATCATATTAAACTCAAATGAATGACTCAAATATAAAAGATCAAATACTGGTTTATGATCTGGCCTGACTATTGAAATCATTAAGATCATAAGACCAAAAGACATTGGAACAGAAATAAGTTACTTGCCCCATCGAGCCGGCTCTGCCATTCAATCATGGCTGAATTATTATCCCTCTCAACCCCATTCTCCTGCCTTCTCCACATAGCCTTTGATGTTCTTACTAATTAAGAACTTATTGACCTCCGCTTTAAGTAGACCCAATGACTTGACTTCTACAGCTGTCTATGACAATGAATTCCACATATTTGCTACTCACCACTATGGAAATTCCCCCTCATCTCTGTTCTAAAGGAACATCCTTGTATTCTGAGGCTGTGCCTTCTGGTCCTAGTCTCGCCCACTATTGGAAATATCCTCTCAAAGTCCATTATACCTTGACCTTTCAAAATTAGATTTGATAGGTTTCAATGAGACTCCCCTCATTCTTCTAAATATTAGCGAGTATAGGCCCAGAGCCAACAAGCATTCCTCATACATTAAACCTTTCATTCCAGAGATCATTCTCATGAAATTCTTCTGAACCCTCTCTAACACCAGCACATCCTTTCTTAGATAAGTGGCCCAAAACTGCTCATGATACTCCAAACGACTTATAAAGCCTCAGCATTACATCCTTGTTTTTACAATATATTCAAGTCCTCTTGAAATGAATGCTAACATTGCAATTGCTTTCCTTACTACTGACTCCACCTGCAAGTTAGTCTTTAGGGAATCCTACACGAGAATTCCAAAGTCCCTTTGCACCTCCGATTTCTGAAATTGCTCCCCATTTAGAAAATAGTCTACACTCTTATTCTTTCTACCAAAATGTATGACCATACACTTCCCAACACTGCCACTTCTTTGCCCCAATCTCCTAATCTGTCCAAGCCCTTCTCCAGACTCCCTTCTTCCCCTGGTGAATGCAGCAGGCCAGGCAGCATCTCTAGGAAGAGGTACAGTCGACGTTTCAGGCCGAAGTCCTGACGAAGGGTCTTGGCCTGAAACGTCGACTGTACCTCTTCCTAGAGATGCTGCCTGGCCTGCTGCATTCACCAGCAACTTTGATGTGTGTTGCTTGAATTTCCAGCATCTGCAGAATTCTTCGTGTTTGCGTTAAACCCTCCCCAATAGCATTAGCAAACCTCCCTGCCAGGATATTGGTCCCCATCGGATTCAAGTGCAATCCGTCCTTTTTGTACAGGTCACACCTGCCCCAGAAGAGATCCCAATGATCCAAAAATCAGAATCCCTGCCCCATGCTCCAATCCTTCAGCCACGCATTTATCCCTCACCTCATTTTATTCCTATACTCACTGTCGCATGGCACAGGCAGCAATCCCGTGATAACTACCTTTAAGGTCTTGCTTCTCAGCTGCCTTCCTAACTCCCTGTATTCTGCTTTCAGGACCTCCACTTTTTTTCTACCAATGTCGTTGGTACCGATATGTACCACGACCTCCGGTTGCTCACCCTCTCAATTCAGGATGTTGTGGATGAGGTCAGAAACATCACGAACCTTGGCACCTGGGAGGCAAACTACTACCCTTGTTTCTTTTTCGCACCCACAGAATTGCCTATCTGTCCCTGTAACTATAGAATTCACTATTACCGCTGCCATCCTTTTCTGTTCCCTACCCTCCTGAGCCACAGGGCCAGACTCAGTGCCAGAGGCAGGGCCACCCGGGTAGGTCATTTCCCCCAACGGTGCCCAAAATGGAGTACTTATTGTTAAGGGGGCCAGCCACATGAGTGCTCTCTACTACCTGACACCCTCTCTTCTGACAGTCACCCACTTATCTGTCTCCTGTGGTCCCGGGGTGACTACCTGCCTGTAGCTCCTGTCTGTCACATCCTCACTACTCCTAACAAGCTGAAGGTCATTGAGCTGCATCTCCAGTCCCCTAACTCGGCCTCTAAGGAGCTGCACGCAGCTCGATGCAGCTGGTGCAGATTGGCCACTGGGGAGGCTGGAAGTCTCCTGGACATCCCACGTCTGACACCCAGAACAGAAAACTGGCCTTGCAGTCATACCCACTATTCTAATGCGCTGAGCCCCACGAAACACTCCTTTTTAAAACTCTTCTCCCTGACCTGTGCGAAGCTCGCTCTCTCTTGGAACTGATTGGTCTGCTGCCAATGCTGTTAATGATCTAATTCTATGGATCCAAACCATGAAAGGGATCCTGCTTAGTCCCACTCCAGTTGGGAAAGCTGAAATTTATCGAAACATGTTCATCTACCCAAGCTAGCGCAAGACAGTTAGGATTAAGTATTGGAGTTTCCAGACTCAATCAGTTTAGTAGCACAATTACCACTTGACCCATTGCAGTGTGACCTGATACAATGTTAAAAGTATGTCAAAGTATTTAAAAGAACTTTGTGAAGCAAATTAATCTTAATGTGTTAAAATACCAGGTTAAGACCTCTGAAATCAAATTCTGAGAAAGTCAGGCAGCAGCTATGTTTCAGGTTTAAACAGGACTATATTGTTGAGTTTTGCAAGTTTTGGGTAACCCACCCTTCCTATGTGCACAAGTATATCAATGCAACTACTATCACAAGCACATAGCATATGAGCACCATTCACAAGAAAAACATAAACCATACGCAATTTTTACAAGAAGAAATGCAGCTTAAACAACAAAAATGAGTACATTTTAGTGTTAAGTAATCGAAGTGGTCATACTGTTGCTAAACTAGTGATTGGGGAGCACCAATTGGTTGAAGAGCTGATAGACGGAGGGTAGGAGCCATTCTTGAATTTTGTAGTGTGGGACTTAAGGCGTCTCTGTGTCTCCTGCATAATGTTAGATGTGAACACTAACTACCCTTCCACCTATCTATGCATCGTCCATAAACTTAGCCACAAAGCCATCAAGTCCACCACCCAAATTATTGACCTACTGTATAATGTGAATAGAAACAGTCTCAAAACAGAAGCCTCCAGATCCCCATTAATCATCAGCAGCCAAACAGAAACCGCCCCCCCCATTCCCATTCTAAATGATCCAGTCATCCAAACTTCTGTCCATGCTAGTTTCTTTCCTGTAATACCATGGACCCTTATCATGTTTTGCAGCCTCATGTCTGGCACCTTGTCATAGGTCTGCTGAAAATCCAAGTAATCAAAATCTACTCAGCACACACAAAATGCTGGAGGAACTCAGCAGGCCAGGCAGCATCTATGGAAAAACGTACAGTCAACATTTCAGGCCGAAACCCTTCGGCAGGACTTGCCAAAGTCAGTCCAACATTTTGAGTGTGCTGCTCAGATTTCCAGCATCGGCAGATTTTATCTTGTTTGTCAAACAAAATCCACTGACTCTTTTGTCTATCCTGCCAGTTATTTTCTCGGAGAATTCCAACAGATTTGTCAGGCAACATTGCCACTTAAGGAACAAAGCCTATTTTATCATGTCCCTCCAAGTAACTCGAAACCTCATCCTTATTCATGAACTTCAGCATCTTCCCAATCATTGTAGTCACAGGTTAACTGGACTATAATTTCCTTTCTTTTACCTCGCTTCTTAATGAGTGGAATGACAGTTGCAATTTTCCAGTCATCCAGAACTATTCCAGAATCTAGTGATTCTTGAAAGATTACTCCTAACGCCTCCACAATCTCTTCAGCTACCTCTTTCAGAATCCTGTGATGTAGTTCATCTGGTCCAGGTGTCTTATCTAACTTCACACCTTTCAGCTTCCCTAGCACCTTCTCCTTAATAATAGCAACTACACTCACTTCTTCCCTCTGACACACTCAAAGTTCTGGCATACTGCTGGAGTCTTCCATAGTGAAAAATGGAGCAAAAAACTTAGTGTTTGTCTCCCATTTCCTTGTCCCCTACTGACACCTCTCTGGCATCATTTTCTGGTTATCCAATATCCTCTCGTCTCTCTTTTACTCCTTATGTATCTGAAAAAAATTGCTGTCCTCTTTTACATTATTGGCTAGCTTACCTTCATATTTTGTCTTTTTCCTACTTATTGCTTTTTTTAGTTGCTTTCTGTTGTTTTTTTAAAAGCTTCCCAGTCCTCTAGCTTCCCACTATTTTTTTTTCTATATTGTATGAACTCTCTTTTGCTTCTATTTCGTCTTTCACTTCCCTTGTCAGCCATGGTTGTTTTATCCTCCCTGCAGAATCAAGTTTACACATCTATGAAATAAGCAAATGTATGTGAAGTTAATTTGTAGAGAAGGTTTGTAAGAGAACATGTGAAGGAAGACGGAACAGTAGAGGGACTTTTCCCCTTCCCCTTCTCTTTGCCTATTCTATTCTCCCCTACCATTCTACTCTCTTTGGCCCCATCCTCCATTTCTCCTCAACTTTGTCTCCCCCTCCTATGAGCTAGTCATGGTTATTAAGAGACTAAGTAGAGTATTAGGTCAAAAGAAAAAGTACATGTTACCACAACAGCACCAAGATTGAGGAAATTAGAAAATTTTGTAATTCTGTCAAGTAGGATGAGGACATTGAAAAGAAAATGGGAAGTAAAATACACGAGTCTGTTATCAAGAAAAATAAAAATAAATTGCAAGAGTTTCTATACACATACCTAAAAAGGAAAAGATTAGCTAAAATTGTGGGTACCTTACAAACAGGAAAAACTGCATTGCTGGATAAGGAAATGGCAGAGAAGTGCTTTGTGTGTGTGCTTTCAGAAAGATGCAACTTCTTAAAAATACTAGAGAGAAACAGGCCTAGAGAAGCTTAAGAAAATTTCTGTAAGAAAACACAAACTAGGAAAAGAGATTATTAGATTGAACCGTCATAATCCTATAAGACTTAATGACCTTTTTGAAGGGGTAAATAAGGAGACCGTGATGCACCAGTTGTCTTCCAAAATTCCACAGAAATGATCACACAGGTTGGAAGATAACAAATATAAGTCCACTATTTAAAAATGAAAGAAAATATGGAAAATATAAACCAGTTAGCCTGACATTGGTAATAGAAAAAAATGCTGGAATCAATTATTAAGAAAGTGGGCACAGGACATTTGGGGAAAAAATGAGGTTAGGGAGAATTAACATGGATTTTGGATGTGTATGGGGTGTGTAGGGAGGGCAGCACCTCTGGGGAAAAGGCTTGTCATGTCCATTCTGGGGCAGCTCACTCACCTTTGGTCCCCACCAGACACTCATCTCTTACCTGTGGCTCCAAGTAGCCGTTTGCATGAGATAGCAACCACACCCCTGTTTACAGCTCCATGGGGGATAAACCAGGTGAGGGTAGCTGGACAGCCTCATACCCAGAGGGATAAGGACATGCCTGGCCTGGCATGTTAAGTCAGCTCCAGCAGAGGTGGTAGATGAGATCAACAGTAAGATCCAACAGCCAGGAAGGTGGTTCTGCAACACTTTGTGAAAAGCGAAGGGCATGAAGAGGCACAGAAGTCATGGTCTTCCACTGCATCCAAGGAAGAAACCAGTTGTGATGATTACTCGTACTACTGAACACTCCCCTCCTACATAGCCTTCCATTTTTCTATCATCCATGTACCTCTCTGAGTGATGACGGCGCTAAACAACGACTCCTTTGCTTGCATCTTCGGAAGCAGCTTTATTTCTATCTTTGATATCTCTTTTTTTCCCTTTCAAGGAGCTTTAGAAGACCCTGACCTGGAGTAACACTCTGACTTCGGTTCTTTGCAGGAATGGGACCCACTCTCAGGGCCTCACAACCAACCACTTTTCGATATGCCAGGGACGTGGCTTGGAAGATGAGCATGCCTTCAGGGTGCTGGATGCTCATGGCTCTGGAGGCCGGCGGATTCAAGGCTGGTGCCGCTGCTGTCAACTGATGCGTCTCGGGGGAACAAAATCAGAAGCAGCAGGCTTGCTGTTGGCTGTGTGCCCAGCGGCATAGAGCTCAGAAAGAGCAACGTAACAGACTGTTAACACCATAAATTCAGCAACTTTGATGTGTGTTGCTTGAATTTCCAGCATCTGCAGAATTCCTCGTGTTTGCGGCCATAAATTAGTGAGTTGTTTTGTGATGTCTCCCGTTATGCTGTGAAATGGGGACATCTCTTTTTCTCTTATTAGAGAGAGAGAGGGCTCTCCCTCTCTAATGTCGAGTTACTGGGTGAACGAGTAGTCTTTGGGGTACTGCAAGTCTGTGTCTTTATTGATGCTTTGTTGCATGCTTGAGTGGTTGTGTGGGGGGTGCCGATGCTTTTTGCTGGTGGGGGAGGGGGAGGGTCATTGCCCTGCTACTGTTTGTGCATGGGTAGAGGGTGCTGGGGGCCTTTGGGGTTCTAACATTTAACTGTCATTCATTCTTTGGGGCACTCATCTGTCTTCGTGCATGTTTGCGAAGAAAAGGAATTTCAGGGTGTATATTGTATACATTTCTTTGACATGAAATGTACCTATTGAAACCTATCCAAGAGTTTCTTAAATATCCCTAATGTAACTGCCTCTACCACCACATCTGGCAGCATGTTCCACCAACCCACCACTCTCTGTGAGAAACACATCTTTGACTCCCCTCTATATTTTTCCACCCCTCACTTTAAAATTATGCTCTGTCGTATCAGATATTTCCATCCTAGGAAAAAGTCTCTGGCTGTCCACTCGATCTATGCCTCATATCATCTTGTTCAATTATCTCTCAATTAACCTCTCATCCTCCTTCAATCCAAAGAGAAAAGCCCTGCCTCACTCAACCTATCCTCACAAGACACGGTCTCTAATCCATCCTGATAAATCTCCTCTGCATCCTCTCTAAAGCTTCCACATCCTTCCTATACTGAAGTGACCAGAACCGAACACAATATTCCAGCTATAGTCTAACCAGGATTTTATGGAACTGTAACATGACCTTGCATTATCAAGGGGAAACGAAAGTGGGACTTCCTCACTCAGAGGGTGGTGTGAGTGTGGAATGAGGTGCCAGTGGAAATGGTGGATGTAGGTTCGTTTGTAACATTTAAGAGAAACTTGGTTAAGTACATCGATAGGAAGGATATGTAGGGCTATGGTCCAGGTGCAGGTCCATGGGACTAGGCAGAGTATCTTTGGCATGTACTAGATGGGCAAAAAGACCTGTTCCTGTGCTGTAGATCGCTATGACTCTCTGATCTATGCAGCATCCTGGTGAACCTCTTCTGCACCCTCTCAAAAGACACCACATCCTTCCTATTGTGTGGTGATGATAATTGCACAAAATATACCAAATGTGGCCTAACCTAAGTTTTATACAGCTACAGAATGACACTGACTTTCATTTTCCAACTATGAAGGAAAGCATGCTATATATATTCTTTATCATGCTATTCTCTTGTGTTGAGCTTGCATTCCAAGATCCCTCTGTATATCAATTTTCTCAAGAGTCCTGCCATTTACAGTACTGTATACTTTCCTCTTGAATTTAACTTCCCTAAAAGCATTACGAGGATTAAAATCTGTAATTTCTCCAGCTAAATTTCCAACTGATCTATATCCCACTTCCCAATACAATCCCACCACTCTCCATGTCTTCTACAGACTTACTCATCAGACCACCTACACTTTCATCCTAATTATAATTTTTCTTTTTTTTTTTTTTACAAACAATAGAGCCCCCACCACTAATTTTTACACAATACCACTGATCATAGATCTCTAGTCAAAAAAAAACAACAACCTTTTACCACTACATAAATGTAAGAGGTTCTACAGATGCTGGAAATCCAGAGCAACACAAACAAAGTGCTAGAAGAACTCAGCAGATGAGGCAGCATCTTTGGAAATGAATAAACAGTTGGCGTTTTGGGCCAAGCCACTTGACCAGGACCTGAAAGGAAGGGGAAAGAAGCCAGAATAAGAAGTGGGGATGGGAAGCTAGAAAGTGATAGGTGAAGTCATGTAGGCGAGAGAGGAGGATGAAATAACCAACTGGAAGGCAATAGATGGAAAAGGCAAAGGGCTGGAGAAGGTATCTGATAGGAATGGAGAGTGGACCATGGGATGGAGGTGATAGGCAGGTAAAAAGAGAAGAGGTAAGAGGGCAGCCAGAGTGGAGAATTGAAGAGGAAAGGGAGAGGGGGAAATTTACTGGAAGTTGGAGAAATCAGTGTTCATGCCATCAGAATGGAAGCTACTAAACAGAATATAAGGTGTTGCTCCTCCAACCTGAGAGTGGTTTCATCAAGGCAGTAGATGCAGCCATGGATCAACATGTCAGAATGGGAATGAAAATAGCTGGCTACTGGGAAATCTTGCTTTTTGCAAAAAGAGCAAAGGTGAGAGACAAAATGGTCCCCCAATCTAAATCAGATCTCACCAACGTAGAGAAGGTCGCATCTGGAGCACCGGATGCAGTACTTCTACTACTACCCTGTTTTTCAAGTCCAGCCAATTCACTGCAAATTCCATGTGACTTCACCTTTGGACCAATTTACCAAAAAGGGTCTGTCGAATGGCAGACAACATCCACTGCCCTAGCCTCATGAACCACCTTTATTAATTCCTCAAACCTCAGTCACATTTGTGAGACAGCATCTCCCCCACACAAAGCCCTTCGGACCATCCCCGATAGGCAATGTTTTTTTTCCCAAATGCAAGCAAATCCTGTCCATAAGAATCTTCTACAATAATTTCCCCACCTCTGATTTAAGGCATACTAATTCCTAATTCTTCCTTGGTTGCCCTTTTTAAACAAAAGGTACAACATTAGCTGCCTCCAGTCTTTTGGCACCTCACCTGTGGCTAAAATCTAGGTCTATGCAAAGATCTAGGTCAAGGTCCCAATCTCCTCCTTGCCACCTTCAAAATCCAGAAGTAAATCCTATCTGGCCCATGGAATTCATCCATCTTATCACTTTTCAAGGCACCCAATATCTCTTCCTTCTTAGAATCAACATGATTTAAGATATGAACATATCCTTCATTGATCTCACTATCATCTCCCTTCTCCTTGGTGAATACTGATGCAAAATACTCATTTAGGATCTCATCCACTTTTTTCTGGTTCCATTCTTAATTTTCCTCTTTTATCCTTGAGTGAACCTATCCTTTTCCTAGCTCCCTCTTGCTCCTAATATATCCTCTTCCAGTTTAAGTGCAACATGTCTTTCTCATACAGGTCCCACCTGCCCTGGAAAAGAACACATTGATATAGGTACAGTCTCTCTTACACTGGCTCTCTAGGCATGCATTGACCTGAAGTGGCTAACATGAGAGGATAGAGTTTTACAGTGCTTGGAATTAGGTACAGAGGGGATGTCAGGGGTAATTTTTTTCTTTATGCAGAGAGTGGTGAGTGCGTGGAATAGGCTGCTGGCGACTGTGGTGGAGGTGGATACAATAGGGTCTTTTAAGAGGCTCCTGGATAGGTACATGGAGGTTAGAAAAATAGAGGGCTAGGCAATTTCTAAAGTAAGTACTTGTTCAGTACGGCATTATGGGCCAAAGGACCTGTATTGTGCTGTAGGTTTCTAGTCCAAAGGAGATTCACAAAAATGATCCCAAGAATAAAAGGGTTAACGTATGAAGAGCATTTGATGACTCTGGGCCTGTACTTGCTGGAATTTAGAATGACGGGAAATTTTATTGAAACCTATTGAATATTGAAAGGCTTGGATAGAGTGGATGTGGAGAGGACAGCAGTAAAGTTGTGGACCAAATGTCTCAGCCTCAGAAAGGACATCCCTTTAGAACAGAGATAAAGAAGAATTTCTTTAGTCAGAGGGTGGTGAATCTGTGGAATTCATTGCCACAGACAGCTGTAGAGGCCAGGTCATTACATATATTTAAACTAGAGGTTGATAAGTTCTTCATTAGTATGGGTATCAAAGGTTACGTGCAGAGGGCAGGAGAACAGGGTTGAGAGGGATAATAATTCAGCCATGATCAAATAGCAGAGCAGACCTGATAGCCAAATCACCTAAATCTGCTCTTATGTCTGATGGTCTTATGATTACAATCTAAAGCTCAGCTCAGCTCAGCACATCACAGGAACCAGCCTTTCCTCTATGGACTCCCTCTAGACTTATCTCTGCCTCAGTAAGTTGTTATTCAGTTTGGAAAGACCATCAGTCCATTACCAAGTCCAAAAAGAAGACATCTTTGATGACTAATTCTAGTTAACCCACCACCCCCCTCTATCTATTACCTCAGTCATTGCACTTACTGTAAACACTGTAAAAGCACTTTTTATAATGCTGTTTACATTGTAAATACATGTAAGTACATGTAAATACATGCATTTATGTACATTTCATTCCATACCACGCTTCTCACTTTATTTTTATAAGATTCTTTACTTTTTATAATTGTTGAATGGTGCTAATTTTTGTGGCATATAGCACAGTAAATTTCTCAGACATGTAAATGCATATAGTGAATAAAGCTGATTCTTGATCCTTAAAGCAGCCAGTATAATCAAAGTCTCCACCAACCCTGGGCATCCTTTCTTTTCGCCTTTTGTTGAAGATACAAAAGCCTGAAAGCAAATACTACCAGGCTCAAGGAAAGCTTCTACGTTATCAGACTTTTGAACAGACCTCTTGTACGATAAGATAGACTCTTGGCCTCACAATCCACCTTGTTAGGATCTTGCACTTTTATTTTTACCTGCACTGCAGTCTTTTGGTAGACTTTACATTTTATTTTGAATTGTTATTTACTGTATTCTAGTTCAACATTCAACCCTGTTTAACGTCATTTCCTGTACACAAGGGTAAAGGAGAATGAAATAATTGTCACTCCAGATCCGATGCACCACAAAAAAAAACACCACAAGATAAAAAACACTATAATTTAATAAAACACAATATAAATACATAACAAAACTGATATACATAGATTGGTTATATGTCCATAAAATGATGATAGGCACAGGAGTGTCTGTACATAAGATGACCGACAGGAAATGATAAGGTAATGGTGGTTGGAGTTGAGGAGGGTGCTTTAGTGGGTGGAGGTATTGATCAGCCTTACTGCTGGGGAAAGTAACTGATCTTTTTCAGTCTGGTGGTCCTGGAGTGCATGCTATATTGCTTCCTCCCTGATGGGAGTGAGACAAACAGTCCATGAGCAGGGTGGGTGGGTGGGATCCTTCATGATGTTACTGGCCCTTTTCTAGCACCTTGCTGAATACATGTCCGTGATGGTGGGCAGGCTGGTGCCAGGGATGTGTTGGGCAGTTTTTACTACCCCATTGTAGAGCCTTCCTGTCCTCTGCAGTGCAGTTTTCATACCATGCAGTGATGCATCTTGTTAGGGTGCTCTCTACTGCACATCTGACATGACATGAATATAGATGAGCATGGTCAACTTCTCTTCAACCTCCTCAGAAAGTAGATGCATTGCTGAGCAGAATGTGTCCTGGGACCATGAAAGGTTGTGCAAGATGTGCAGTCCCAGGAGTTTGAAACTGCTTGCAGTTTTCACTGCTGTGCTGCTGATGTAGGGGTGGGGGGGAGGTGTGAATGATGCAAGTTCTTCTACAGTCGATAACCATCTCCTGTGTCTTGTTGACAATGAAGAAGAGATTATTTGCCTGGCACAAATGTACTGTGTAATGATTTGATCTGTATATACAGAATGCAAGACAAGCTTTTCACTATATCTTGGTACATTTGACAAAAATAAACCAAAACCAATACTACCAATAGAGGTCCTGATTTATAATTTTCTATCAAATTCCCCAAATTCGTTCAGCCTTTCCTTTCAGTATGTTCCCTGCCCATTCAGAAACATCCCTGACACTGGCACGAATGTGAGGTCAACCATTTTGAGGCTACCTACCTTTTAAATCACAACAGGTTAAAAGATGTTGGTGCTCAGAAGCAACAAAAAAAGCAATAAGGACAAAAAATGAAGTATGAAGGTAAGATAGCTAATAAGGTAAAAGAGAATACCAAACATCTTCTCAGATATATAAAAAGTAAAAGACAGGTGAGAGTGGATATCAGACAGCTGGAAATTATGCTGGAGAGGTAATAAATGGAGGACAAAGAAATTGCGGATGTGCTCATTAAGTATTTTGTGTCAGTCTTCACTCTGGAAGACACCAGCAATATGCCAGAAATCAAGAGCATCAGTGGGCATAAATGCCTACTGCTACCTTCTACTAAGAAGGTGCTTGGGAAGCTGAAAAGTTACCTTGTCCAGATGAACTACCCCCCAGGTTCTGAAAGAGGTAGCTGAAGAAATTGTGGAAGCATTAGTAATGATCTTTCAAGAATCAATGGATTCTGAAATTGTTCTGGAGGTCTTGAAAATTGCAAATGTCACTCCAGTCTTTAAGAAGGGAGGGAGGCAAAAGATAGGCCAGTTAACTGGACTTCAGTGGTTAGGAAGATATTGGAGTCCATTATTAAGGATGAGGCTTTGGGGTACTTGGTGGAATATGATAATGTAGACTGAAGTCAGCACGATTTCCTTAAAGAGAAATCTTGCCTGACAAATTGTTAGAATTCTTTCAGGAAATAACAAGCAGGATAGAAAAAGAAGAGTCAGTGGAGGGAAACCAATATCCTGGCTGGGAGGGTTGTTGATGTTACTCAGGAGAGATTAAACTAGCTTTTTAGGGTCTGGGAACAGGAGCCTCAGGTCAGTAAGGGAAGGATTGGACCAGAAGGTGGATGTCAGGAAAAGTATCCAAAGGCAAAATGGGTAAGGATGATGAAGTTAGAGCATGGATTAGTACATGGAACTATGATAGAAACATAGAAACACAGAAAATAGGTGCAGGAGTAGGGCATTCGGCCCTTCGAGCCTGCACCGCCATTCAGTATGATCATGGCTGATCATCCAACTCAGAACCCTGCACCAGCCTTCCCTCCATACCCTCTGATCCCCTAGTCACAAGGGCCATATCTAACTCCCTCTTAAATATAGCCAATGAACTGGTCTCAACTGTTTCCTGTGGTAGAGAATTCCACAGATTCACCACTCTCTGTGTGAAGAAGTTTTTCCTAATCTCAGTCCTAAAAGGCTTCGCCTTTATCCTCAAACTGTGACCCCTCGTTCTTGACTTCCCCAACATCGGGAACAATCTTCCTGCATCTAGCCTGTCCAATTCCTTTAGGATTTTATACGTTTCAATCAGATCCCCTCTCAATCTTCTAAATTCCAACGAGTACAAGCCTAGTTCATCCAGTCTTTCTTCATATGAAAGTCCTGCCATCCCAGCAATCAATCTGGTGAACCTTCTTTGTACTCCCCCTATGGCAAGGATGTCTTTCCTCGGATTAGGGGACCAAAACTGCATACAATACTCCAGGTGTGGTCTCACCAAGGCCTTGTACAACTGCAATAGTACCTCCCTGCTCCTGTACTCGAATCCTCTTGCTATAAATGCCAGCATACCATTCGCCTTTTTCACCGCCTGCTGTACCTGCATGCCCACTTTCAATGACTGGTGTATAATGACACCCAGGTCTCGTTGCACCTCCCTTTTTCCTAATCGGCCACCATTCAGATAATAATCCGTTTTCCTATTTTTGCCACCAAAGTGGATAACCTCACATTTATCCACATTAAATTGCATCTGCCATGAATTTGCCCACTCATCCAACCTATCCAACCTATCCAAGTCACCCTGCATCCTCTTAGCATCCTCCTCACAGCTAACACTGCCGCCCAGCTTCGTGTCATCCGCAAACTTGGAGATGATGTTGTAGCCATTACTGAAACTTGGTTGAGAAGGGGCAGGATTAGGTGATTAATGTACCAGGTTTTCAACATTTTAGAAAAGATAGAGGAGGAGGGTAAAGAGGGGGTGGAGTTGCCCTACCAATTAGGACAACATCACAGCTGCTCTCAGAAGAGACATAATGGAGGGGTCAATCACTGAGTCCATTTGGATGGAACTCAGGAATACAAAAGATGCAGTTACACTGATGGGATTGTACTAAAGACCCCATAATAGCCACCGGGACATTGAGGAACAGATATGTAATCAGATTAAGGAAATGTGTAAAAATAGTAGGGTTGTTTCCTTACCAACTTGATTGAATTTTTGACAGGGTGACGAGACAGATTGATTAGAGTAGCGCAGTGGATGGTATCTACAAGGATTTTAGTAAGGCATTTGACAAAGTGCCTCATGTGAGGCTAATCCAGAAGATTAAGATGTATGGGATCTGTGGAAAATTGACTGTTTGGATTCAGAACTGGCCAGAAGACAGAGGGTAGTGGTTGAAGGAACTTATTCGAGCTGGAGTTCTGTAATTAGCGGAGTGCTGCAGGGATCTGTGCATTACAAGTGTGCAGATATACAAATATACAAATATCAGAACAGAAGTAAGAAAGAATAAAAAATAAGTTACCTCAAACAGTCTAACGGGAGGGGTCATCACTGCCCTGGCTATAGGTTGACTCATTATACAGCCTAATGGCCAAGGGCAAGAATGACCTCATATAGTCTCTTTGGAGAAGCGCAGTTGTCTTAGTCTATTACTGAAAGTGCTCCTCTGTTCAGCCAGGGTGGCATGCAGAGGGTGAGAAACATTGTCCAGAATTGCCAGGATATTCCGTAGGGTCCTTTGTTCTACCACAGCCTCCAGTGTGTCCAGTTTGACTCCGATAACAGAGCCAGCCTTTCTAATCAGTTTATTGAGCCTGTTGGCATCACCCACGTTGATGACATTGCCCCAGCACACCACCACATAGAAGTTTGTACTGGCAACAACAAACTAGTAAAACATGTGAAGGAGAGGCCAGCATACTCCAGAGGACCTCAGTCTCCTCAGGAAGTAGAGGCAACTCTGGCCCTTCTTGTACACAGCCTCTGTGTTGGTGCTCCACTCAAGTCTGACAGCCAGGTGCACCCCCAGGTACTCGTAGGTCCTCACCACATCCACGTCCTCACCATCAATAGTAACAGGGAGCAGTGCAGGCTTAGTCTTCCTGAATGTCCATCACCATCTCCTTTGTCTTACTGATGTTGAGCTGCAGATGATTCAGCTTGCACAATTTGACAAAGTCCTCCACCAGGGCCCTGTATCCATCCTCCCGTCCTTCCTTTATATACCCAACTATTGCTGAGTCATCAAAGAATTTCTGCAGATGACATGATTCAGTGTTGTATTTAAAGTTGGAGGTATACAGGGTAAACAGGAAGGTAGCCAATAGAGTCCCCTGTAGGGCCCCAGTGCTGCTTATAGCTATGTCTGACACAGCTCTGAAGTCGTACAAACTGTGGTCTGCCAGTCAGATAGTCCATTACCCAGGATCCAATGGCAGTGCCAGTCTGCATTGAACAGAGTTTTTCCCTCAGCAATGGGGGCATATGGTAATGAAGGCACGAGAAATCAAGAAACATGATCATCACAGTGCTACCCAAATGGGAGTAGGCTTTGTTCAGAAGGTAAATGTGGGAAGACTGGCAAAGAATACAGCACGATATCGACCAGTTGCAGATATGGGCTGAGAAATGGCAGATGGCATTTAACCCAGATAAATGTGAGGTGTTGCACCTCAGTACAGCAAATGCAAGGAGACAGTGCACTGTTAACGGCAAGATCCTGAACAGTGTTGCTGAGCAGAGAGATTTCGGGATCCAAGCTCATAGCTCCGCAAAAGTGGCCACACAGGTTAATAAGGTGGTTAAGGTGGCTCATGGAATGCTTGTTTTTATTAGTCCAGACATTGAGTTCAAAAGTCAAGAGGTTATGTTGCAACTTTATAAAACTCTGGTTAGGCCACATCTAGAGTATTGCATACAGTTCTGGCTGTCCCACTACAGGAAGGATGTTGAGGCTTTGGAGAGGATGCAGCAGAGATTTACCAGGATGCTGCCTGGTTTAAAGGGTATGTGCCATCACGAGAGGCTGGATAAACGTGAGTTGTTTTCTCTGGAGTGTCAGAGGTTGAGGGGAGATCTAATAGGGCTTTACAAGATTATGAGAGGCACAGATAGAGTGGACAGAGACTATCTGTACCCAGGGTTGAAATGTCTAATACCACAGGGCATGCATTGAAGGTGAGAGGATAGGTTCAAGGGGGATGTAAGGATGTTCTTTTTACTCAGAGAGTGGTGGATGCCTGGAATGCACTGCCTGTTGTGGTGGTAGAGGCAAATGCATTAGAGGCTGTTAAGAGATGTTTGGATAGGGATATGGATGTAAGGAAGATGGAGGGATATGGACATGGTGTAGGTAGGAAGAATTAGTGTTTGGGTATTTTTGATGTGCTTTTTTTTAAGCTGGTTCAGCACAACATTGTGGGCCAAATAGCTTGTTCCTGTGCTGTACTCTTCTATGTTTACTTGGATTTTCAGAAGGAGTTTGACAAGGTGCCACACATAAGGCTGCCAAACAAGATAGGAACCCATGGTATTACAGGAAACATACTAGTACAGATAAAGGATTGGCTGACTAGCAGGACAAAAAGAATGGGAATAAAGGGGGCTTTTTCTGGTTGGCTGCCAGTGACTAGTGTTGTTCTGCAAGGGTCCGTGATGGGCCAGGTTTGCGGAAGATAAAAAGATAGGCAGAGGGCCAGTCACTGTTGAGGAAAAAAGGAGTCTGCAGAAGGACATAGACAGTTAAAGACAATGGGCAAAGAAGTGGCAGCTAGGATATAGTGTATGGAAGTGCATGGTCATGCACTTTGGTAGAGAAAATAAAGGTGTTAACTATTTTCTAAATGGGGAGCAAATTCAGAAATTGAAGGTGCAAAGGGACTTGGGAGTCCTGATGTCGGATTCCTGAAGGTTAAGTTACAGGTTGAGTCAGAGGTAAGGAAAGCAACTGCAATGTTTGCATTCATTTTGAAAGGACTAGAATATAAATCAAGAACGTAATGCTGAGTCTTTATAAGGCATTGGTCAGATCACACTTGGAGTACCGTAAGCAGTTTTGGTCCACTTTTCTAAGAAGGGATATGCTGGCGTTAGAGAGAGTCCAGAGGAGTTTCCTGAGAATGTCCCCGGGAATGAAAGTGTTAATGCATAAGATGTATTTGACGGCTCTGGGCCTGTAATTGCCAGAGTTTAGAAGGATAAGGGGGAATCTCATTGAAATCTATTGAATACTGAGAAGAGCATGTTTCCTATAGTTGGCAGTCTAGGACCTTCTCCATGGATTGTCACCTTGTCGTGGTGGAGAAGCTTGTGTGGTCCTGTGATCCCGAGAGCGATGCCATCTGGAGCTATGCTCCTGGTAGGGTCACCCAATGACGGTAAGGTCGAGGGAGAGGTCCCTGACAAAGAACAATCCAACCAAGACCTCAACGGTGGAACAGGTGGACGAAGTTACTTTGAACTCAACGGCTGTGAAGGCGGATGAAGGCTGCAACAAATCCATCAGCTCCAATCGTCGTGGTTTCCATGCCATTGGAATCAGATGGTTGATTTGTGAAGTATCGTGTGCTTCTTGGAGTGCAACATCAAGTACATGTTAAGCAAATATATGCACAGGCGTCTTCACTCTGTGGGCCACTTCTTCAAGTCTTTCAGCGATTGGGGGAGGGCAACAGGAGCAGGCAATGTGATGGCTGGAAGCTCCTAGTCAAGAACCGGCACAAAAGCGGTTGATTCAGTCACTCAACTTTTGGACAGAAGCAGGAAAGTTGTTCGGCAGCAGTATTCACGTCTGAGCAGCCCTATTTAGGATCCACTCTGCTCACCCTGAACTGGGAAAGGGCTAGAAAGGGTGCTCTAAAAATAGTCTGGTTCACCCCATCCTGTCTGGAAAGTCGCGTCCAGAGGGATCACCATCATGTGGTCAAAAAACATCGAGAAGTGAAACTATGAAATTTGGAACCTGGAATATACGAATTCTGATGGATAACCCAAACTCAGACCGACCAGAGAGGAGAACTGCCTTTGTTGCCCGGGGACTCCAAAAATTCAACTTTGACATTGGTGCTCTGAGTAAGACCCGCAGAGCTGGAGAAGGGCAACTAAAGGAAGAGCAAGGTCAATAAACCTTTTTCTGGAAAGGGCTTGATCCTGAACAACCGAGGATCCATGGAGTAGGTTTTGCCATCTGAAACAGCCTACTTCAGAAGCTGACACAGCAACCACTGGGAATCAACGAACGTCTCATGACTCTGCGAATCCACCTTGTCAAGAACCAACTAGCCACCATCATCAGCACCTATGCTCCAACTCTGGACGCTGAAGATGAAGTAAAGATGAACTTCTACGCCCAACTTGACCACGTCCTTTCCTCTGTTCCCAACAACGACAAGATCATTCTCTTGGGAGACTTCAATGCCAGAGTCGGGAAAGATCATAGGCTCTGGACTGGAATAACAAGCAAGGAAGGAGTTGGCAACGTCAACGCCAATGGAACACTCCTCCTCACCAAATGTGCTGAACACAACCTAGTGATTACAAACACCCTATTTTGCCAGAAAAACAGGCACAAAGTCTCCTGGCAGCATCCACGCTCCAAACATTGGCACCTCATCGACTACATCATCGTACGATCTTGGGACCAACAAGATGTACTGATAACAAGAGCTGTTACTGGTGCTGATGAGCGCTGGACAGCCATCGACTCATCTCGTCCACCATGAGAATGAAGATTCGGCCCAACAGGAAACACCAAAATCAGAACACTATTAAGAAATTTAATGTTGACATCCTTCAAGACATCAACCATGTACAGAAGTTCCAACAAAATCTTCAAGAACAACTGCCTCAACAAATCCCACCATCTGTAGAAGAACACTGGAATCAATTGAAGAATGCTATCATCACCTCCTGCACAGAAACAATTGGGTTCAAGGTGAAAAACATCAGGATTGGTTCGATGACAACGACAAACTACTCCAACAACTCATCGACGAAAAGAGAAAAGCTTTCATTACCTTACAAAATGACCAGGAATCGGCTACCAAAAGGAAATGCTATCAGGAATACAAGGCTGCAGTCCAGACCAGCACCCAAAACCTGAAAAAAACCAATAGTAGAGGAAGAAAGCTCAGGAAATCCAACAACTAGCAGACGCCAACAACACTCAGGGCTTTTTCAATGCAACTAAAGCTATTTTTGACCCGCCCACTCATGGTCAAGCCCCTCTCAAAAGCAAAGATGGTTCAACCATCCTGAAGACCAATGCTGACATCAATTCTAGATGGAGGGAGCACTTTGACTATCTTCTACATCAAACTGTCTCATTTGACAGGAATGTGATTAACAACATTCCAAAACAGCCCGTTGACAACTCCCTAAGCAAAATACCAACACTTTAAGAAGTCAAGGAAGCCATCAAAACCTTGAAAAACAACAAGGCCGCTGGACTCGATGGAATACCAGCCGAGGTCTACAAAATCGGAGGTAACCCACTTCATTATCAACTGCATCAACTTCTCATCAAGATCTGGATAAATGAAGATGTACCAGCAGATTTTAGAGACTCAGTAATCGTTACCATCTACAAAAGGAAAGGCGATCGATCCGAATGCGGAAACTATCGTGGAATTTCCATTAGCAACAGCAGGAATGATCCTTAACCGCATCATGAACAACCGGCTTAAACCTTTAGCTGAGAAGATCTTTCTGGAGACACAAGCCGGTTTTAGACCATCACATGGAGCAATCGACATGATCTTCACAATGTGACAACTACAAGAAAAATATCGTCAGCTTCAACCTTTGTACATGGCATTCATCGACCTCACCAAAGCCTTTGACTCGGTATCAAGGGAACTCCTATGGGATGTCCTATCCACTTATGGATGCCCTGAAAAGTACATTTGAATCCTGAGACTCCTCCACGATGGCATGCTTGCCACAGTCATGGTCAGCAACAGTAACTGTGAGCCTTTTCAAGTTAGATCAGGAGTAAAACAGGGATGCGTGATTGCCCCAACTTTGTTCACCATCTTCATTGCAACAATCATCCACATTATCAAGGACGACCTACCCCCAGGAATCGAAATTGTCTACAGAACAGATGGTAGACTTTTCAATCTTGCCCGTCTCAAGTCCAAAAACAAGAGATCCACGAGTTCCAATATGCAGGTGACAACAGTGTTGCAGCTCTTTCAGAAAACCACCTACACCCTATCCTCGTTATATGCGAGGGATACGTTCCTCAAAGTTGACGCATAATATGAATAATTATTTAAATGGAGAAAATAGGGATGCGTTCCAGAGGGCTTCCTAAATATGTTTTATCTGTAACTTATTCACATTTTTATACCAATACGACACAAAAGCAGTACTACAAGACAACATTTGTATTACATTTAATCAATTTAAGGTAATATTCAATGTAATAAATCATAGAAAGTTAACATCCTCTGGTGTACGGTACTCACCAACAGTGGCAGGTGTGTTCACTCCGGGAGATAAGTGGTTGTTGTGGTGTCGGGCAGCTTTACACGGATAAGGTGGATGGTTGTGGTCGTCAGGATAATATCAAGCACAGCAAGGGGTGAAGGAAGACTCACAGAACTCTTAGAACTGCCGGCAGCAGCAGATTACAGTGATTCGCATAAAGTGGTGAGGGTTGTTTGCTTGGCAGCATTTTGTTTTTCAGCATAAATTTGCTTGTAGGGAAGAAGGGTTGACGGCAGAGAACGACTGAAATGCTGACTCCGTTCTAAACTTGGGTCCACGTCCATCGCCATTAGTGCCAAGTGTTCCGACTTCCACCATTCCCTCAACGTTGGTAAACTCCCGGGATTTTCAAAATTGTCTGTTGCTTGCAGCATCTGAGAGATAGTTCGCGGTAAAAAAAATACACATGCCTTGAATGTGGATTACACCTTGGTCGAGTGGTTGAATCAGCGATGTTGTATTAAGCAGCGGGAAACACACTGTTATGTTAGGATGAATGCTGACCAAATGTTTAGGATGGGCTGGCACATTGTCAAGCAACAAAAGAACTTTAAAGGCAAGATTTTGCTCCTGGCAGTAGCGTCCAAGGCTGTGTTGCCTTCAGCTGATGCCGCACTGTTTATAATTTCCAACTTTTTTTCAAGTGTTAAAGTGGTTCTCTGCCACTCGGCTGACGGCTCAAGACATGACATCAGACGCTTGGGAGGCATAATTAAATATTTCAAGCACAAAATCACTGCACGGTAAAACCAACAGAAGTTTAAGATCGCGCATCCACACCTTGCCAGAACCAATACGAGAGTGGCTGGAGAGAGATGGTGAGGCGTGTGCACCTGATTTGTATTGGCGGGAAAGCGGTGCTTCTCGTCCCTAACAGTGAGACTGTGAGGTGGGCGCATGTGACTTGTATTGGCGGGAAGGCAGTGCTCCTCGCATAACTGTGAATTTTGGACACCTATAACGAGACGTCGGTAGAAATAGGTTCCTCGCATAACTGTGAATCCGCATAGTCTGAAGACGCATATAACAAGGATAGGGTGTACAACAGATTCTGACTGCCTTCAACCATGCATACACGAAACTTGGACTTACCATCAATTCCAAGAAGACTCAGATCATCTACCAATCATCACCAACTGAGACAAATCGGAGAGAACCATCAATTCAACTTGGCGAAATAACTCTGGAAAACTTGGACCACCTTCCGTATCTTGGAAGTCACCTCTCCTCCAATGTCGACCTTAATGACGAGATCCAACTTCGTCTTAAATGCGCTGGATCAGCTTTTAGACATCTCTGAACAAGAGTCTTTCATGATTGTGACATCCGAACAGACACCAAAATGTTAGTGTACAAAGCAGTGGTAATCCCAACGCTCCTGTATGCATCAGAAACTGGGACAACATACCGACGACATCTGAAGGCACTTGAAAAGTTCCATCAACGCTGTCTTCAAAACATCTTAAATATCAGCTGGGTAGATAGAAGTGTGCTAAATGAAGCAAAAACAACAAGCATTGACGCCTACGTCATCAAGAACCAACTAAGATGGAGCGGTCATGTTGTTCGGATGAAAGACGAACATCTGCCGAAACATATCTTCTACTCCCAGCTTAAAGAAGGCAAACGTAAAAGAGGCGGACAACAGAAGAGATTCAAAGACGTCTTAAAAGCCAACATGAAGAAATGTAACATCAACATCAACAATTGGGAAACCAATGCCAAGGACAGGAAACTCTGGCAAGCCATCATCCGAGAAGGAACAGCAACTTTCGAAGCCAACAGATGCGCAAGATTAGAAGAAAAGAGAAGAAAATGGAAAGAGAGGCAGCAACAACCAAAGCCTGATCTGCCTTCTGGAACTACCTGTCCTGAATGCTGAAGAACTTTCAAAGCCAAGATTGGACTCTTAAGTCACTTGAGAGCCCATAAATAGATCAACAGAACAAAGACCATCATCCTCAACCTCGAGGGATAGCCGCGACGACGACAAAGAGTCTAGAACCGGGGGCACAGGTTCAAGGTACAAGGAAGTCCCTTTAAAACAAAGCTACGTGGAACTTCTTTCACCACATGGTGAATCTGTGGAATTTTTTGCACAGACTGTTGTGGATATCAAGTTATTCGGTATTTTCAAAACGGAGGTTGATAGGTTCTTGATTTGTAAGGGCAGCAAAAGTTATGGGGTGAAGGCAGTAAAATGGGCTGACAGTGATAACAGACATCCGATCTGACTCGATGGGCCAAATGGCCTAACTCTGCTCCCATGTCTTACTGTCCAATGGTCAGAGGAACCTGGGTGTACAAGTGATTAGGAAGGCAAATGACACACTGTTTATAACAAGATCAATTCAGTTCTAGAAATACCTTACCTAATTTACAGAGCCCTGGCATAAATAAACCTGGAATATTGTCAACACATCAGATTCCAACCACAAGGAAAGGTACGTTTACAAAGAAGGGAGTGCTACAAAAATATGCCCAAATGATTCTCAAGATCACAGTTTTTCTTTTAAATCAGCATAAGTTAAAAAGACCAGCCTATATTCAAAGATAATTCTGCAGCCACAGATGATTGCATTGATACAATAGATGAAGGGATGATGTCTCGCTGGTTGGAGTGAATAGAAAATATTACAGTTGCAAAATAGTAAGTTCAGGTTTGGAGCAAATAAGAGATTTCCTCCCCCATTGGCTCTTGAATATTTTAAATCTCTATTAAAAGAAAACGAAGGCTAAGTCAATGAGAAAATTCAAAACTCTTGTGGATTTTTGAATATTAAGGAATGAAGGGATAAATAAATGGTCAGTGCAAGACAGCGACATATTTGGTAAAAAGAAATCTGCCAGGAGCTTACTAAATGGCCAAACTCTCACTCTCCTCTTTGTTGGTCCGTTTCCATCTTTTCATGTGCACCCGCATCTGCCTTCCTCTTCTTCGCCCTTTCTCTCTTCCTCATCTCTCTCTAACCCCTTTCCTCTTTCTCTCCCCCTCTCTGCCCTCCCCTTTACCCTTTCCCGTTTCTCTCCCCTCCCCTTTTCCCTTCCCCTCTCTCTCTCCCTACCCGCTTTCCCCCTTCCCCTCACCCCCCAAAGTCTCGGCCCCTTGCCCAGGAAACTGCCTGAATTCCATCGGCAATCCTGATGCCGCCAATTTCCTGTCGTCGCGCTTCCCTTGCCTTTACGTAATCCTCCGCACAGAAGATGTCCGCTTTTCCAGCGCTGACCCCCTTCAGCGGCACCGTGATAAACACTTTGGACTCCACCTGCTCCCAGGTGTAATCTTTGACCAGCACCGACATCTCAGCCCCGACGGCGCCGTTGCTAAGGAAGCGGCCTTGATCGCTAGGGACTGATATTTCCGGTGACGTTTCGATACTTCCGAAAGAGACGGAGTTCGCCGGCAGGAAAGAGTGGGCGCATGCGTGAATGTGGTTTGGCACTTGTTGCAGGAAAGAGAGTGGGGAAGGAGTGGGATAGGGATTTAGGATCAGAGGATTATTGTGAAGGGAGGAATAAAGGGAATGAGGAGATAGTGAGGGGATGGATGAATGAAAACCGAGACAAAGGGAATAGAAAAATAAGAAATGACAGTGGAGAGAGCTCTGAAAGTGAGGAAGATGAACAAGTTCAGAGAGAAGATGTTGTCATAATGAGGTCTAATAAGAAGGCTCAAGGAAGCATGAAGAAAATTAACCCGTTTGTGCTAACAACAACTTTGGCAAATAAGATAGGGGAAATAGCATTTGCAAAAGTCCTTAATGATGGCAACCTATTGGTAAGTTGTGGGAATGAGGAACAACCTGAGAAAGCACTCAAGCTAAAAGAGATAGGAAAATCCAAGGTGGAATACACAGGGAGGGTGGGAGCATGAAATGGTGGTTGAGTGATCACGGGGGGTACCAATGAGTATAAATATGGAGGAGTTAAAGAGGAATATCAAAGGAGGAAAAGTAATGAATGTTCTAAGACTGAAAACACCAAAGGAGGGAATGAAAAAGGAAAGTGAAACAGTATTGATTGAATTTGAAGAAGAAAGAGTGCCAAGGAAGGTGTTCCCGGGTTTCATGAGTTACCCAGTTAAGGGTGTATGTGCCAAAGCCATTGAGGTGCTATAATTGTCAAAGGTTTGGACACATAGCTAAAAACTGTAAAAGGCAGAGCAGATGTGCTAGATGTGGGGGTGATCATGAATATGGAAAGTGCGGAACAGGAGTGCAACCAAAATGCTACAATTGTGGAGGAGCTCATAATGTGGGCATGAGGTTATGAGACGGGAGAATAAAATTCAAGAAATAAGAGTGAAAAGAAAGATCACTTATGCAGAGGCTGTAAGAGTATCAAGAGAACAGAATAATACTAATGAACGGAGCAATAGGGATGCGAGCGATGCAACAAAGAACAAATGACAGGATTTATGTAGACAAAAAGGCTATAGTAACATTCATTGCAGGAGTGATTAATAGTACGGCTGAGGTAAAGTCAAAAAATGACAAAATTCAGCTGGTGGTCAAAGCAGCAGTGAACCATTTAGGGTTGGTAGGACTGACATGGGAAGAAGTGAGAGAGAACCTCACTAATCAGTAAAGCCAGGAAGTGTCATGAGTTGGTTAATACTAATTATGGTGATTCTTTTGCAATGGAATGCAAGGAGCTTACTGGCCAATAGCCAGGAATTCAAGCACTTTACTGAAGAAATGGTTGTAAAACCGGATGTAGTGTGTATTCAGGAAACTTAGTTGAAACCAACTTTAGACTTTGTGGTATATGGGTATACAATGATAAGGAAGGATAGAAATCTAGGGGGAGGAGGGGGTTGTGCTATGTTAATCAAGCAAGGGAAACCATATAGGGTACTGGAGAAAGGAGATGATCAGGAATACATAGTGGTGGAAGTGTGGGAGAGAGGGGAGGGAGTGGTTATAATTAACTACTACAATCCATGTGAAAGGTTGGATTTGGACAGCCTATTAAGGATACAAGGACAAAACAGCCATAAAGTAGTGTGGTGTGCAGATTTCAATGCTCACAGCACAATATGGGGGGATCCGATTACAGATTCAAATGGAAAAGTAATTGAAGATTTGATAGAAGAAAGGGATTTGGTGTGTATGAATGATGGTAGAGGAACAAGGATAAACATAACAACAGGAACTGAGTCTGTATTAGATATTACATTAGTGTCTAATATCTTGGCTGGCGATAGTAACTGGGGAGTTTGGACTGCTTCAACAGTAGGCAGTGATCACTACCCAGTTTTGTGTTCAGTGGGTGAAAGAGTTGAAGTAAGACCAGGTGGCGGAACCCCAAAGTGGGTGTTTGGAAAAGCAGTTTGGGGTAAGTTCCAGAAGTTGAGTGAAGAAGCATTGACAAAGATTTACATTTCTGGAAATAGAGATGAATTAAACAGTCAGGTGACTTCAGCCATTATTATGGCAGCAGAAGGATCTATACCCAGGATGAATAGAAAACTGGTACCATGGTGGACAAAGGAATGTTGTCAGGCTGTAAAAAAGCAGAAATAGAGCATTCAGTCTAGTTGAAAGAACCCATAATATGTAGCAATTTGATTCAATATAAGAAGGCGCAGGCAGTGTCAGGCTAAAAGGGCAAGTTGGAGGAGTTTTGCAACAAAATAGGAAGAACAACACCTGTGGGAGAAGTATGGGGAATGATTAAGAGGATGGGAGGAGATAGAAGGGAATGGGAATATCCAGTAATGATATCTGAGGGGGAAACAGCAGTCTCCAGTAGGGATAAGGCTGAGATCATGGCCAAGTCGTTTGTTCAGAAAATTTGTCTGAAGAAGGGAGAAGGAGAAGGGAAAGAACAACGAGTCAACACCCAGATGTGTTAAACAGGAGGGAAGGAACAGATGATATAATTGATGATCCATCTACATTGGCAGAAATGGTGAAAGATCTGATATGCTATGTTATGCTAAAAAATCCAGGAGAAGGAGCGCTGCATTTTTATAACGGAGTGTGGGAGGAGGGGAGATTACCAAGTGCATGGAAAGAAGCAGTAGTAATTCCACAAACACGAGGAAATCTGCAGATGCTGGAATTTCAAGCAACACACATAACAGTTGCTGGTGAACGCAGCAGGCCAGGCAGCATCTCTAGGAAGAGGTACAGTCGACGTTTCAGGCTGGGACCCTTCGTCAGGACTAACTGAAAGAAGAGATAGTAAGAGATTTCAAAGGGGGGGAGGGGGAGATCTGAAATGATAGGAGAAGACAGGAGGGGAAGGGATGGAGCCAAGAGCTAGACAGTTGATTGGCAAAAGGGATACGAGAGGATCATGGGACAGGAGGCCAAGGGAGAAAGAAAAGGTCGGGGGGGGGGGGAACCAGAGGATGGGCAAGGGGTATAGTGAGGGGGACAGAGGGAGAAAAAGGAGAGAGAAAAAGGATGTATGTGTGTATATAAATAAATAACGGATGGGGTACGAGGGTGAGGTGGGGCATTAGCAGAAGTTTGAGAAGTCAATGTTCATGCCATCCAGTTGGAGGCTACCCAGACGGAATATAAGGTGTTGTTCCTCCAACCTGAGTGTGGCTTCATCTTTACAGTAGAAGAGGCCACGGATAGACATATCAGAATGGGAATGAGACGTGGAATTAAAATGTGTGGCCCCTGGAAGATCCTGCTTTTTCTGGCGGACAGAGCGTAGGTGTTCAGCTAAACAATTTCCCAGTCTGCGTCGGGTCTCGCCAATATATAGAAGGCCACATCGGGAGCACCGGACGCAGTATATCACCCCAGCCGACTCACAGGTAAAGTGTCGCCTCACCTGGAAGGACTGTCTGGGGCCCTGAATGGTGGTGAGGGAGGAAGTGTAAGGGCATGTTCCGCTTACAAGGATAAGTGCCAGTAGGGAGATCAGTGGGGAGGGATGGGGGGGACAAATGGACAAGGGAGTGATCCCTGCGGAAAGCGGGGGTGGGGGGGAGGGAAAGATGTGCTTAGTTGTGGGATTCCTTTGGAGGTGGCGGAAGTTACGGAGAATTATATGTTGGACCCGGAGGCTGGTGGGGTGGTAGGTGAGGACAAGGGGAACCCTATTCCTGGTGGGGTGGCGGGAAGATGGAGTGAGAGCAGATTTGCGTGAAATGGGGGAGATGCGTTTGAGAGCAGAGTTGATGGTGGAGGAAGGGAAGCCCCTTTCTTTAAAAAAGGAGGACATCTCCTTCATCCTGGAATGGAAAGCCTCATCCTGAGAGCAGATGCGGCAGAGACGGAGGAATTGCGAGAAGGGGATGGCATTTTTGCAGGAGACAGGGTGAGAAGAGGAATAGTCCAGATAGCTGTGAGAGTCAGTAGGCTTATAGTAGACATCAGTAGATAAGCTGTCTCCAGAGATAGAGACAGAAAAATCTAGAAAGGGGAGGGAGGTGTTGGAAATGGACCAGTTAAACTTGAGGGCAGGGTGCAAGTTGGAGGCAAAGTTAATGAAGTCAACGAGCTCAGCATGCGTGTAGGAAGCAGCGCCAATGCAGTTGTCAATGTAGCGAAGGAAAAGTGGGGGACAGATAACAGAATAAGTTTGGAACATAGATTGTTCCACAAAGCCAACAAAAAGGCAGGCATAGCTTGGACCCATACGGGTGCCCATGGCTACACCTTAAGTTTGGAGGAAGTGGGAGGAGCCAAAGGAGAAATTATTAAGAGTAAGGACTAATTCCGCTAGACGGAGCAGAGTGGTGGTAGAGGGGAACTGGTTAGGTCTGGAATCCAAAAAGAAGCGGAGAGCTTTGAGACCTTCCTGATGGGGGGATGGAAGCATATAGGGAATGGCAGGGGCCGCAATCTGAAGTTCATGCCTGCTAGTGTCGGGTCCAGCAGGCTCTGGCGTCTGCAGATGTAAGATCTTGAGATCCTTACCTAACATGCCAAAGGCAAAAAAATGGCGATTGCAGGCATGGATCCGACGGAGAATGAAATAACGAGCAGGTCCATTACAAACGGCGAAGAAAGTGTCCCGAAGGTGTGGAAGGGTCTGGGATAGGGACGCCAAATACCTCCTCATGGCGGAGAGGGTCGCCTTCAGAGCTTGACGGGAGAAGCGGCGAGAGGCAGAGTCAATAAAATGTGAGTACCTGGGATCCTCAGAAGGTCCAAATTGAGAGGCTCGAAAACGAATCCTAAAGCCAACTGGAGTAAGTTAGCGGTGGAGACATGTTCCAAGAAAGAATATATGCCTGTGATAGCGAGTCTGGGTCAAAATGTGGTCGAAAAGTTGAAGAGCTGAAGAAATTACAGATGGGGAGCAGTGAGAGATGGTTTCACTGAACTCCCGTTGAAGAGAAGATTTAAACTTCTTCATCACCAGAAGAGGCTTCGCCGTAGTGAATTTAAAAGCGCAAACACGAGGAAATCTGCAGATGCTGGAATTTCAAGCAACACACATAAAAGTAGATGGTGAATGCAGCAGGCCAGGCAGCATTCTAGAAAGAGGTACAGTCAATGTTTCTGGTCGAGACCCTTCGTCAGGACTAACTGAAAGAAGATCTAGTAAGAGATTTGAAAGGGGGAGGGGGATATCCAAAATGATAGGAAAAGACAGGAGGGGGAGGGATGGAGCCAAGAGCTGGACAGTTGATTGGCAAAAGGGATGTGAGAGGATCATGGGACAGGAGGCCTAGGGAGAAAGAAAAGGGAGAGGGGGGGAAAAAACAGAGGATGGGCAAGGGGGACAGAAGGAGAAAAAGGAGAGAGAGAAAAAGAATGTGTGTATATAGGTAAATAACAGATGGGGTACGAGGGGGAGGTGGGGCATTAGCGGAAGTTTGAGAAGTCGATGTTCATGCCATCAGACAGAGTGTAGGTGTTCAGCGAAACAAACACCTTTTCCATTTGTCCCCCCCCATCCCTCCCCACCGATCTCCCTCCTGGTACTTACCCTTGTAAGCGGAACAAGTGCTACACGTGCCCTTACACTTCCTCCCTCACTACCATTCAGAGCCCCAGACAGTCCTTCCAGGTGAGGCAACACTTCACCTGTGAGTCGGCTGGGGTGATATACTGCGTCCGGTGCTCCAGTTGCAGCTTCATGGAAGCTTGTATGGCCTGACATAGACTGGCATTTGTTAGAGGTAAAAAGGAAAGGAAAATATAAAACTGATTTGGTAAGAGCATTTAACTGTCAGGTGATGGAAAAGTATAGTCAGCATGCAGAGCTCGTTAACTTTATTAACTTTGCCTCCAACTTTCACCCTGCCCTCAAGTTTACCTGGTCCATTTCCGACACCTCCCTCCCCTTTCTAGATCTTTCTGTCTCTGTCTCTGGAGACAGCTTATCCACTGATGTCTACTATAAGCCTACTGACTCTCACAGCTATCTGGACTATTCCTCTTCTCACCCTGTCTCTTGCAAAAACGCCATCCCCTTCTCGCAATTCCTCTGTCTCCGCCGCATCTGCTCTCAGGATGAGGCTTTTCATTCTAGGCTGAGGGAGATGTCCTCTTTTTTTAAAGAAAGGGGCTTCCCTTCCTCCACTATCAACTCTGCTCTTAAATGCATCTCCCCCATTTCACGTACATCTGCTCTCACTCCATCCTCCCGCCACCCCACTAGGAATAGGGTTCCCCTGGTCCTCACCTACCACCCCACCAGCCTCCGCGTCCAACATATTATTCTCCGTAACTTCCGCCATCTCCAACGGAATCCTACCACTAAGCACATCTTTCCCTCCCCCACTCTCTCTGCATTCCGCAGGGATTGCTCCCTACGCGACACCCTTGTCCATTCGTCCCCCCAATCCCTCCCCACTGATCTCCCTCCTGGCACTTACCCATGTAAGCGGAACAAGTGCTACACATGCCCTTGCACTTCCTCCTTTACCACCATTCAGGGCCCCAAACAGTCCTTCCAGGTGAGGCAACACTTCACCTGTGAGTCAGCTGGGGTGATATACTGCGTCCAGTGCTCCCGATGTGGCCTTTTATATATTGGCGAGACCCGACGCAGACTGGGAGACCGCTTTGCTGAACACCTACGCTCTGTCTGCCAGGGAAAGCAGGATCTCCCAGTGGCCACACATTTTAATTCCACATTCCATTCCCATTCTGATATGTCTATCCACGGCCTCCTCTATTGTAAAGATGAAGCCACACTCAGGTTGGAGGAACAACACCTTATATTCCGTCTGGGTAGCCTCCAACCTGATGGCATGAACATCGACTTCTCTAACTTCCGCTAAGGCCCCACCTCCCCCTCGTACCCCATCTGTTACTTATTTTTATACACACATTCTTTCTCTCACTCTCCTTTTTCACCCTCTGTTCCTCTGAATATGCCCCTTGCCCATCCTCTGGTACCCCCCCCCCCCCCCGTCTTTCTTCCCGGACCTCCTGTCCCATAGTCCTCTTGTATCCCTTTTGCCTATCACCTGTCCAGCTCTTGGCTCCATCCCTCCCCCTCCTGTCTTCTCCTATCATTTTGGATCTCCCCCTCCCCCTCCAACTTTCAAATCCCTTACTCACTCTTCCTTCAGTTAGTCCTGACGAAGGGTCTCGGCCTGAAACGTCGACTGCACCTCTTCCTAGAGATGCTGCCTGGCCTGCTGCGTTTACCAGCAACTTTGATGTGTGATGCTTGAATTTCCAGCATCTGCAGAATTCCTGTTGTTTGAGTATACTCAGGTTTATATGGATGGTGCTAAGGAACCTGAAAGAAATTGGAATCAGCAGAAGAACATGTAATAAGTTAGGGGTGTATACAGTGAAGATGCTGGCAGTGTTGGTTGCGTTGCGATGGGTGTAGAAAGCTAGACCAGTCAAAGTGTTGATATGCTCAGATTCATCCTCAGTTCTAGCAAGTTTAAGGTCTTTTCAGTCAAACAGTCGGCAAGATATACTTTATGAAGTCCTTCAGCCAGTCACAAGAATTGCAAATCAGGGAGGTCAGGTAAAATTTCTATGGGTTCCAGCACATTTAGGGGTGAAGGGGAATGAGAGGGTGGATGAGTTGGCAAAGAAGGTGTTAAAGAAAATATAGAAATGCACATTTGTATCAGTAAAGCAGAGGTTAAGTGTGTAATTTGAGAAAAAAATCAACCAAATGTGGCAAGAAAGATGGGACAGGGAGGGGAAAGGGAGGCATTTATATCAAATACAAAAAAGTGTTGCAGGTACTAGGGTAGGTAGTGGAAACAGAAAGAGGAAACTGTGTGGACTAGGTTAAGGCTGGGGCACTGTGCATTAAACAAAACATTGAAAATGATAAAAAATAGGGAAACACCAGACAGGATTGTGTGAGGAATGTCGGGTAGAGGAGTCAGTAGAACATGTAGTTTTGATTTGCAGGAAGTATGGGATACAGAGAGAGATGATGAGAATTAATCTAAGGGAATTGGGGGTGCAGGAATTCTATTAAAAGGGTTGCTGGTCATGGGTGAGAGAGCACAGGTCAGGGTATTTTTAGCTTTCTTAAGGGGTTCAGGGGTTTTTTATAGGATATGACGGATAAGCAGGAATAGGGTACTAGGATAGCCAAAGATGGGAGGATAAAGTGTAGGGGGGTGTGTGTGTGTGAGAGAGAGATATTGGGTGAAGGGATTTAGAATGTAAGTCTATCGCACACTCCGGAGCAGAAGGTGGTGGTAATGCACCATTAAGCTGGGTGCCAATCGCTGTAAAACAAGACGGAGAAGAAGAAGAAGGTACTTCTGAAGGAAGTGGGTGTTGCTGGAGTAATGGAGTCAATGTTGAAAGAATGCTTGGTGCACAGAGCAGGCAAGACGTGGGTGACCTTGTATCACTCCCTCCTCTCCCGAAGCTTTTAAAAAGACCTGCAAGGTTTATAGTGTCAGTGTAGGCTGCTGAGAAATTGGTCGATGATAATCTTTGATGGTTTAATCTCAAAGAGGGAGTGTAACCTGTGGAGAACAGATCGACTATATCTCTTGTCAGAGGGAAGGGATATGGATGGGGGTTAGGGAGGAGGATGTGAGGTTGATAGAAAAGGATTTAGACTCTGACTGAGGTACTGACTCTTGAATGAAACTTTAAATTGAAGCACCATCTGCTCTTCAGAAGCGCCATTTTGTAGAAGATCAGGAGAAATGTTTTATTGAGAGATTTATTGCAGAGCTGTGGCGCCCAGCAACTCTGATTGAACCCTAACCTAACCACTGGACAACTTACCATGACCAGTTAACCTACTGGATGTGTCTTTGGACTGTAGGAGGGAATCAGAGCAACTGGACAAAACCCAAGCATTCCATATACAGGAACTCCTTACAGAGGACGGTAGGGATGAACTCCAAAGCCACTAGCTGTAATAGCGTAACACGATCAAGGGAATGGCGGCGTAAGGAAAAGGTTTCTCAGCCAAAAAGAAGGTAAACTGCCCCAAAATCGAATTTAGACGAATACTTAATATTGTATAACTATATTAATTAAAGGGGCAAGGATGATGTCTAAGAACAAGATTAAAAAGTCCGCTCCAAAGGCTGATAAACATAAAGAGACGCAGCAAGGCGACGGGCCTAGCTCCCCCACGGCAAGCCAGGACGGAAATAATGAGCAGGAATCGGTGACTCTGTCTTTGATTCTCGAAGAGATTCGCGAGTTCCGACAAGATAACAACAAACAGCTGGAGGATATTAAAGGAGAAATAGTAAAAGCTAACTCAAGGATAGATGAAGCCGAAGCGAGGATTGTTGGAATTGAAGAGAAGCTACAAAACGCCGAGGAAGTGATAGCAGAAATGCTAAGGCTGCAAGACCAGCTCCAGTGGAAGCTAATAGATCAAGAAGACTGCTCAAGAAGGGAAAATGTGAGGATTTACGGAGTTCCTAAAGGAACTGAAGGTAAACCCGGACTGATGATTCAACGGGCATGGCAAAGGAAAAGTTTCATGTGGAGCAACTGTAAAATCAGTTTAGACCATGACTATGCACCGGGGATTCTTGCCAGACGGAAGGAATATGCGGAAACACGGAGGGTCCTGAAGGAAAACAACATCAGATTTCAGACCCTGTATCCAGCTCGGCTGAAAGTCTTTTACGACGAAGGGACAAAAACTTACGCTATGGTGGAGGAGGCAACGTTGGACCTGACGGACCGGGGACTACCTATTAAAGTTATCACCCAACCGGAGTCGCTACTGGAGAGGATTCGGCAGAAGTCGTGGCAGTTAGTGGGCGAGGACGCTCCACACGAACCAGAGTGTCAAACTACAAGGAAAAGCTACAAATATTCAGACGCGAATGTACAGAGAATACAGACTAATTAAGAGAAACGACTGAAAAGAGCAATTCGGACTTAAAGATAAAATGAAAGCTGGTATCTGAAAATAAGCTAGACGGAATAACTTGAATGAAAGCAATATGGTCGAGACATAAATAGGAGAAAATTCTCTATGATTATTCAAACTGCTGAGGGCCCTCTAACACAGGGTGAAGATAGAGGTTATCCCTCTGAACTGAGGCGGGTCGGTGCTCAGGCCTCACTGTGGGAAGTCGGGAAAAATTTTCAAATGTTATACGTTCAAAAATGTCTAGGGTGTGGTTATATATTTTGGTTTACTGTTGAGAAGGGATTGCTTACTGTTTGGTTAGAAAAGGAGAGTATTTTTTTTCTACTAGAGAAAAATGCAAATTGAATTGGTAAAAATAATTTCCTATAATGTTAATGGGGTTTTGAATCCAATTAAAAGAAATAAGATTATGTCTAAATTGAAAAAAGAGAGGGCACAAATAGCTTTCCTCCAGGAAACACATATGAGCCAATCTGAACATGGAAAATTAAAAAGGATGGGCTTTAAGCATGTATTTTATTCATCATATAAATTGAGCCACAAAAGAGGGGTAGCTACTTTAATATCAAGTACTCTTAAATATGAACATATTTCAGAGACTAAAGACAAAGATGGAAGATTTGTAAAAATTACAGGAAGAATAGAAGGTACAGAAATAACACTGCTGAATGTTTATGCTCCTCCAGGTAGTGAATGGTCATTTTATAGACACATTTTTGACCTAATGGTCCGTTCTCAAGGGGTAGTAATTTGTGGAGGGGATTTTAATATTAGATTAAATCCTATATTAGATTCTTCAAGAATAGTTACTCAGAATAAACCTCTGACTCAGAAAATGAATTTATTGATGGAGGAGTTGGGAATTATAGATGTGTGGAGGGAATTACACCCCACTAGTAAAGATTATACACATTACTCTTTCCCTCATTCAGCCTATTCAAGGATAGACTATTTCTTTATCTTTAATACAGATAGACTCAGGATAAAAAACTGTAATATTGCAACAATTGATCTGTCAGATCATAGTCCAGTCTCTATGTCTCTAATCCTGGAAAGGAAAATGAGGAAAACACTATGGAGGCTAAACTCACATATACTCAATAACCCGAAAGTAATGGAGAGATTAAGGGGAGAAATCAAAGAATACCTAGACCTTAATGACACGGGAGAAACATCACCAGTGATCTTAAGGGATACATTGAAAGCTGTACTGAGAGGGAAAATTATTTCCATTACCACTCACATGAAAAAAATCAATACACAAAAGTTAGCAGACCTTCAAGGAAAATTAAAACAACTTCAAATTGTAGATAGCAACAAAAGTAATTCAAATTTAAAACAGGAAATTAGGAAATTGCAAAGTGAAGTTGACGATATTTTTACGTTGGAAACTCAAAGAAATTTTCTTTACCTAAGACAAAAGAATTATGAAGTAGGAGGTAAATCAGCTAGATTACTAGCATATAAATTACGAAAACAACAAGCAGACAATACAATTCATAAAATAAAGAATCCAAAGACAAAGCTTGTGGAGAGTACAATAGGGAAAATTCAAGAGAGTTTTGAAACATATTATCGAGAGCTGTACTCCCAACCCCGGGCCTCCAATGAACCCTATATAGACAGTTTATTGAATTCTTTAGATCTACCTAAACTTACAGATTTACAAAATGAAAGTCTATTAGAACCAGTAACTGCCAAAGAACTGAATGAGGCCATCTCTAGGTTAAAGGCTGGAAAGTCCACGGGTTCAGATGGGTTTACCTCAGAGTGGTACAAATCCCTGAAGTCACAGTTAGCCCCATTACTACTTAACACCTTTAATTAGATCTTACAGAGAAGAGAAACTCCACCTTCCTGGAGAGAAGCGATTATTTCAGTTATTCCTGAAGAGGGTAAAGATAAACTAGAATGTGGCAATTATCGGCCAATTAGTGTGCTTAATTTAGATTACAAAGTATTTACATCTATATTAGCGCGCAGATTGGAAAAGCTCTTACCTGGCCTAATCCATTTAGACCAGACTGGATTTATTCAACAAAGACAAGCACAGGACAACATAAGGAGAACTCTACACATACTAGAACAGGTTAATAAGAACGAGACAGAGACAATGGTAGTAGGATTAGACGCTGTGAAAGCTTTTGATTCGGTTAGTTGGGCATTCCTATGCAGAGTGTTAAGAAGATTCGGCTTTCAAGAAAAGTTTATTAAAGTAATCCAGACTCTATATGACAGCCCTACAGCTCGATTTAAGATAATGGGGACCTCTCTGACTCCTTTATTTTAGAGAGAGGCACTAGACAGGGATGCCCAATTTCTCCTCTCCTTTTTGCCCTATATATTGAACCGCTTGCCCAACTAATAAGACAGAGCGAAGTCGTAAGAGGTATCAGGGTGGCAGGGATTGAACAGAAAGTGGCGTTATTCGCAGATGATGTTGTCTATCTGAGTGAACCAGAAAAATCACTTACAGGATTGTTTACATTGTTGGATGACTTTGGGAAAATACCAGGTTATAAAATAAATGTAAAGAAAACGCAGGTTATGTCCCTAAATTATACACCATCCAAAAAATTGCAGGATACATATGATCTTAAGTGGGAAGCTAAATCATTAAAATATTTAGGAATAACCCTGCCGAAGGACCTTTCAATGCTGTCACAGGTAAGTTATGGGCCATTAATCTCAGAGATAAAAGCAGATATGCATAGATGAAATCTTATCCCCTTTTTAAGTTTAAATTCAAGAATAAATACTATAAAAATGAATATTCTTCCTCGGTTACTGTATCTTTTCCGTACTTTACCTGTGGAGGTGGATGATAATCAATTCAGGGAATGGGACAAATGGATTTCCTGCTTCATTTGGCAAGGAAGGAAACCTAGAATTCGATATAACACCTTACAGTTAGGGAAGGAAGGAGGAGGTATGGTTCTTCCTTGCCTGAGGAATTATTTTTATGCCTCACAGATAACCCCTCTGTTATATTGGTGTAATAGGGAATATAAGGCTAGATGGAAGGAAATAGAATTTGGATTGGTTGACAGTTTTCCTCTACAGGCCTCAATAGCTGACAAAGGATTGATGGCCCAATTGGAAAAATTTAAAAACAGTTGGATAAATCTTACATTAAAAATATGGCAGAAGGTGGTTAATTCATGTGGAATTAATAACATGCTAAAACTCTTCGGATGGTGTGCATATGATACCGAATTCCTTCCCAACAGAGGAGATAAAAGATTTGAATTATGGATAAAGAAAGGTCTTACAACCTACCTCTCATTTATACATAAAAGAGTATTACAAAGTTTGCAAATCCTGCAGGACAAACATGGCCTAAAACACAATGACTTTTTTAGGTACCTTCAAGTACGAAATTATGTCAAACAGAGTTGTAGATATACAGACCTATCAACAGTAGAATTAGAATTTTTCAAGATTCTTAATTCGGCTTGCGGTTCAATACCTAGTAAATCAGTTTCTCGATTATATAATGCACTCTCCCATGCTAAAAATGTAAACACATTGTATATTAAAGAGAAGTGGGAGAAAGAAGCGGGGTTGGTACTTTTAGAGGAGGCTTAGGGGAAAATATGCAACTTTCAGTGGTCTTCGACTAATTCTTTGACTTGGAGAGAACATTGTTGGAAAAATATTATAAGATACTTTAAGACCCCATATCAGGAAAAATATAAAGATACAAACGTGATGTGTTGGAGTAAGTGCGGCTCCAAGGAGGCAAATCATTTCCATATTTTCTGGGATTGTCCTAAATTAAGTCTATATTGGGAAGGTATTCATAGAACATTAGTTAAGGTACTTAGGACCGAGATACCTCTGAACTTTGAGACGCTCTATTTGGGGCATGTATTGTTTCTTGAACAGAAGGAAGACATAAAGTTGCTGCAGGCCCTTTTAGCGGCAAGTAAGAAATCAATCACTAGAAAGTGGCTAAATCCAATACCACCTACATTAGAAGATTGGCACGAAATTATCTTGGAAATATTTAAAATGGAAAAGTTGACTTACTCCCTGAGAATTCAAAAAGAAAAATTTTATCAAATCTGGAATAAATGGATTGGATATATAACCCCAATGCGAACAGACTTTAGATGACTCTCCTAATGATTTATACTGCTCTTCTCATCAACACAGTAATATTGATAATGAAGCACCCCTAGTCTAAATGTTTACTGTTTTTGTCTTTTTTTTGTTTGGAAAATAGAGAATTAATACAAGTAAAGGAAAAGATTTGGGTAAGGGATAAAAAATGATAAAATTAAGTAAATAAGTACATAGGGATCGGATAATTATGTTTGGGGGCAGGAGCAAGCATGAACAAGTTAGGATGTAAACACCTATAATGGTTGTTACATAGGCTTACACACAACATTTTGGACCAGAAGAAGTGATCCAGAAGAGATGTATGGAAACTATTACTAATCCACTATTATTACTACTTTCCTTAACAATTAACACCATTACCTAGCCTAATAGATTAGAATTTCTACTGTACATAATTACCTATTTAAATATCTAATTTCTTTTTATATCATCTCAATGTGTACTTAAGAATGTATAAATAACTATAGTTTTATACATATAAAAAAATGGAAAAAGTTATACATGTGAAAAAAGTACATGATACTTGTGAATTCCTTATCCAAATAAAAATAAAATTTAAAAAAAGTAATAGCGTAACACTAACTGCGTGGCTGCCGTGGCGCCCTTATGTCACATCCATTATTCTTCACGCAACATCACTAAGCAAATTTCAATGTTGTACTGCTGTTTCTTTTATTACAACAGTGGGTACTCTTCAAAAGTATTTCATTAGCTGTAAGGTGTTTAAAATATAATAAAATACACTATATAAATACAAGTCTTTGTACAAGCTGTTGTTGAAATAGTGCACATTTGATGATTTGGAAGACTGCAAAGACTAAGCCCTTGCCACCACACTCCAGACTCTTATCTTGATTAGTCTTGATTGGTACGTACTCGATGGGCCAGATAGTCTACTTCTACTCCTATGGTCTTGTAGGGTAAGGTAATGGGTGGAAACTTATGTGCAAAATTCACAACCACCAATATTAAGTTGGGATTCAATTTAAGAGGCTGGACTGACGAAATGACGTGGTTTTGTACTGCACTTTATGTTCTGTGTTTGGAGGACAATAAAGGAGTTGCTACAGTTTCCCTTAAACATGAAATGCCTCTGCTGTTTTATTTACTAAAACCTACATTGGCGACCCTGATGCTCCAGGACGAATCAAGAATTATTCAACAAGTCAGCCAATGCAGACGCTTTGTCCGGAGTTTTGGGAGCAAAATGCTGTTGCTTGATTTGTACAAGACTTGGCCCAGTTCATGATGTGAGGAATCGCTGTGGACAACTTCAGATATTACTATGTAGTAATGTCGCTCTGTACTTCCACAGCTGTGAGAGTGGTGAGTCAGCTTGAACACCCTCTTCGACTGGAAAAATATGGCACACTGAAGACTCACCTACTGCAGACTTTTGAACTATCGAAGTCTGAAGGCGCCAAGCAGTTGCTCTCCTTACCCGGCCTGGAGGATGCTAGACCTTCAGAGCTAATGGACCACCTGCTGTTTCTCCTGAGATATCACTATCCTCGTTTTATTTTTAAAGAGCTTTTGCTAATGCACCTATGAAGGACTATAGAAGCTTGCTAAAATGGCTGACAGTCTGCACCCAGCCAGGCAGAAGTGCATAATTCTTCCTCCTTTCCCTGCCTCAATAAGCCCGATAGCAGGGCCTCCAGAACACCCACACCTGTGGCTGCAAAAGAGACAACATTGTGTCTGTGCCTTTACCATGCTTGCTTTGGCACAAATGCCAGGAAGTGCCAACCATCTTGCAGCTTCGACTGTGCCAATGCATCAGGACATCAGAGGTCTGTGAACACCATGGGTTCCAGCTGCCAAGTTCGTCGACTGTTCATTACGGACACCCTTTCAGGGCGACGCTGCTTTTGTGACATGAGAGTTCAAGTGAGTGTGCTGCCAGAATCGCCTATTGATCAGAAGGCAGAAGGCAAAGGGCAGTGAAACCTTGCTGGAGGATCCAGCAAGGATCTAGACTTACGGGACAGGATGAAGGACGCTGTACTTCAGTGGGTGATGTTAAACATGGGACTTTGTCCTTGCTAAAGTGGCTCAGTGCAGATTTCCTGTGTGCTGTTATTTGATCAAAAGCTGCCAGCTTTTTGATGTCATAGAATTTGTGTGGTTACCCTGCTCCCCCAGTAAGTTCCCCATGATGACTCTGTCAAGTGCATGCACCACCACATGCGAATTTACTCGTCTGCTGAGTGAATTCCCAAACCTCACCAAGCCCACATTCCCCACAACAGTCACAAAACCACCACATCTCCACAACTGGCCCACCAGTCCGTGTCCGTGTGCATAGATTGGACCCAGAAAAGCGGGCAACCGCAAAGGCTGAGTTTTCCAACATGGAAAGGCTTGGCATTGTACAATGGTCAAATAGCCCCTGGACTCTGCCCCTCCACATGGTCCCAGTGTCCAATGGTGATTGCTGCACTTGTGATTACCGATGCCTTATCAAGGTCACCTGGTCACCTCCCTGATCGTTACCTGGACCCACACATCCAAGACTTTACAGAATGTTTAGCCAGAAAGTTAACTTTTTCTAAAGTCAGGTGCCTATGTGCTAAAGGACATTCCCAAAACTGCTGTGATGACCCAGTTTGGCCCCTTTGAGTTTCTGAACATGCTATTTGCACTGAAAAATGCAGCACATTTTTGTACAAAATTCTAATAGCTGATGAACTCTATTAAAAGACTTAGATTTTCTTGTTGTTTATCTGGATGACATACTTGTCGCCAGTACGTCCATATCCGAACACTTAATCACATATGCACAGACTTTTCAAGCACTTCAGCCAACATGGGTCGATTGTTAATCCTGCTAAATGCCAGTTTGGGTTGTCAACCATTGATTTTCTCGGCCATCACATCTTTGCAGAAGGTGCAAAACACTTCCCATCAAAAAACTTGCACTACTTTGGATTTCCCACCGCCCCACAATACTAGAAAACTACAAGAGTTTTTAGGCATGGTGAATGTCTATCACTGTTTCATTCTGCGAGCTGCTGAACTTTTATTCAGCTTGTATAATGTGCTTAAAGGCAATGCCCCTAATCGCGTGCTTAATTGGTCAGCAGACATGACCAGAGCATTTGATGACACTAAATAAGCTCTTGCCAATGCAACCCTACTGGAGCACCAGCTCCTCAATGCACCCATAGCCATTACTACTGATGCTTCAGACTATGCTGTGGGTGCTGTGCACAAACAGTTGGCTGGAGGCCTGTGGCAACCTTCTTCAGCTGTCAGTCCCTCCCCGCCCCCCCACCCTGAAAGGAAGTGCAGCACGTTTGACTGTGAGCTTCTCAGTCTCTATCTGGCTGTCCACCATTTTCATTTTCTACTACAGGGTTATCATTTCACAGCATTCCTTGACCCCAAACCCCTTGTGCACGTGATGGCCAAAATGTCAGACCCTGGTCTGCATGGCAGGAACCAACTGGCTACACATTAGAGTTCACAACTGACATTAAACACATCAAGGAGGAAAATAATGCCATGGCTGATTGCCTCTCACGGCCACCCTTCGAGGCCATACACATAGGGGTTGACAATGCCGGCATGGCAGCTAACCAGGCTGTTGATCCAGAGGTCCAGGCTTACCAAACAGCAGTCACAGGTCTGCGGATGGCTGACATTAAGTTTGGGGAAGCTGGAGTTTCTCTTCTGAGCAATGTCCTCACCCCATCATGCCCACAAACTGCAGGCATACTGTTTTTAACTATATTCCCAGCCTCTCGCATCCAGGCTGGAAAGCCGCAAAGGAACAGGTTGCATTAAGGTTCATATGGCACGGCCTTAGAAGGGATGTGTGTGGTGTGCCAGTGTGTGAAAATTACCCCCCCCCCCCCAGTGGTTTCATACACTTCCTTTCCATGGTGGACTATACCACCAGGTGGCCAGAGGTCATCCCTCTAGCATCAACAACGGCTACAGATGTGGCTCGGGCATTCATTAGCATCTGCGTTGCTTGGTTTGACACCCCATCAGATATTTTCTCTGACTATGGTCCCCAATTCACATCACACTTCTGAGCCACGATGGCCCAGAACCACAGCGCTAGGCTATATCACGCTATGGTGTATCACCCGCAGTCCAATGGCCTATGCAAGCAGTTTCACTGCTCCCTAAAGGCTGCTGTGAGCACTTCCGTGATGGATGCGTGTTGGCATGACCGTCTCCCATGGGTCCTGCTGGGGCTCAGAACAGCTCCAAATACGGAACTTCAGTTGTCCATAGCTGGGTCGGTATATGGGCAGCCGTTAAGAGTGCCAGGCGATTTTATTCTGATGCCACGACCGCTAGCCTTCTCAACAGCATTCCACCCTCCTCAGAAAACTTATTTCCTTTGCACCTATTCCAACCTCCCACCAGAGTGTACAGCACTCTTGGGTTCCTGTTGACCTATGTTCTGCCTTGTTCATTTTCGTCTGGTGTAGTGCATACTGATATCCCTTTAGGCCCATTTACAATGGCCCATTCTGTATTTTGGAATGGAGAGAAAAGACATTTATCATAGGAGGGGTAAACCTGAATATATTTTGGTAATCTCCTCTTAACCAGCCCACCAAGATTTTGAGGATTCCACTATCATGCCCCTGGCATCATGACATGACCATGACCATGAGCATGGCAACACACCTCTGGATGAACCAGAGGCACCTGCTGTTATTCCACCCATGGAACATAGGATCCAAGCTGTCTGAGTTCTACACAGGTTCATGATGACGGTTTTGGTGAATTCTTGGGGGCTCTGTGCATGGTGATGTCATTGGTGGAAGCATATACATAATTCACAACCACCGGCATTGTGTTGGTGTTCTGTTTAAGAGGCTGGTCTGACGTGATGATGTAATGATACCACAAGATATAGGAGCAGAATTAGACCATTTGGCACATTGAGTCTGCTCTGCCATTTCAGCATGGCTGATTCAATTTTCCTCTCAGCCCCAGTCTCCTGCTTTCTTCCCGTATCCCTTCATGCCCTGATCAGTCAAGAATCTATCAACCTCTGCCTTAAATATACATAAAGATTTTGCCTTCACAGCTGCCTGTGGCAAAGAATTCCACAGGTTCACCACTCTGACTCAAGAAGTTCCTCCTCATCTCTATTCTAAAAGGACACCCCTCTATTCTGAGGCTGTGTACTCTGGATTAAGACTCTCCCATTATAGGAAACAACCTCTCCACATCCACTCTGTCAATTCCTTTCACCATTTGATAGGTTTCAATGAGGTCAACCCTCATTCTTCTGAATTCCAGTGAATACAGGCCTGGAGCCATCAAACACTCTTCATATAACAAGCCATTCAATCCTGGAATTATTTTTGTGAAGCTCCTTTGAATCCTCACCAATTTTAGCACATCCTTTCTAAGATAAGGGGCCCAAAAATGCTCACAATACTCCCAAGTGAGGCCTCACCAGGTTATAAAGTCTCAACATTACATCCTTGCTTTTATATTCTAGTCCAAATGAATGCTAACATTGCATTTGCCTTCCTCATACAGACTCAACTTGCAAATTAACCTTTAGGGAATTCTGCACAAGGACTCCTAAGTCATTTGTGCTGGTGTTTTGTATTTTGTCTCCAATTAGAAATTAGTCAATCCTTTCACTTCTTCTACCAAAGTGCAAGACCATACACATCCTGACACTGTATTCCATCTGCCATTTGTTTGCCCATTTTCCTACTCTGTCTAAGTCGTTCTGTAGCCTCTCTGCTTCCTCAAAACTACCTGCCCCTTCACCTATCTTCATATCATCTGCAAACTTTGCAACAAAGCCATCAATTCCATCATCCAAATCATTGACATATAATGTATAAAGAATCGGTCCCAATACAGACCCCTGTGGAGCACCACTAGTCACTAGCAGTCAACCAGAAAAGGCTCCCTTTATTCCCACTCTTTGCCTCCAGTCAATCAGCCACTGCTTTATCCATGCTAATATCTTTCCTGGAATACCATGGACTCTTAACTTATTAAGCAGCCTCATGTGTGGTATCTTGTCAAAGACCTTCAGAAAATCCAAGTACCCATATTAACCAATTTTCCTTTGTCGATCCTGCTTGTTCCTTCTTCAAAGAATTCCAACAGATTTGTCAGACAAGATTTTCCCGGGAGGAAACCACATTGACTTTGGCCAATTTTATCATGTACCTCCAAGTACCCTGAGACCTCATCCTTAATAATTGACACCAATATCTTCCCAGCCACTAAGGTCAGACTAGCTGGCCTATATTTTCTCTTCATGAAGAGTGCAGTGACATTTGCCATTTTCCTGTCTTCTGGAACCATTCCAGAATCTAGTGATTCTTGAAAGATCATTACTAATGCCTCTACAATCTCTTCAGCTACCTCTTTCAGAACACTAGGGTGTACACCATCCGGTCCTTCAGACTTCACAGTTTTCCAAGAACCTTCTTTCTAGTAATGGTAACTTCACACACTTCATGACCCTTGACACCTGGAACTTCCACCATATTGCTAGTGTCTTCCACAGATGCAGACAGTTAGAACGCTCTCCACAGTACACTTGTAGAAATTTATGAGTGGATTTGGTGACATATCAAATCTCCTCAAACTCCTAATGAAATATAGCCACTGTTGTGTCTTCTTTATAACTTCATTGATATGTTGGACCCAGGATAGATTCTCAGAGATGTTGACACTCATGAACTTTGAAATTGCTCACTCTCTCCACTTCTAATCGCTGTGGGAGGATTGGTGTGTGTTCCCTCATCGTCTACTAATGTTGGGTGCAAGGTTATTGCCGTGACAGAACTCAACTAGCTGATATTTCTCACTCCTGTACATCCTCTCATCACCATCTGAAATTCTGCCAACAATAGTATTGTCAGGAAATTTATAGATGGCATTTGAGCCATGCCGAGCCACACAGTCATGGTGTAGACGGAGTAAGACAGTGGGCTAAGCACACAAGCATGGGGTGCACAAGTGTTAATAGTCAGTAAGGTGGAGATGTTATTTCTGATCCGCACAGATTGTGCTCTTCTGGTTAGGAAGTTGTGGATCCAGTTGCAGAGGGAGATACAGAGGCCCAGGTTTTGGAGCTTTTTGATCAGAACTGTGTTAAACGCTGAGCTGTAGTCAATAAAGAGCGTCCTGACATAGGTATTAGTGTTGTCCAGGTGATCCAAGGTTGTGTGAAGAGGCAATAAGATCGTATCTGCTGTAGATCTATTATGGAGATGGGCAAATTGCAGTGGGTCCAGGTCCTTACTGAGTCAGGAGTCAATTCTAGCTATAACCAATCTCTCAAGGCACTTCACCATAGATATGAGTGCTACTGGACGAAACATCAAAATTCTTCAGTGAGGAAATTTACATAAAGATTATTGTGTAGTGACTAAATTGTAAAGTCAATGTGAACCAGCTGCAACATAAATTATATACTGTAATGCAAATTAAATTGAAGATTCAGAAGTGAAATCAACTTCTTAAGGTCACTATCTGATTGTTTTACAGATGATCACTGTTTCACTATTTCCAAACCAATGGCACCCGGACCAAGGCTGATGATTCATAGCAATTCATTAATTTATCACACACAGGCACCAGACACAATATGTAGTTCATGGAGTTTGAAATAAAACTCATGACATGCAAAATCAGCTGTCAAATAAAAATGTCAATTAAGCCTGGCACAATTCTCTTCCTGATAGAATGTTCTGTTGATTTCTGCTTGACAAAAGCTGATGTGTCTCTAGTCTATCATCATTAACATAAGTGGTGGCTAGCAAAATCCAAAGCTCAAATGTTCATATTCTGGCAGCAAATATCAACATTACATAGATCATAGTATCCAACATTTTTTGTTCATAAATTGCTTTGCAAGATATACTGTATGTAGTTGATCCACTTCTGTCAAACAAAATCCTTCCTGTAGCTGGGCTTATTCAGTATAATTTTTGATTGGGGGGGATCTTATTTTTAACTAATTACATTGAAATTTTTGGAAAGGTAACAGGAAACATTGATGATGGCAGTGAACTGATATATTGTGTGAATTCCAGTATAGCTTTTGACAGTGTCCCAGGTGGGACACTAGTCCAATATGTTAGAACTGATGGGATCCGAGGCAATGTGAGAAATGAAATTCCTTCTTTTATTACTCCACTCATTTTACTATCTTTCAGTAGCCTAAGACAATCAACATCACCATCATATACATCATCTATGAACTTACTAATCAGCGCTCCTACATTCATTTCCAAATCATTAACATTTGATGGAATTCGAATTCACATGTAACAAAATACAGTGAAAAGCTTGTTATGTATACTGTTCATACAGATCAATTCATTGTACAGTGCACTGAGGTAGAACAAGATAAAACAATAACAGAATATAGCGTAAACTAACAGTTACAGAGAACATGCAGTGCAGGTAGACAATATGATACAAGATCATAAATAGGATGGTAAATAGGATTAGTATATATATTCACTTTATGGTTGGTATGGACGTGAAGAGCCCGCTGCTTGTTGGATAACTATCTCTCAATGACTCCATAATGACTTGGTTTATTCTGGATTATTCTAACTCTAGTTGTGAGGCTTAGTTGTTTTTCACTGTTGTATAATTTTTAAGTTTCTTCATTTATAGCATATCGGTTGCTAGGAATGCTGATATTTATTACTCTGTCCCTGATTACCTTTGAACTGAGGAAGCAGTTGGTGGGTCCAGACTAACATAGACCAGATAGACCACAGCATATTTCCTTGCCTGTAGAATGTTAGTGAACTAAATAGATTTTTAACAATGTGGATACCATTAATGAGACCAGCCTTTAATTCCATAATATTTTAAAATGGTTAATTATATGAATTTGAATCACCTGGCTGTTACGGTGGGATTTGACCCTCGGTAAGTCACCACTGCAGACCTCTGGCTATTGGTCCATTAACATAACCACTACTGTACTTACATATATCATTGACATTAGCAGCAAGAGACTCGCCAAGGAACCTAACCTGAATTAAGACCATAGGACAAAGGAGCAGAAGTTGGCCATTCGGCCCATCGAGTCTGCTCTGCCATTTTATCATGAGCTGATCCATTCTCCCGTTTAGTCCCACTCCCCCGCCTTCTCACCATAACCTTTGATGCTTTTAAGCAGGATCATGAAAACTTACAACGCTTTCTCTATTTGCAAGCTGATGGTGGCTGCTTTACTAATGCAGCCAACCATCTTAGAACCAAAAATAAAGAAACTGGAGCAAGCCATGTGGTCCCTTGAGCCTCCAATCCAATTAGCTTTCTGATCCCCTCAATCCTTGATCTCCTCATTGTACAAAAATCTCTCTTCACTTTGATCAATGACTTATCAGGGCACAGCTGCTGTGAGGCCAGTAGCTCTGTGGCCAGTTCTGAGGCTCAGCAGAGAAGCGCAAAGTCAGGTAGAACAATAGTGATAGAAGACTCGATCGTTAGGGAGGCAGGCAGGACATTCTGTAGTAGTGAAAGGGACGCCAGAATGGTGCATTGCTAAGGTCAAGGATGTCTCAGAGCGGCTGCAGAATATTCTCAAGAGGGAGGGTGATCAGCCAGAGGTTGTGGTGCACATTGGCACCAATCACTGGTAGAAAGGAGGAAGAGGTCCTGTGCAGTGAGTTAGAGAAGTGGTTGAAGAACAGTACCTCCAAGTAATCTTTAGATTACTCCTAGTGCCATGGGCTAGCCGTGGCAGGAATAGCATGATGAATGAGTGGCTGAGGAACTGGTGTGACGTTAGGTTTCTGGATCATTGGAATATCTTATGGGGAAGTTATGACCTATATGAAAAGGATGGGTTACGCCTGAACCTGAGGGTGACCATTATTGTTCCAGCAGATTTGCTAGAGCTGTTGTGGAGGGTTAAACTAATTTGGCAGGTGGATAGGGACCAAAGTGATAGGGCTGAATAAAGGGCAGTTGGTATACAAATAGATACAGTGTGTAGTGAGACTGTAAGGAAGGGCAAGTAGATGATTGGCCAAAATTGCAGTCAGTGGGATGAACTGAAGTGTAACATGGGGACAAAATCTAAAAGGATGATGAATACAGGACTGAGGGTGTTATATTTGAATGCACACAGTATATGGAATAAGGTAGATGCTCTTGTAGCACAGTTAGAGATTGGCACGTATGACATTGTGGGCATCACTGAGTCGTGGCTGAAAGATCATATTTGGGAGCTTAATATCCAATTATGCATATTGTATCGAAAGGACAGGCAGGTAGGCATAGCGTGTGGTGTGGCTGTGTTGGTGAAAAATGAAATAGCATTTTTAGAAAGAGATGACGTAGACTTAAAAGATGTAGCATCCATATAGGTACAGTTAAGAAACTGCAAGGGTAAAAATGATGGGAGTTATATACAGGCCTCTGGACACTGGCCAGGATATTGGATATAAATTACAATGGGAGATGAAATAGACGTGCTAAAGGGCAATATGAAGATAGATTGGGAAAATCAGGTTGTGCTGGATCTCAAGAGGTGGAATTTTTAGAGCAGCTTGTGATGAAGCCCACTAGGGGAAAGACAATTCTGTGTAGGGTGTTGTGTAATGAACAAAATTTGATTAGGAAGCTTAAGGTAAAGGAGCCATTAGGAGTTAGTGAGAGGGAGAAGATAAAGTCAGATGTATCAGTGTTACAGTCAAGTAAAAGGGATTTGAGGCATAAGAGAGGAGCTGGCAGAAGTTGATTGGAAGAGGACACTAGCAAGGATGACAGCAGAACAGCAATGGCTGCAGTATCTTGGGACAATTCAAAAGGTGCAGCATATATACATGCCAAAATTGAAGAATTCTAAAGGGAGGATGAGGTAACCGGAGCAGGTAAGGAAGTCAAAGACAGCACAAAAGCAAAAGAGAGGGCATATAATGTAGCAAAAATTAATGGGAATTTGGAGGATTGGCAAGCTTTTATAAATCAATAGAAAGCAACTAAAAAAGCCATAAGAAGAGAAAAGATGAAATGTGAAGGTAAGCGAGCCAATAATATCAAAGATAATACAAAAAGTTTTTTCAGACATATAAAGAGCGAAAGAGAGTTGAGGGTGGATATTGGACCACTGGAAAATCACACTGATGAAAAGGAATATAAAAAAGGCAGTGTTGGGAATTTCGATATGCAGGTAGATTGAGAAAATTAGGTTAGGGGAAAGTCATTTCTGGATTGGGTGCTGTGTAATAAACCAGATTTGATTAGGGAACTTAAACCGAAGGAACTCTTAGGAGGCAGTGATCATAATATGTTAGAATTCACCCTGCAGTTTAAGAGGGAGAATATATAACCATATAACTATATAACAATTACAACATGGAAACAGGCCATCTCGGCCCTTCTAGTCCGTGCCGAACTCTTACTATCACCTAGTCCCACCGACCTACACTCAGCCCATAACCCTCCATTCCTTTCCAGTCCATTTAGCTATCCAATTTAACTTTAAATGACAACATCGAACCTGCCTCAACCACTTCTGTTGGAAGCTCGTTCCACATAGCTACCACTCTCTGAGTAAAGAAGATCCCCCTCATGTTACTCCTAAACTTTTGCCCTTTAACTCTCTACTCATGTCCTCTTGTCTGAATCTCCCCCACTCTCAATGGAAAAAGCCTATCCACGTCAACTCTATCTATCCCCCTCATAATTTTAAATACCTCTATCAAGTCTGCCCTCAACCTTCTACGCTCCAAAGAATAAAGACCCAACTTGTTCAACCTTTCTCTAACTTAGGAGATGAAACCCAGGCAACATTCTAGGCAACTACTATCCTGCAGTTATATGACTATTGGACAGTCCTGTAGTACAAAAAGTTGGACTCTTGCCTTTACAGTCTTTCTCTTTATGGCCTTGCATCTTACTGTCTGCCTGCATTGCACTTTTTTATAACTGTAAAACTTTATTGTTTCTTTATTTTTTCCCCCTTGTAAAACCTCAAGTTCACTGTTGAAATGACTTGATTTGTCTGGATGATGGACAAAATAGTTTTTCACTGTACCTCAGTACATATGACAATAATAAACCAAATTTATCTTAATGAATTATTGGTACTATGTTCCCTTATTCTACTTCACAACCCGTGTACATACTATTCACAGCAAATTCATCTATTCTCTCCCACTCTTATCTGTTGTCCAGGACCTCAAAAGTTCAAAGACAACTAATGTTCTTATGTTGACTGACATATTGAATCATGTTCGAACTGAATTGCTCACCCTTCTGATTCAGACTGGACCACTGAATGTCCTACGTTGGTCAAGAATTCTGTCATACTTCATGATTGGATGACATTCATAGTTTATTATAATGAAGAATACATCATTGAGACTGAAGTTCATACGGTTAGAATTTAAATACAACCATAGTAGACAGAGACAACTGAAGACTGGTACTTATGGTCTGTGTTTCTGGTGCCTCCCATACTTGGCCGTATTTATGAACTATGCAACAAACAAGCATTGTGCTTATTTTTCTAAAGATGTTGAACTGAACCAGATTTAGGTTTATTATCTCTGAAATATGACACAAAATGTGTTGTTTGCAGCAGCAGTGCACTGCAAAGTTATAAAATTACTATAACATACAAAAATGAAAAGTACTGCAAAGAAAAGGAATAGCAAGTTAGGATACGAGAGTTCATGAACCGCTCAGAAATCTGATGGTGCAGGGAAAGAAGCTATTTCCGGATTGTTAAGTATGGGTAATTTATGCTGGAAGTACTCAGCAGGTCAGATCATATATCATGGAAGAGAAACAGAGTCAATGTTTCAAATCAAAGACCCTTCATCAGAACTTAATTAGTAATCTAAATTGCTGATATTTATTTCTCTGTTCCTTAAATGTACTGAGAAAAAAGTAACTCACAGACCTCAGAAACTTCCAAACTATAGTTAATCAAAAGACAATGCTGGAAATGGTGGATCAGCCATCTTCTGTGGAGAGAGGTAATGACTTTATCTTTTGGTGCACTATAATTTATCAAAAAAAGCTATAATTTACAGATAACAAGGTTGCAAAAACAGCAATGAGATACTGATTAAATTCTCTAAATTAGTAACATTGCTTGGTAAATACAGTTTGACCAGGTCTCCCCTGCAAGAACACCTCTCTTCTCTGAAATCATTTCTTGGGATATGTTTTATGCATATGAAGAGAATGCAACATCTTGGTTTAAATGTTGATTTCTAAAAGGCAGAGCATACAGTCCAGCCTGAATTTTATCCTTTTTCTGTCACCTCTCTCCCCTTTCTCGATTCTCTTTGTCACTGTCTCTGGAGACAAGATGTCTACCCACACCTTTTATAAACCTCCTGATTCTGATGGCTATCTTGACAATACCTCTTCCCACCCTGTTTCCCGTAAAAATGCTATTCCCTTTTCTCAGTTCCTCTGTCTCCACTGCATTTGTTCCCAGGATGAGGCTTTCCTCATGATAAGGGTTTGCAGGCCATTACTTCCAACATCATGAATGGCAGCGATGCTTCACTACCAGACGAGCTCAACACCTTTTATGCAGACTTTGAAAGGGAGAATAGAACTGCAGCTATGAGGATCCCTGCAGCATCTGAAAACCCTGTGATCTCTGTCTCAGAGGCCAACGTCAGCCTGTCTTTCAAGAGGGTGAACCCTCACAAGGCAGCAGGGCCCAATGGAATACCTGGCAAGACACTGAAAACCTGTGCCAACCAACTATGGGTGTATTCAAAGACATTTTCAATCTCTCACTGTTACAGCTGGAAGTTCCCACCTGCTTCAAAAGAGCAACAATCATACCAGTGCCCAAGAAGAGTAGTGTGAGCTGCCTTAATGACTATCATCCAGTAGCATTCATATCTACAGTGATGAAATGCTTTGAGAGGTTGGTAATGGATAGAATCAACACCTGCCTCAGCAAGGACCTGGACCCATTGCAATTTACCTATTGTCACAATAGGTCTACAGCAAATGTGATCTCAATGGCTCTCCACGCCACCTTGGGTCACTTGGACAAAGCAAATACCCATGTCAGGATGCTGTTTATTGACTATAGCTCAGCATTTAACACCGTCATTCCTACACTCCTGATCAAAAAACTACAGAACCTAGGCCTCTGTACCTCTCTCTGCAATTGGATCCCTGACTTCCTAAACGGAAGACCACAATCTGTGCAGATTAGAAATAACATCTCCACCTCACTGACAATTAACACTGGCACTCCACAAGCATGTGTGCTCAGCCCACTACTCTACTCTCTCTCCACCCACAACTGTGTGGCTAGGCATAGCTCAAACAGCACCTATAAGCTTGCTAATGATACAACCATTGTTGGCAGAATTTCAGCTGGCGGGGAAAGGGCATACTGGAATGAGATATACCACTTAGTTGCAGCAACAACCTTGTACTCAGTGTCAACAAGGCCAAAGAGCTGATTGTGGACTTTAGGAAGGGTGAGACAAGGAACACAAACCAATCCTTATAAAGGGATCAGAAGTGGAGAGAGTGAGCAGTTTCAAGTTCCTGGGTGTCAAGATCTCTAAGGACCTAACCTGGTTCCAACATATTGATGTAGTTATAAAGAAGGCAAGACAGCGGCTATATTTCATTGCGAGTTTGAGGGGATTTCGTTTGTCAACTAAAACACACAAAAACTTCTACAGCTGATCCGTAGAGAGCATTCTGACTAGCTACATCACCGCTTAGTATAGGGGCAGGCTACTGCACAAGATCGAAATAAGTTGCAGAAACTTGTAAAGTTAGTCAGTTCTATCATGGGTACCAGCGTCTGTAGTATCCAAGACATTTTCAAGGAGTAGTGCCTTAGGAAGGCAGCATCTATCATTAAGGATCTCATCACCCAGGACATGCCCTCTTCACACTGTTACCGTCAGGAAGGAGGTACTGAAATCTGAAAAGTACACACTTAGCGATTCAGCTACAGCTCTTCCCTCAGCCATTCAATTTCTGAATGGACATTGAGCCCATGAACACTACATCACTACTTTTTTATTTCTGTTATTTCTCACTACTTATTTTAACTTTAGCTATTTAATAGAGATATATATAATGTAACTCAGTTTTTTCTCTCTATTTATTTATCATGTATTTCATTGTACTACTGCCGTAAAGTTAACAAATGTCACGACATATGCCAGTGATATTAAATCTGATTTTGATTTTGATTCCTTTTCAGGATTTTTCATCAAAAATCTTCAGACAATCCACATGGAATCCTCACGTGCCACACAATGGGATGCACCCCTCAGTGAAGCTGAAGTTGAGCAACTCAGGTCAAAGACAGGTCACGTCCTATGGGTGGCAAAGCAGAGCAGACCTGACATCATGTTTGATGCTCGCAACTTAGCATCCAGCACAAAAAAATGCCACAGTACAACTTTACTTGAAGCAAACAAAATTCAATCTGAAAAAGCAGCCTTGACATTTCAACAGCTTGGAAAGATAGCTCACTGAGGCTCGTTGTTTTCAGTGATGCCTCATTTGGAAATCTTCCTGATGGAGGGACTCAGGGATATTTTATCGTACTGTGGGAGAAAAGAGAAGAATTTCACCTCTCTGTTGGCAATCAAAAAGGATCTGAAGAGTTGTACAGAGTACGCTGGCAGGAACATCCTCTGCAATGTCTGAAAGTATTGGTAATGCTGTTTATTTGGCCATAATCTATTCTGAGCTTTTTTATGGTGACCCAAAGAAGAAGAGTCTATAAATAACTTGTGTCACAGACAAATACTCTTTGGTTGATGCCATCAAATCCACCAAGTGAGTTACAGAGACGAGGATTCATCTAGAGATAAGCAGCATCAAGGAATTTGTCCAAGCTCAGAAAATTTGTCATGTGCTGTGGTCAACCACAAAGGAACAACTAGCTGACTGTCTCACAAGAAGGAGAGTGCCAGCCTTGTCCTGCTAAAGTCACATAGTGAAGGCATTTGGTACCTTAAGAACTGAATCAACATCAAGGGTTAGAACTAGTTCCCATATCATAATGAACATTTGAACTTTTTAATCTAATTTTTTAAAATATATATAAAAAAGATGGGAGATTGTTGAGTTCTGTTCATTTGGGCTATGTAAGCATTTAGTTGTCATGCACACTTTCCCTGTTATGGGCATGCGCACGAGGGGAGAAATTTGGATTGTGGGTATAAAGATAGTGGCCCTCATATATCGAACAGTGACAAATAAAGTAAAGTTGTTTGAATGAAAGAAAACCTTGTCTTTGTTGTTTGAATGTTAACACTCAAAACCTGACAACATCCTTGTAAATTTTCTCTGAAAAAAGAGAACAATAAAGAACAACAATAAAGGAATAAAGTTCTTAAATTGGGGAAGGCTAATTTCATTAAAATAAAACAGGACCTGGCAAAGATAGGCTGGAAGCATCTGGTTGCAGATAAGTCCACATCTGCAGTGTGGGTAGCATTCAAAGGAGGAATAATGAGAGTAAGTTCCAAAGGGAACCTTGGATGTTGAAGGGTATCGAGTGTTGGATAAGGAATAACAAGGAAGCATGTGGTAAGTAATGAAGGAGTCCTGTCAAGAATAGAAGAGGTGCTGAAAGATAGAGCGGGTCACAAAATATGACTGGAAAACAAATCTGAAGGTGAATAGTAGGGGAATAATAGCCAGAGAAAGAATGTGTCCCATTAGGGACAATGGGACAATGTGTACACATGAGGAATTCTGCAGATGCTGGAAATTCAAGCAACACACATCAAAGTTGCTGGTGAACGCAGCAGGCCAGGCAGCATCTCTAGGAAGAGGTACAGTCGACATTTCAGGCCGAGACCCTTCGTCAGGACTAACTGAAGGAAGAGCTAGTAACAGATTTGAAAGTGGGAGGGGGAGGGGGAGATCCAAAATGATAAGAGAAGACAGGAGGGGTTGGGATGGAGCCAAGAGCTGGACAGGTGATTGACAAAAGAGATATGAGAGGATCATGAGGCCCAGGGAGAAGGAAAAGGAGGAGGGGGGGGAAAACCCAGAGGATGGGCAAGGGGTATAGTCAGAGGGACAGAGGGAGAAAAAGGAGAGTGAGAGAAAGAATGTGTGTATATAAATAAATAACGGATGGAGTACGAGGGGGAGGTGGGGCATTAGCAGAAGTTAGAGAAGTCAATGTTCATGCCATCAGGTTGGAGGCTACCCAGACGGAATATAAGGTGTTGTTCCTCCAACCTGAGTGTGGCTTCATCTTTACAGTAGAGGAGGCCGTGGATAGACATGTCAGAATGGGAATGGGATGTGGAATTAAAATGTGTGGCCACTGGGAGATCCTGCTTTCTCTGGCGGACAGAGCGTAGGTGTTCAGCAAAATGATCTCCCAGTCTACATCGGGTCTCGCCAATATATAGAAGGCCACATCGGGAGCACCGGACGCAGTATATCATCCCTGCCAACTCACAGGTGAAGTGTCGCCTCACCTGGAAGGACTGTCTGGGGCCCTGAATGGTGGTAAGGGAATGTGTAGCACTTGTTCTGCTTACAAGGATAAGTGCCAGGAGGGAGATCAGTGTGGAGGGATGGGGGGGGGGGGGGTACGAATGGACAAGGGAGTAGCGTAGGGAGCGATCCCTCCGGAAAGCGGGGGGGGGGGGAGGGAAAGATGTGCTTAGTGGTGGGATCCCGTTGGAGGTGGCGGAAGTTACGGAGAATAATATGTTGGACCCGGAGGCTGGTGGGGTGGTAGGTGAGGACCAGGGGAACCCTATTCCTAGTGGGGTGGCCGGAGGATGGAGTGAGAGCAGATGTGCGTGAAATGGGGGAGATGCGTTTGGGAGCAGATTTGATGGTGGAGGAAGGGAAGCCCCTTACAATGTGTATTTGGTACCAGAAGGTATAGGTGGGGTCCTAAATGATTAAAGAGAACCCGGTGAAGAAGAAGGTGAAATTCTAGTGCAAGTCTCCGTGAATAAAGAGAATGCTCACCACAGCTTAGTTGGGCTTAATATTTGGTAACTTCATCTCCTAAATGTGAAAAGTATTCCTACAGTACCCCTACAAGAATTGACCGGTGCCGATCTAAAAAGTAGCTCCCACTGCAAATTGAACTCCCAAGTGCACAGGTGGACTTAAATGAATAAACCCCAGGACTCCCACATGGACGAGTGGTCCAAAAGTGATCCGAGGTACGTTGGTAAATTAGGTCCAAGATTAGCTTGGCAACAGGAGACAGAGGGTGATGGTAGAGCACTGTTTTTGTCATTGGCTGCTTGTAACTAGTAGTATTTCAGAGGGATCAGTGCTGGGACCCTTGAGTTTGTAATATACATGAATGATTTGGATATGGACATAAAAGGCATGTTTAAAAAGTTTGTGGATGACAAAGAATGGTGATATTGTTGACTGAGTCCAAGACAGTCTTGAGATATAGTGTGATATCAATAAATTGGTGAAATGGGCTGAGAGCCAGATGGAGTTTAATCCTTGAAAATGTGAGCTGTTGCATTTCTGGAGCAGAAATGAAGATAGAACATATACCACAGAAACACAGAAAACTTACGAGGGGTGATTGGTAAGTTCATGGCCTAAGGTAGAAGGAGTCAATTTTAGAAAACCTAGCACGTTTATTTTTCAACATAGTCCCCTCCTACATTTACACACTTAGTCCAGCGGTCGTGGAGCATACGGTTCCCTTCTTTGTAAAAGGCGGCATCTTGGACCTCCAGAAATGGTCCACAGCAGGGGTGATTGATAAGTTTGTGGCCTGAGGTGGAAGGAGATGAGTTATTAACTTCAAACTTTCTGCGTAATCACTCAAAGAGTTGAACTGCACGTGCATGTAATGAAAGCTGTATAACTCATCTCCTTCTGCCTTAGGCCAAGTTCTCAGACTGAGCAGAAGATTCAGAGAAAGGGTCCCTCACCCAGTCATACACTTGGCTTGAAAGGGAGGAAAAATAATGTTCAATTTTGTTCTGCAGGTCTTCCAGGTGGTTTTCAATAAGACTTGGGATTTTCTGATCCCTTCCTCACTCAATCTCAAGCAGCAGTGGAAGCATTTCAAGATTACATTTTGCAACATGATTTTTCCAAAGATTCAGTTTCCTTTCAAGTCCAAGGATCTTGTCACTTGAAAACAAAACATTTTCTCCAGGGCCTTGTTGTGACTTGTTCAACTGGTTCATATGATGAAAAGTGTCTGTTAAGTAAGCTAGCTTCTGTAGCCATTCTTCATCTTCAAAGCACTTAGCAAAATCTGGCCTACTATTTTCATGGAAGTACTCCTGCAATTCACCTTTCAGCTCAAACACCCTGTGGAGAATTCTTCCTCTGCTAAGCCACCAGATTTCTGTCTGTAGCAGGAGACTGGTGTGTTCTTTGTTCAGTTTTTCACACTGATTCTCGAGTGAACTGGTCTTAAGTTATTAAATAACTTGCTTCCTGAATCCTTTTACTGACTGAATTTACTTTCCAAAGCTTTAATCTGTTTGCTTTGAGATTCCGATAGTTGTTTAAAATATTCAGCACTTTTATGTGTTATATGTAGTTCAGTGTCTTTTCAATTTTGCCAGAGCCATTGCTACATTTGTAAGTTGTTTGCCACAGACAAGGCACAATGGAATAGGACAGCTTGGATCACCAGTTCATATAAAACCCGTTGCTGGTGGATGCAGCAGGCCAGGCAGCATCTATAGGAAGAGGTACAGTTGATGTTTCGGGCCGAGACCCTTCATCAGGACACGCTTGAAATTCCAGCGTCTGCAGATTTCCTCGTGTTTGTGTTTTAACAACCCATTGATAAGTAGCTTTCATTGTAAAGACAGGCTTTTTTGTGACCGTTGCTGCACTGGTGCAGTGAAGTGACTCAGAAGATTGTAATTCTTCATCATTAACCTTATCAGAATTGTCCTTAGACATAGGCCCAGAATCCTCTTCTTCAAAAACCCCCACATTGGGCCACGTTTAGAGTGAAAATTATCCCCCAATTTTCTACGACACTAGAAACTTGTTCACTCCCATTAGTCAGTCAGCACCGTGTAATGGGAAGTTGGGGGAGGTAATTCAGGAAGGATAGGCTGACGTCACAACCCAAGTTGGGCAGGTCCATTCACACTCAGGAAATGCACTTTTCGCTCCTCATCAGCCTCACATAGCTTCCCCTCCGTGCAATACAGCATTCACCAATTATCAATGGCCTCCCCTATTTCACGTCAATAACTGTGATGGGACTCAACCGAATAAACATGGTCCTACTACGCACTGCTGTACTGGGCTGAGAGACCTCTAACAAGATTGGTAACGGGGCTGCTTGGTCACTGAATAAACATGGTCCTACTACACACTGCCAGACCTCTAGAGGGCTGAGAGACCTCTAACAAGATTGGTAACGGGGCTGCTTGGTCACTGAATAAACATGGTCCTACTACACACTGCCAGACCTCTAGAGGGCTGAGAGACCTCTAACAAGATTGGTAACGGGGCTGCTTGGTCACTGAATAAACATGGTCCTACTACGCACTGCCAGACCTCTAGAGGGCTGAGAGACCTCTAACAAGATTGGTAACGGGGCTGCCCACCACTGCAAGTGCCAGGATCTCGCACTGCACAAAGTTCAAAAGAAGATATTTTTTTAATCATTATCTCTCGTGGAACTCCAACTGACCTCTCACAGAACCCTGGGGTTCCGCAGAACCCCAGTTGAGAAACCCTGATCTAGAGAGTGGTGAGTACCATATATGTGAAATCCATGCCAACATTTCAAGTGCAGCATTTAACCCGTCACTCTGTTTCATTATTAAATGGAAGGGAAACAATTGTTTCACAACTGCACAATTAAAGGAGAGGTGAGGGGAATTCTGAACAGGAAAGAGAATATTGACCCTGCATTCATGGTATTCTGAAAAAAAAAACAAACTATAATCCATGGAAAGAGGACATGGGGAGGAGGAGAGGGACTTGGCATTCATCATGCAGGAGGAGTGGAACGTTTGGAAGAGTAGTTGAGATCTGGAGGAGGAAACGAAAGAGTCAAAGAGGCTTCAGAATATCTGCAACTAGCAGGTCTAAACATCCTGCTCCATCTCATTGTTGCAAAGGTAGCTCCTTTTGGTTTTCCCAAAGCTATAATCTTTTAATAGGTATTTCCAGAGCAATTTCCTTCTTGCATAGTTAAGGTAATTGTACATCCAGCAGGTCATTCCCTGGTGAGTTCTGTCCTTTCAGATGGCCATAGCTTTCTTAATCTCCTTCACATTAAGAGGCTTATCTAACTGTTTCTACTGCTTTGTTTCTAATTGGGAAGCTTATTATGTTAAAGATTGTGTTGCTTGATGGGCACCAGGGTACATTCCATGGATTGTAGTTTGTTTTTTTTTCAGAATATCATGAATGCGGGGTTAATCTCTTCTTTCCTGGCCAGAATTCCCTTCACCTCCCCTTTAATTATGTAGTTTAGTTATGATGATGCTGCATTTTGGTTGAGCAGTTATTGCCCTTCCACTTAATAATGCACTTGAAACGTTGCCATGTGTATTTTCGTCATTTTCTCTCAATGACCAATTTTCTGATTTATTTTTTAATGATGTGAATCTCAAAACAAACAAAAAAAAACTTAAGTGAGGGAAAGCCAAGAACACTTCTACCACTTTTGGATTTTGAAGCAGGAGCCTGGACTGTAAACAAAGCCGATTTTACATTTAACATGTTACTTTCAATTTAGTAAATTAATCTGACTTTAACAGTACTACACATGGGAGGTGCAGAATTGAGCTTTGCAACATAAAATGTGAATAGAAAGCATCTCTCATTTGCATTGTTATTGCCAATATATATTTGACTTTATGCATGTAATGATGAAAGGAGTGAAGGAAGGTATATGTCTGTGACCTGTTCAAAAGGGGCAGGTTACATCTGGGAACCAATATCCTTGTGGGCAGAATTGCTAGAACTGTTGGGCAGAGTTTAAACTAATTTGGTAGGGATGGGAAGTGAAGTAATAATGCTGAAGATGGGGCAATTGGTATACCAGTAGATACAGCGTGTGGTGAAACTGTCAGGAAAGACAGGCAGATGACAGGGCAAAATTGCAGACAGTGAGATGAATTTCTGTGTAGTGGGGACAAAATCAAAAACGGTGATGAATACTGGACTGAAGGCATTATATTTGAATGCATGCAGTATATGAAATAAGGCAGATGATCTTGTAGCACAGTTAGAGATTGGCAGGTATGACATTATTGGTATCACCAGGTCGTGGCTGATAAAAGATAATAGTTGGGAGCTTAACATCTAAGGATACACATTGTATCAAAAGGACAGGCAGGTAGGCAGAGGGGGTGGTGTGGCTCTGTTGGTAACCAATTAAATCAAATCCTTAGAAAGAGGTGACATAGGATCGGAAGATGTAGAATCATTGTGGGTAGAGTTAATGAACTGCAAAGGTAAAAAGACACAAATAGGAGTGATATACAGGCCTCTGAACAATAGCAGGATGTGGGTTACAAATTACAATGGGAAACAGAAAATGAATTTCAAAAGGGCAATGGTACAATAGTCATGAGTGATTTCAATATGTAGATTGGGAAAATCAGGTTAGTATTGGATCCCAAGAGACAGAATTTGTAGAATGCCTATGAGATGCTTTTTAGAGCAGCTTGTGGTTAAGTCCACTAGGGGAAAGGCACTTCTGGACTGGGTGTTGTGTAATGAACCAGATTTAGTTACGGAGCTTAGGGTAAAGGAATCCTTTGGAGCAGTGGTCATAATATGATAGAATTCACCATGCAAATTGAGATGGAGAAGTTACAGTCAAAAGTTTCAGTATTACAATGGAGTAAAGGGAATTACAGGGGCATGATAAAGGAGCTGGCCAAAATTGAGTGGAAGGAGACACTAGCAGGGATGACAGCCAAGCAGCAAGGGATGGAGTTCCTGGGAGCAATTTGGTAGGTGCAGGGTAGATACATCACAAAGAAGTAGTATTCTAAAGGCAGAATGACACAGCCATGGCTGACAAGGGAAGTCAGAGCCAATAAAAAAGCAAATGGGGGGCATATAGTAGGGCAAAATAATAGAGGGAAGTTAGAGGACTGGGAAGCTTTTTAAAACCAACAGAAGGCAACTAAAAAAGTCATAAGGAGGGAAAAGATGAAATATGAAGGTATGCTAGCCAATAATATCAACCAGGATATCAGAAGTTTTTTTTTCAGGGGACAGAAGTGAGTGCGATTGTTATTACTAGGGAGAGGGTTCTTGGGAAGCTGAAATGTCTGAGGGTAGATAAGACACCTGGACCATGAGCTACACCCCAGGGTTCCGAAAGAGGTTGCTGAAGAAATTGTGGAGGTATTAGTAGTGATCTTTCAAGAATCACTAGATTCTTGCAGGTTCTAGAGGACTGGAAATTTGCAAATGTCAGTCCATTCTTCAAGAAGTGAGGGAGACAGAAGAAAGGAAACTATAGTCCAGTTAGTCTGACCTCAGTAGTTGGAAAGATGTTGCAGTCAATTGTTAAGGATAAGATTTTGGGGTACTTGGAGGCACATAGAAACTTAGAAAACCTACAGCACAATACAGGCCCTTTGGCCCACAATGCTGTGCCGAACATGTACTTACTTAAGAAATTACCTAGGGCTACCCATAACCCTCTATTTTTCTAATCTCCATGTACCAAATAAAATAAGCCAAACTCAGCATGGTTTCCTTAAAGAAAAATCTTGCCTGACAAATCTGTTGGAATTCTTTGAGGAAACAACAAGCAGGATAAACAAAGCAGAATTGGTGGATGTTGCACAAGAAAGATTCTAGCATGATAGAGGGTTGTCTGATTAGCAGGAGGCAAAGAAACGGAATAAAAGGAGCATTTTCTGATTGGCTGCTGGTGACTAGTGGTGTTTTGCACGGCTCGTGTTTTTTTTATGTAGTGTGACAATGATGTGGATGATGGAATTGATGGCTTTGTGGCCAAGTTTGTGGATGATACCAAAACATATGGAGGGGCAGGTGGTGTTGAGGAAGCACTGAGGCTGCATTAGAACTTAGACAGATTAGGAGAATGGGCAAGAAGTGGCAGACGGAATACAGTGTAGGGAACTGTCTGGTCATGCACTTTGGTAGAAGGAATAAAAGCATTGAGTATTTTCAAAATGGGGAGAAAATTCAAAAATCTGGGGCACAACAGGACTTGGGGGTTCTCATGCAAGATTCCCTAAATGTTAAGTTGCAGAATGCGTTGGTGATAAGGAAGACAAATGCAATGTTAGCACTCATTTTGAAAGGAATAGAAGAGCAAGGACATGACGCTGAGGCTTTGTAAGGCACTGATGAGGCCTCGGAGTATTGTGAGCAGATTTGGACCTCGTCTAAGAAAGGATGTAGTGGCTTTGGAGAGGGTCCAGAGGAGGTTTATGAAAATGTGTCCAGGAATGCAAGGCTGCTTATTTAAGTTGTGCTTGAGGTTTTTGGGGTTGTATTTTGTTGGAAGTTCTATATGTGCTTGCTTATCTTGTATATGTGAGGGCTGGGTCTCAAGCCTCAGTGTCACTGGGGTGGGGTTGTGGGGGCGCCGGGGCTGGTGCGTTACATTGGGGGTGGGGTGATGTGGTGTGGCGTCCAGGCTGGAGTAGGTACGGCACCCCCTACCCCCAGTGTTTGATGGCGCGAGTTTTAGACTCTCTTACTGCGTGATTGTGATACCGTTTGTACTGGTTACCTTGCGTGTGCTTTGTACTGTGTGCACTGACCCCAAAGTAACACTGTTTAATTTGGCTGCATTCATGTATGCTTAAATGACAATTAAAATTGAAGAATGTTCAAAAAGGTTCAAAGGTTCATTTATTATCAAAGTATATAACTCTGAAATTCTTCTCCTTCTCCAAATAGCCGCAAAACTAAGAAAAGAACGATAGCATCAGCATCAACCCCCAAATCTCCTCCCCACACCCAAAAAAACAAACAAAAACAGAACAGGCATGTCGACCTCCCTCCAAAAAACTCCTCCCCTGCATACAAAAAAAAAAGAAAGATCAGGTGGAAAACATAGAATGTAAAAAACTATAAGACTGGAAAAAAGTCCATAGTCCATAGTCCAAGTCCATATTTACATCCATATCCAAAGTGCAGAAAACCTGGGTAACATTCTCTGGGCACAGTGGCAGTCTCCACTTTCCGGCAGCAGAGCGATCCCACCGGTGATCACTAGGCAGTCGCCCCTCTCTGATTACAGAGTGGTCCCATCGGCGATCAAAAGGCAGTGTCCTGTCTCCGTAGCAGAGCAATCCCATCGGCGATCAAAGGCAGTCTCCCCTCTGTGGTAGCAGAGTGATCCCACTGGCGATCCGCTGCTTCCAGTCGAGGTGGTGCCTGCGTACAACCCTCCCATGGCTGAAATTGTCTGGATTGACAATTAAACCACGAATAAGGGGAGATCTCATTGAAACTTATCAAACGTTGAAGGGCCTAGATGGAGTGGATGTTTCCTGTAGTAGGGGAGTCTAGGACCAGAGGGCACAACCTCAAAATAGAGGGATGTCCGTTTAGAATGGGGATGAGGAGGAATTTCTTAAACCAGAGGGTGATGAATCTGTTGAATTCATTGCCACAGGTGACTGTGGAGGCCAGGTCATTGGCTTATTTAAGGCGGTGTTTGGTAGGTTTTTGATTAGTCGGGGCATGAAAGGTTACAGGAAGAAGGCAAGGGAATGGGGTTGAGAGGGAAATGGATCAGCCATGATCAAATAGTGAAGCAGACTCGATGGGCTGAATGGCAGATTCTGCTCCTATGTATTATGGTCTTATGGTCCAAGGTACTGTGTGGGTTAATGTAAAACAATGTGGCTAAAATTTAAAGAAAGAAATTGCTAAATCAGAAACTCTGATCTGTGTTGAATACTTCAGGTCTGGTAAGAGTAGATTTTATATCCTGTGCATTATGCGACTTCTGGTTTCTAGACAAGATGCTTAATTCAAAATAAAGTCATTCGCATTTCAAGACATTAGCGTTGACCTTGATGAAACCACTTGTGTGGCAGTGATGGGTTGTGGATACATAGGCTTTTCTTGAGGTGTGTGATAGGTATCGATCTGAGGATCCTTCCTGTCTGTTGCTTCCTTTCCTGAACAATTTTGAGGGATTGAATCTTGGTGGATTGTCTCTAAGCACGTAACCATACCCCTGGGACCTCACCATGGCTTTAACTTAGAAAGGGAACCATTTAATTTGTAACAGTCTCATGTGAAGTATGGGTTGGATCTTTCAGTTGTCTTACTCCCAATGAAGTTAATAGACAGGGTTGGGCACAATCAGATTCATTCAGGTTAGTATATTCGCATTGTGATACAGATTAATAATTTCAGAATTGAAAGTTCAAATTATGCAAATTAAACTGGAAATATTCCAATCACACTCCAGCATCCCTAATCTCTGCCCCAGTAATTGTCCAGACAGCTTTTCATTTACTAACTGTCTCAGAGACAAAGAGCCTACCTTTCTTATATTCTCACCCCTTAGAAAAAGACTGATTGCAGGGTCTTCCAACCCAGTGGGACAAAGATGTTTGCTGCGCACGTGAATAAGATGAAAAATTTGGAGCCACATTTGCTTGATATGAAAAGATTGCTTTGTTCCGTCCATGTGAGAAAGAATTTCCTTCATTCTTAAAACATGCAACAGTAAACGCTGCGCTTAAATATCCAAGATGATGGAAATGCTTAACCAAGTCTCAAGAATTACCTTTAATCTGATTTGAAATTTAGTAAACAGCATAGTGCCCACAACATCCGACTTTTTACCAAATCACGAACTGCCATTCAACCTGAAAATCATTTCAGGCTAGACCAGTAGAGGGAGCCACAACCTGTCGCATTCATCCCCTGGCCCTAGCAATGATAGCACAGGAAGATGTTGCCACAGTGGCTGGTGAACTAGTGGCTGCAACTTCAGCATTGGAGCTAACAGTATCTCACGGAATCTGCTTTTTTCAGATGAATGTGTGTGGAAATTTCAAAACTTTACTCTGCAGTCTTTGCAGAGGTAAAGAATGTAAGATCAGTGAATTAACATACTTTGTCTCCTTTCTACACTGTATGCTCCACTGAAAATGTCAGTGCCCAGTCAGTAACACTAAATGCAGTAATTTTATATAGCCTGCAAATATATTATATAGTGTGAATGATTTTGTTTACATCATTATGAAGAAAAAAGAAATACAATAGAATTTACGAAAAACTATTATATAAACAAAGACTGACAAACAGCCAATATGCAAAAGAAGACAACTGGTGGAAATAAAAAATAACACTGAGAGCATGAGTTATAAAGGGTCTTTGAAAGTGAGTCTGCAGGTTGTAGAATCAGTCCGAGTAGTGGTGATTGAAGTTAGCCACACCGATACAGGAGGATGATGGCTGCAGGGTAATAATTGTTTCTGAACATGTGTGTGATAGTGTAACAGAAAGAATGTAGCAGGATATAAGGTTAACAGTATCGGAATGTAGAGTTAAAATACCTGCTGCTCTTGTCTTAACTTCTATCCCTCCCTGTTAACTAGTCCACATTTCCCACACCCACCCCACCCCCTGTTGTCAAACATTAATTGAATTCAACCTGAAGACTGTTTAACACAGTTTAAAGAGAAGACCCATACCTCAGGCTTTAAAATGCATGCGTTAACTCCAGAGTTATTTTCCAAACCCATATTAAATAATTGGGATGCAGAAGAATCAGACGACCTTTTTTTTAATTTCAAAATATACTTTATTCAAAAATAAATATATACAATAAACCATTCAATAACTTTTCATCCTTTACATACGTTTCCATTATACTCAGTACATATCCGTATTTATAGCCACCCACGTGACACTCCAGTAGTTCAGCTTAGCATATCATTGTTGAGGGGTATACTCCCCGCCCACCGACCCCTCCCACTCCCACGGGTGGAGAAAACCTATACTGTGGTCCTTCCCCACCGGGCCCTTGCGGTGGCTGCACCGAGTTTCAGTGCGTCCCTCAGCACGTACTCCTGCAGCCGAGAATGTGCCAGTCGGCAGCATTCTCCCACGGACATCTCCATGTGCTGGTAGATCATCAAGTTTCGGGCCGACCAAAGAGCGTCTTTCACCGAGTTGATGATCTGCCAGCAGCACCGGATGTTGGTCTCCGTGTGCGTCCCCGGGAACAGCCCGTAGATCAGGGAGTCCTCTGTTACGCAGCTGCTGGGGATAAAACGTGACACTAGCCCGTCCATCCTCCTCCACACCCTCTTTGCGAACTGACAGTGTGCAAAGAGGTGGGTCACAGACTCCTCCTCACTGCAGTCCTCCCGTGACCTTCTGGTTCATTAAAGTAGGTGATCCACTTCTTAGCAGAATATTCCAAACCTGAAGGCTTCTAAATCTCATGGTCACCAGATTTCTTTTGAAGCATGAGTAGTGTAGTTCCACTGATAACTGACAGAGGGCAGTACCGTTCCTTTACTCCGGGGTGGCCAACCTTTTACATTCGATGCGTCAATTTTTTCACGCACGAGTTCAGATGTGATTTTTTCACACACCAGTTCTATATTAACATATTTTTACAAGAACTGTGGGGGTACAAGACTTGTATGGCGCATCTGAACTCTTGTGTGAAAAAATTGACGCATGGAATGTAAAAGGTTGGCCACCCCTGCTTTACTCAATTACCTGCATCTCTGACCTTCTGCAAGAGCCAGTACACGGTTGAAAATCTACAAAAGTTGAATTCCCATTTAAGAAGGATCAGAAGTATGTAAGAATTAATAAGAAGTATATTTAGCATCGCATGTGTGAGTGAATGTATTGCTAGAGCTTAAACAACTGAAATCAGCAGAGGGCATGGTGAGACTGTCACTGTAAGAAAGTCATCCTCAATCAAGACAATGTCTTCTGTGGACACCAGAAACTAAGCAGAAAGAATCCTATGCCCTCCAGCTACCGTGTAACTTCCTCAGCCGAAATCGTTTGTCTGAATGTCACTAGTTTGTGTTTGCGGGTTGTGTGAGGCTTCACTGCAAAGGGAATCGGAGTTGGTTTATTATTGTCACAGGTTCCAATATACAGTAAAAAAAATATTGTTTTGCATGCCGTTTACATAGATCTGTTCAAAATATGAATACATTGAGGTAGTACAAGGGAAAGGCGATGAAAGGATGCAAAATATACACTCAGTGTCCACTTTATTAGGTACATCTGTACACGCGCTCATTAATGCAAATATCTAATCAGCCAAACATATGGCAGCAACTCAATGCATACAAGGATGCAGACATCGTCAAGCGGTTCAGATCAAGTTCAGGTTCCAGTTTAATTGTCATTCAACATAGAAGGTAGCAGTGAACTTACAGTCCCACAAACCTACATATAGCCCAGGACCAAGAGTGACATGTACTGTAAATTGATGGAGCATGGGTGTTGACAGCAAGAACAGGCAGTTTTCTGTAGACGGCAGACAAATGCGTGCAAACACACAAGCAACCTAGGATCTCTTCCACTGAGCAAACACTGGAGAACATCACTGACACAGGGGTAATCCCCCAGTCCAGCACGGACACCACACCTGACAGAGGGATCAGACGCAATCCAGGATGGACACCACACATGACAGAGGGGTCCAACCTAATCCAGCATGGACACCACACCGGACAGAGTGGTCAGACCCCAGTCAGCATGGACACCACACCTGACAGAGGGGTCAGACCCAATCCAGTATGGACACACACCTGACAAAGGGGTCAGACCCAATCCAGTATGGACACACACCTGACAGAGGGGTCAGACCCAATCCAGTATGGACACACACCTGACAGAGGGGTCAGACCCAATTCAGCATGGACACCACACCTGACAGGGGGGTCAGACCCCAGTCAGCATGGACACCACACCTGGCAGAGCGGTCAGAACCAATCCAGCATGGACATCAAATCTGACAGAGAGGTCAGACCCAATGCAGCATGGACACCACACCTGACAGAAGCGTCAGACCCAATCCAGAATGGACACCACACCTGACAGAGGGGTCAGACCCAATACAGCATGGACACCACACCTGAAAGAGGGGACAGACCCGAGTCAGCATGGACACCACACCTGACAGAGGGGTCAGACCTTGATCCAACATGGACACCACACCTGACAGAGGGGACAGACCACAGTCAGCATGGACACTACACCTGACAGAGGGGTCAGACCCTGATCCAACACGGACACCACACCTGGCAGAGGGGTCAGAACCAATCCAGCATGGACAACAAACCTGACAGAGAGGTCAGACCCAATCCAGCATGGACACCACACCTGACAGAGGGGTCAGACCCAATCCAGTATGGACACACACCTGACAGAGGGGTCAGACCCAAACCAGCATGGACACCACACCTGAAAGAGGGGACAGCCCGAGTCAGCATGGACACCACACCTGACAGAAGCGTCAGACCCAATCCAGCATGGACACAACACCTGACAGAGGGGTCAGAAAGAATTCACATGGACACCACATCTGACAGAGGGGTCCGACCCAATCCAGCATGGACACCACACCAGACAGAGTGGGCAGACACCAGTCAGCATGGAAACCACACCTGTCAGAGGAGTCAGACTCAATCCAGCATGAACACCACACCTGACAGAGGGGTCAGACCCCAGTCAGCATGGACACCACACCTGGCAGAGAGGTCAGAACCAATCCAGCATGGACATCAAATCTGACTGAGAGGTCAGACCCAATGCAGCAGGGACACCACACCAGACAGAAGCGTCAGACCCAATGCAGAATGGACACCACACCTGACAGAGGGGTCAGACCCAAACCAGCATGGACACCACACCTGAAAGAGGGGACAGCCCGAGTCAGCATGGACACCACACCTGACAGAAGCGTCAGACCCAATCCAGCATGGACACAACACCTGACAGAGGGGTCAGACCTTGATCCAACATGGACACCACACCTGACAGAGGGGTCCGACCCAATCCAGCATGGACACCACACCGGACAGAGAGGTCAGACACCAGTCAGCATGGACACCACACCTGTCAGAGGAGTCAGACCCAATCCAGCATGGACACCACACCTGACAGAGGGGACAGACCACAGTCAGCATGGACACACACCTGACAGAGGGGTCAGACCCAATCCAGTATGGACACCACACCTGACATAGGGGTCAGACCCAAACCAGCATGGACACCACACCTGAAAGAGGGGACAGACCCGAGTCAGCATGGACACCACACCTGACATAGGGGTCAGACCTTGATCCAACATGGACACCACACCTGACAGAGGGGTCAGAACCAAACCAGCATGGACACCAAACCTGACAGAGAGGTCAGACCCAATCCAGCATGGACACCACAGCTGACAGAAGCGTCACACCCAATCCAGCATGGACACCACACCTGACAGAGGGGTCAGAGCCAATCCAAAATGGACAACACACCTGATAGATGGGTCAGACCCAAACCAGCATGGACACCACACCTGAAAGAGGGGACAGACCCGAGTCAGCATGAACACCACATCTGACAGAGGGGTCAGACCTTGATCCAACATGGACACCACACCTGACAGAGGGGTCACACCCTGATACAGCATGGACACAGCACCTGACAGAGAGGTCAGACCCAATCCAGCATGGACACCACACCTGACAGAAGCGTCAGACCCAATCCAGCATGGACACCACACCTGACAGAGAGGACAGACACCAGTCAGCCTGGACACTACACCTGACAGAGGGGTCAGAGCCCGATCGAACATGGACACCACACCTGGCAGAGGGGTCAGACCCAATCCAGAATGGACAACATACCTGACAGTTGCTCAGACCCTGATCCAGCATAGATACCACAGCTGACAGAAGGACCAGAACCCAGTCAGCATGGACACCACACCCGACAGAGGGGTCAGACACAATCCAGCATGGACACCACACCTGACAGAGGGGTCAGACCGAATCCAGCAAAGACACCACACCTGATAGAGGGGACAGACCCCAGTCAGCATGGACACCACACCTGATAGAGGGTTCAGACCCTGATCCAACATGGACACAACACGTGACAATGGGGTCAGACCCTGAACCAACATGGCCACCACACCTGACAGAGGGGTCAGACCCCAGTCAGCATGGACACCACACTTGACAGAGAGGTCAGACCCAATCCAGCATGGACACCACACCTGACAGAGGGGACAGACACAATCCAGCATGGACACCACACCTGACAGAGGGGTCAGACCCCAGTCAACATGGACACCACACCTGACAGATGGGTCAGACCCCAGTCAGCATGGACACAACACCTGACAGAGGAGTCAGACCCTGATCCAGCATGGACAAACCACCTGAAAGAGGGGTCAGACCAAAGTCAGTATGGACACCACATATGAGAGAGGGGTCAGACTCCAGTCAGCATGGGCACCACACCTGACAGAGGGGTCAGACCCTGATCCAACATGGACACCACACCTGACAGAGGGGTCAGACCCAATCCAGCATGGACACCACACCTGACAGAATGGTCAGACCTAATCCAGCATGAACACTACACTTGACAGAGGGGTGAGACTGAATCCAGCAAAGGCACCTCACCTGATAGAGGGGTCAGACCCAATCCAGCATGGACACCACAATTGACAGAAGGGTCACACCCTGTCAGCATGGAAACAACACCTGACACAAGGGTCAGACAAAATCCAGCATGGACACCACACCTGACAGAGGGGTCAGACCCATTCCAGCATGGACACCACATCTTATAGAGGGGACAGACCCCAGTCAGCATGGACACCACACCTGACAGAGGGGTCAGACACAATCCAGCATGGACACCGCACCTAACTGAGGGGTCAGACCCCAGTCAGCGTGGACACAATGCCTGACAGAGGGGTCTGACCCCAGTCAGCATGGACACAACACCTGACAGAGGGGTCAGAACCTGATCCAGCATGGACGCCACACCTGACAGAGGGTCAGACCCAATCCAGCATGGACACCACACCTGACAGATTGGTCAGACATAATCCAGCATGGACACCACACCTGAAAGAGGGGACAGACCCGAGTCAGCATGGACACCACACCTGACAGAGGGGTCAGACCTTGATCCAACATGGACACCACACCTGACAGAGGGGTCAGAACCAATCCAGCATGGACACCACACCTGACAGAGGTGTCAGACCCTGATCCAGCATGGACACCAAACCTGACAGAGGGGTCAGACCCTGATCCAGCATGGACACCACACCTGACAGAGGGGTCAGAAACAATCCATCATGGACACTACACCTGACAGAAGGGTCAGACCCAATACAGCATGGACACCACATCTGACAGAGGGCTCAGACCCTGATCCAGCATGGACACCACACCTGACAGAGAAGTCAGACCCTGATCAAGCATGGACACCACACCTGACACAGGGGTCAGACCCCAGTCAGCATAGACACCACACCTGACAGAGGGGTTAGACCCAATCCAGGATGGACACCACAACTGACAGAGGGGTCAGACCCTGACCAGGATGGACACCACACCTGATAGAGGGGTCAGAACCCAGTCAGCATGGACACCACAACTGACAGTGGATCAGACCCCAGTAAACATGGAAACCACACCTGACAGTGGGGTCAGACCCAATCCATCATGGACACTACACCTGACAGAAGGGTCAGACCCAATACAGCATGGACACCACACCTGACTGAGAGGTCAGACCATGATCCAACATGGACAACGTCAGCTGACAGAGGGGTCAGACGCCATTCAGCATGGACACCACACCTGATAGAGTGGTCAGGGCCTGATCCAAAATGGACACCACACGTGACAGAGGGGTCAGATCCATTCCAGCATGGACACCACACCTGACAGAGAGGTCAGACCCTGATCCAATATGGACACCAAACCTGACAGAGGGGTCAGACCCTGATCCAGCATGGACACCGCACCTGACAGAAGCATCAGACACAATCCAGCATGGACACCACACCTGACAGAGGGGTCAGACCCAATCCAGCATGGACACCACACCTGATAGAAGGGTCAAACCCCAGTCAACATGAACACCACACCTGACAGAGGGGTCAGACCCCAGCCAGCATGGACATCACACCTGACAGAGGAGTCAGACCCTGATCCAGCATGGACAAAGCACCTGAAAGAGGGGTCAGACCAAAGTCAGTATGGACACCACACATGAGAGAGGGGTCAGACTCCAGTCAGCATGGGCACCACACCTGACAGAGGGGTCAGACCCTGATCCAACATGGACACCACACCTGACAGAGGGGTCAAACCCAATCCAGCATGGACACCACACCTAACAGTGGGGTTAGACCCAATCCAGAATGGACACCACAACTGACTGTGAGTCATACCTGATCCAGCATGAACACCTCACCGGATAGAGGTGTCAGACCCCCGTCAGCATGGACACCACTCCTGACAGAGGGATCAGACACAATCCAGCATGGACACTGCACCTGACCGATGGGTCAGACCCAATTCAGCATGGACACCAAACCTGACAGTGGGGACAGACACAATCCAGCATGGACACCGCACCCCACAGAGAGTCAGACCCAACCCAGCGTGGACACTGCACCTGACTGAGGGGTCAGACCCCAGTCAGCGTGGACACAACACTTGACAGATGGGTCAGACCCATTGCAGCATGGACATCACATCTTATAGAGGGGACAGACCCCAGTCAGCATGGACACCACAATTGACAGTGGATCATACCTGATCCAGCATGGACACCACACCAGATAGAGGGGACAGACCCCAGTCAGCATGGACACCAAACCTGACAGACGGGTGAGACGCAATCCAGCATGGACACCACACCTGACAGTGGGGTCAGACCCTGATCCAGTATGCACACAACACCTGACAGAGGGGCCAGACTGCAATAAACATGGACACCACACCTGACAGAGGGGTCAGACCCATTCCAGCATGGACACCACATCTGATAGAAGGGTCAGACCCCAGTCAGCGTGAACACCACACCTGACAGAGGGGTCAGACTATGATCCAAATAGACACCACACTTGTCAGAGGAGTCAGACCCAATCCAGAATGGACAACATACCTGACAGTGGCTCAGACCCTGATCCAGCATAGATACCACAGCTGACAGAAGGACCAGAACCCAGTCAGCATGGACACCACACCCGACAGAGGGGTCAGACACAATCCAGCATGGACACCACACCTGACAGAGGGGTCAGACCGAATCCAGCAAAGACACCACACCTGATAGAGGGGACAGACCCCAGTCAGCATGGACACCACACCTGATAGAGGGTTCAGACCCTGATCCAACATGGACACAACACGTGACCATGGGGTCAGACCCTGAACCAACATGGCCACCACACCTGACAGAGGGGTCAGACCCCAGTCAGCATGGACACCACACTTGACAGAGAGGTCAGACCCAATCCAGCATGGACACCACACCTGACAGAGGGGACAGACACAATCCAGCATGGACACCACACCTGACAGAGGGGTCAGACCCCAGTCAACATGGACACCACACCTGACAGATGGGTCAGACCCCAGTCAGCATGGACACAACACCTGACAGAGGAGTCAGACCCTGATCCAGCATGGACAAACCACCTGAAAGAGGGGTCAGACCAAAGTCAGTATGGACACCACATATGAGAGAGGGGTCAGACTCCAGTCAGCATGGGCACCACACCTGACAGAGGGGTCAGACCCTGATCCAACATGGACACCACACCTGACAGAGGGGTCAAACCCAATCCAGCATGGACACCACACCTAACAGAGGGGTTAGACCCAATCCAGAATGGACACCACAACTGACAGTGAGTCATACCCGATCCAGCATGAACACCTCACCGGATAGAGGTGTCAGACCCCCGTCAGCATGGACACCACACCTGACAGAGGGGTCAGACACAATCCAGCATGGACACCGCACCGCACAGAGAGTCAGACCCAACCCAGCATGGACACTGCACCTGACTGAGGGGTCAGACCCCAGTCAGCGTGGACACAACACCTGACAGATGGGTCAGACCCAATTCAGCACGGACACCAAACCTGACAGTGGGGACAGACACAATCCAGCATGGACACCGCACCTGAGAGAGGGGTCAGACAGAAGACAGCGTGGAAAACACACCTGATAGATTGCTCAGACCCCTGTCAGCATGGACACCACACCTGACAGAGGGGTCAGACCCCAGTCAGCATGGACACCACACCTGATAGAGTGTTCAAGGCCTGATCCAAAATGGACACCACACGTGACAGAGGAGTCAGATCCATTCCAGCATGGACACCACACCTGACAGAGAGGTCAGACCCTGATCCAATATGGACACCACACCTGACAGAGGGGTCAGACACTGATCCACCATGGACACCACGCCTGACAGAGGAGACAGACCCAATCAAGCATGCACAGCACACCTGACAGAGCCGTCAGACCTTGATCCAACATGGACACCACACCTGACAGAGCGGTCAGACCCAATCCAGCATGGACACCACACCTGAAAGAGGGTTCAGACCCCAGTCAGCATGGACACCACACCTGACAGATGGGTCAGACCCCATTCAGCATGGACACAACACCTGACAGAGGAGTCAGACCCTGATCCAGCATGGACAAAGCACCTGAAAGAGGGGTCTGACCAAAGTCAGTATGGACACCACACATGAGAGAGGGGTCAGACTCCAGTCAGCATGGGCACCACACCTGACAGAGGGGTCAGACCCTGATCCAACATGGACACCACACCTGACAGAGGGGTCAAACCCAATCCAGCATGGACACCACACCTAACAGAGGGGTTAGACCCAATCCAGAATGGACACCACAACTGACTGTGAGTCATACCCGATCCAGCATGAACACCTCACCGGATAGAGGTGTCAGACCCCCGTCAGCATGGACACCACACCTGACAGAGGGGTCAGACACAATCCAGCATGGACACTGCACCTGACAGATGGGTCAGACCCAATTCAGCATGGACACCAAACCTGACAGTGGGGACAGACACAATCCAGCATGGACACCGCACCCCACAGAGAGTCAGACCCAACCCAGCATGGACACTGCACCTGACTGCGGGGTCAGACCCCAGTCAGCGTGGACACAACACTTGACAGATGGGTCAGACCCATTGCAGCATGGACACCACATCTTATAGAGGGGACAGACCCCAGTCAGCATGGACACCACAATTGACAGTGGGTCATACCCTATCCAGCATGGACACCACACCAGATAGAGGGGACAGACCCCAGTCAGCATGGACACCAAACCTGACAGACGGGTGAGACGCAATCCAGCATGGACACCACACCTGACAGTGGGGTCAGACCCTGATCCAGTATGCACACAACACCTGACAGAGGGGCCAGACTGCAGTAAAAATGGACACCACACCTGACAGAGGGGTCAGACCCATTCCAGCATGGACACCACATCTGATAGAGGGGTCAGACCCCAGTCAGCATGGACACCACACCTGACAGAACAGTCAGACCGAATCCAACATGAACAGTACACCTGATAGAGGGTTCAGACCCCAGTCAGCATGGACACCACACCTGACAGAGGGGTCAGACTATGATCCAAATAGACACCACACTTGTCAGAGGAGTCAGACCCAATCCAGAATGGACAACATACCTGACAGTGGGTCAGACCCTGATCCAGCATAGATACCACAGCTGACAGAAGGGCCAGAACCCAGTCAGCATGGACACCACACCCGACAGAGGGGTCAGACACAATCCAGCAAAGACACCACACCTGATAGAGGAGACAGACCCAATCCAGCATGGACACCACACCTGACAGAGGGGACAGACCCAATCCAGCATGGACACCACACCTGACAGAGGGGACAGACCCAATCCAGCATGGACACCAATCCTGACAGAGGGGTCAGACCCATTCCAGCATGGACACCACATCTGATAGAGGGGTCAGACCCCAGTCAGCATGAACACCACACCTGACAGAGGGGTCAGACTATGATCCAAATAGACACCACACTTGTCAGAGGAGTCAGACCCAATCCAGAATGGACAACATACCTGACAGTGGCTCAGACCCTGATCCAGCATAGATACCACAGCTGACAGAAGGACCAGAACCCAGTCAGCATGGACACCACACCCGACAGAGGGGTCAGACACAATCCAGCATGGACACCACACCTGACAGAGGGGTCAGACCGAATCCAGCAAAGACACCACACCTGATAGAGGGGACAGACCCCAGACAGCATGGACACCACACCTGATAGAGAGGTCAGACCCAATCCAGCATGGACACCACACCTGACAGAGGGGACAGACCCAATCCAGCATGGACACTAATCCTGACAGAGGGGTCAGACCCATTCCAGCATGGACACCACATTTGATAGAGGGGTCAGACCCCAGTCAGCATGGACAGAACACCTGACAGAGGAGTCAGACCCAATCCAGCATGGACACCGCACCTGACAGTGGGGACAGACACAATCCAGCATGGACACCGCACCTGAGAGAGGGGTCAGACAGAAGACAGCGTGGAAAACACACCTGATAGATTGCTCAGACCCCTGTCAGCATGGACACCACACCTGACAGAGGGGTCAGACCCCAGTCAGCATGGACACCACACCTGATAGAGTGTTCAGGGCCTGATCCAAAATGGACACCACACGTGACAGAGGAGTCAGATCCATTCCAGCATGGACACCACACCTGACAGAGAGGTCAGACCCTGATCCAATATGGACACCACACCTGACAGAGGGGTCAGACACTGATCCACCATGGACACCACGCCTGACAGAGGAGACAGACCCAATCAAGCATGCACAGCACACCTGACAGAGCCGTCAGACCTTGATCCAACATGGACACCACACCTGACAGAGCGGTCAGACCCAATCCAGCATGGACACCACACCTGAAAGAGGGTTCAGACCCCAGTCAGCATGGACACCACACCTGACAGATGGGTCAGACCCCATTCAGCATGGACACAACACCTGACAGAGGAGTCAGACCCTGATCCAGCATGGACAAAGCACCTGAAAGAGGGGTCTGACCAAAGTCAGTATGGACACCACACATGAGAGAGGGGTCAGACTCCAGTCAGCATGGGCACCACACCTGACAGAGGGGTCAGACCCTGATCCAACATGGACACCACACCTGACAGAGGGGTCAAACCCAATCCAGCATGGACACCACACCTAACAGAGGGGTTAGACCCAATCCAGAATGGACACCACAACTGACTGTGAGTCATACCCGATCCAGCATGAACACCTCACCGGATAGAGGTGTCAGACCCCCGTCAGCATGGACACCACACCTGACAGAGGGGTCAGACACAATCCAGCATGGACACTGCACCTGACAGATGGGTCAGACCCAATTCAGCATGGACACCAAACCTGACAGTGGGGACAGACACAATCCAGCATGGACACCGCACCCCACAGAGAGTCAGACCCAACCCAGCATGGACACTGCACCTGACTGCGGGGTCAGACCCCAGTCAGCGTGGACACAACACTTGACAGATGGGTCAGACCCATTGCAGCATGGACACCACATCTTATAGAGGGGACAGACCCCAGTCAGCATGGACACCACAATTGACAGTGGGTCATACCCTATCCAGCATGGACACCACACCAGATAGAGGGGACAGACCCCAGTCAGCATGGACACCAAACCTGACAGACGGGTGAGACGCAATCCAGCATGGACACCACACCTGACAGTGGGGTCAGACCCTGATCCAGTATGCACACAACACCTGACAGAGGGGCCAGACTGCAGTAAAAATGGACACCACACCTGACAGAGGGGTCAGACCCATTCCAGCATGGACACCACATCTGATAGAGGGGTCAGACCCCAGTCAGCATGGACACCACACCTGACAGAACAGTCAGACCGAATCCAACATGAACAGTACACCTGATAGAGGGTTCAGACCCCAGTCAGCATGGACACCACACCTGACAGAGGGGTCAGACTATGATCCAAATAGACACCACACTTGTCAGAGGAGTCAGACCCAATCCAGAATGGACAACATACCTGACAGTGGGTCAGACCCTGATCCAGCATAGATACCACAGCTGACAGAAGGGCCAGAACCCAGTCAGCATGGACACCACACCCGACAGAGGGGTCAGACACAATCCAGCAAAGACACCACACCTGATAGAGGAGACAGACCCAATCCAGCATGGACACCACACCTGACAGAGGGGACAGACCCAATCCAGCATGGACACCAATCCTGACAGAGGGGTCAGACCCATTCCAGCATGGACACCACATCTGATAGAGGGGTCAGACCCCAGTCAGCATGAACACCACACCTGACAGAGGGGTCAGACTATGATCCAAATAGACACCACACTTGTCAGAGGAGTCAGACCCAATCCAGAATGGACAACATACCTGACAGTGGCTCAGACCCTGATCCAGCATAGATACCACAGCTGACAGAAGGACCAGAACCCAGTCAGCATGGACACCACACCCGACAGAGGGGTCAGACACAATCCAGCATGGACACCACACCTGACAGAGGGGTCAGACCGAATCCAGCAAAGACACCACACCTGATAGAGGGGACAGACCCCAGACAGCATGGACACCACACCTGATAGAGAGGTCAGACCCAATCCAGCATGGACACCACACCTGACAGAGGGGACAGACCCAATCCAGCATGGACACTAATCCTGACAGAGGGGTCAGACCCATTCCAGCATGGACACCACATTTGATAGAGGGGTCAGACCCCAGTCAGCATGGACAGAACACCTGACAGAGGAGTCAGACCCAATCCAGCATGGACACCGCACCTGACAGTGGGGACAGACACAATCCAGCATGGACACCGCACCTGAGAGAGGGGTCAGACAGAAGACAGCGTGGAAAACACACCTGATAGATTGCTCAGACCCCTGTCAGCATGGACACCACACCTGACAGAGGGGTCAGACCCCAGTCAGCATGGACTTCACACCTGATAGAGTGGTCAGGGCCTGATCCAAAATGGACACCACACGTGACAGAGGGATCAGATCCATTCCAGCATGGACACCACACCTGACAGAGAGGTCAGACCCTGATCCAATATGGAGACCACACCTGATAGAGGGGTCAGACACTGATCCACCATGGACACCACACCTGACAGAGGAGGCAGACCCAATCAAGCATGGACACCACACCTGACAGAGCGGTCAGACCCTGATCCAACATGGACACCACACCTGACAGAGTGGTCAGACCCAATCCAGCATGGACACCACACTTGACAGAGAGGTCAGACCCAATCCAGCATGGACACCACTCTTGACAGAGTGGTCAGACCCAATCCAGCATGGACACCACACCTGACAGATGGGTCAGACCCCATTCAGCATGGACACAACACCTGACAGAGGAGTCAGACCCTGATCCAGCATGGACAAAGCACATGAAAGAGGGGTCAGACCAAAGTCAGTATGGACACCACACATGAGAGAGGGGTCAGACTCCAGTCAGCATGGGCACCACACCTGACAGAGGGGTCAGACCCTGATCCAACATGGACACCACACCTGACAGAGGGGTCAAACCCAATCCAGCATGGACACCACACCTAACAGAGGGGTTAGACCCAATCCAGAATGGACACCACAACTGACAGTGAGTCATACCCGATCCAGCATGAACACCTCACCGGATAGAGGTGTCAGACCCCCGTCAGCATGGACACCACACCTGACAGAGGGGTCAGACACAATCCAGCATGGATACCGCACCTGACTGAGGGGTCAGACCACAGTCAGCGTGGACACAACACCTGACAGATTGGTCAGACCCAATTCAGCATGGACACCAAACCTGACAGTGGGGACAGACACAATCCAGCATGGACACCGCACCCCACAGAGAGTCAGACCCAACCCAGCATGGACACTGCACCTGACTGAGGGGTCAGACCCCAGTCAGCGTGGACACAACACTTGACAGATGGGTCAGACCCATTGCAGCATGGACACCACATCTTATAGAGGGGACAGACCCCAGTCAGCATGGACACCAAACCTGACAGACGGGTGAGACGCAATCCAGCATGGACACCACACCTGACAGTGGGGTCAGACCCTGATCCAGCATGGACACCACACCTAACAAAGGGGTTAGACCCAATCCAGAATGGACACCACAACTGACAGTGAGTCATACCCGATCCAGCATGAACACCTCACCGGATAGAGGTGTCAGACCCCCGTCAGCATGGACACCACACCTGACAGAGGGGTCAGACACAATCCAGCATGGACACCGCACCTCACAGAGAGTCAGACCCAACCCAGCATGGACACTGCACCTGACTGAGGGGTCAGACCCCAGTCAGCGTGGACACAACACCTGACAGATGGGTCAGACCCAATTCAGCACGGACACCAAACCTGACAGTGGGGACAGACACAATCCAGCATGGACACCGCACCTGAGAGAGGGGTCAGACAGAAGACAGCGTGGAAAACGCACCTGATAGATTGCTCAGACCCCTGTCAGCATGGACACCACACCTGATAGAGTGGTCAGGGCCTGATCCAAAATGGACACCACACGTGACAGAGGAGTCAGATCCATTCCAGCATGGACACCACACCTGACAGAGAGGTCAGACCCTGATCCAATATGGACACCACACCTGATAGGGGGGGTCAGACACTGATCCACCATGGACACCACGCCTTACAGAGGAGGCAGACCCAATCAAGCATGCACAGCACACCTGACAGAGCCGTCAGACCTTGATCCAACATGGACACCACACCTGACAGAGCGGTCAGACCCAATCCAGCATGGACACCACACCTGAAAGAGAGTTCAGACCCCAGTCAGCATGGACACCACACCTGACAGATGGGTCAGACCCCATTCAGCATGGACACCACACCTGACAGAGTGGTCAGACCCCAGTCAGCATGGACACCACACCTGACAGATGGGTCAGACCCAATCCAGCATGGACACAACACCTGACAGAGGAGTCAGACCCTGATCCAGCATGGACAAAGCACCTGAAAGAGGGGTCAGACCAAAGTCAGTATGGACACCACACATGAGAGAGGGGTCAGACTCCAGTCAGCATGGGCACCACACCTGACAGAGGGGTCAGACCCTGATCCAACATGGACACCACACCTGACAGAGGGGTCAAACCCAATCCAGCATGGACACCACACCTAACAGAGGGGTTAGACCCAATCCAGAATGGACACCACAACTGACTGTGAGTCATACCCGATCCAGCATGAACACCTCACCGGATAGAGGTGTCAGACCCCCGTCAGCATGGACACCACTCCTGACAGAGGGATCAGACACAATCCAGCATGGACACTGCACCTGACCGATGGGTCAGACCCAATTCAGCATGGACACCAAACCTGACAGTGGGGACAGACACAATCCAGCATGGACACCGCACCCCACAGAGAGTCAGACCCAACCCAGCATGGACACTGCACCTGACTGAGGGGTCAGACCCCAGTCAGCGTGGACACAACACTTGACAGATGGGTCAGACCCATTGCAGCATGGACACCACATCTTATAGAGGGGACAGACCCCAGTCAGCATGGACACCAAACCTGACAGACGGGTGAGACGCAATCCAGCATGGACACCACACCTGACAGTGGGGTCAGACCCTGATCCAGCATGGACACCACACCTAACAGAGGGGTTAGACCCAATCCAGAATGGACACCACAACTGACAGTGAGTCATACCCGATCCAGCATGAACACCTCACCGGATAGAGGTGTCAGACCCCCGTCAGCATGGACACCACACCTGACAGAGGGGTCAGACACAATCCAGCATGGACACCGCACCTCACAGAGAGTCAGACCCAACCCAGCATGGACACTGCACCTGACTGAGGGGTCAGACCCCAGTCAGCGTGGACACAACACTTGACAGATGGGTCAGACCCAATTCAGCACGGACACCAAACCTAACAGTGGGGACAGACACAATCCAGCATGGACACCGCACCTGAGAGAGGGGTCAGACAGAAGACAGCGTGGAAAACGCACCTGATAGATTGCTCAGACCCCTGTCAGCATGGACACCACACCTGATAGAGTGGTCAGGGCCTGATCCAAAATGGACACCACACGTGACAGAGGAGTCAGATCCATTCCAGCATGGACACCACACCTGACAGAGAGGTCAGACCCTGATCCAATATGGACACCACACCTGATAGGGGGGGTCAGACACTGATCCACCATGGACACCACGCCTGACAGAGGAGGCAGACCCAATCAAGCATGCACAGCACACCTGACAGAGCCGTCAGACCTTGATCCAACATGGACACCACACCTGACAGAGCGGTCAGACCCAATCCAGCATGGACACCACACCTGAAAGAGAGTTCAGACCCCAGTCAGCATGGACACCACACCTGACAGATGGGTCAGACCCCATTCAGCATGGACACAACACCTGACAGAGGAGTCAGACCCTGATCCAGCATGGACAAAGCACCTGAAAGAGGGGTCAGACCAAAGTCAGTATGGACACCACACATGAGAGAGGGGTCAGACTCCAGTCAGCATGGGCACCACACCTGACAGAGGGGTCAGACCCTGATCCAACATGGACACCACACCTGACAGAGGGGTCAAACCCAATCCAGCATGGACACCACACCTAACAGAGGGGTTAGACCCAATCCAGAATGGACACCACAACTGACTGTGAGTCATACCTGATCCAGCATGAACACCTCACCGGATAGAGGTGTCAGACCCCCGTCAGCATGGACACCACTCCTGACAGAGGGATCAGACACAATCCAGCATGGACACTGCACCTGACCGATGGGTCAGACCCAATTCAGCATGGACACCAAACCTGACAGTGGGGACAGACACAATCCAGCATGGACACCGCACCCCACAGAGAGTCAGACCCAACCCAGCGTGGACACTGCACCTGACTGAGGGGTCAGACCCCAGTCAGCGTGGACACAACACTTGACAGATGGGTCAGACCCATTGCAGCATGGACACCACATCTTATAGAGGGGACAGACCCCAGTCAGCATGGACACCACAATTGACAGTGGTCATACCTGATCCAGCATGGACACCACACCAGATAGAGGGGACAGACCCCAGTCAACATGGACACCAAACCTGACAGACGGGTGAGACGCAATCCAGCATGGACACCACACCTGACAGTGGGGTCAGACCCTGATCCAGTATGCACACAACACCTGACAGAGGGGCCAGACTGCAGTAAACATGGACACCACACCTGACAGAGGGGTCAGACCCATTCCAGCATGGACACCACATCTGATAGAGGGGTCAGACCCCAGTCAGCATGGACACCACACCTGACAGAGGGGTCAGACTATGATCCAAATAGACACCACACTTGTCAGAGGAGTCAGACCCAATCCAGAATGGACAACATACCTGACAGTGGCTCAGACCCTGATCCAGCATAGATACCAGAGCTGACAGAAGGACCAGAACCCAGTCAGCATGGACACCACACCCGACAGAGGGGTCAGACACAATCCAGCATGGACACTGCACCTGACAGATGGGTCAGACCCCAGTCAGCATGGACACCACACCTGACAGAGGGGTCAGACCCCAGTCAGCATGGACACAACACCTGACAGAGGAGTCAGACCCTGAACCAGCATGGACAAACCACCTGAAAGAGGGGTCAGACCAAAGTCAGTATGGACACCACACATGAGAGAGGGGTCAGACTCCAGTCAGCATGGGCACCACACCTGACAGAGGGGTCAGACCCTGATCCAACATGGACACCACACCTGACAGAGGGGTCAAACCCAATCCAGCATGGACACCACACCTAACAGAGGGGTTAGACCCAATCTAGAATGGACACCACAACTGACAGTGAGTCATACCCGATCCAGCATGAACACCTCACCGGATAGAGGTGTCAGACCCCCGTTAGCATGGACACCACACCTGACAGAGGGGTCAGACACAATCCAGCATGGACACCGCACCGCACAGAGAGTCAGACCCAACCCAGCATGGACACTGCTCCTGACTGAGGGGTCAGACCCCAGTCAGCGTGGACACAACACCTGACAGATGGGTCAGACCCAATTCAGCACGGACACCAAACCTGACAGTGGGGACAGACACAATCCAGCATGGACACCACACTTGACAGAGAGGTCAGATGCAATCCAGCATGGACACCACTCTTGACAGAGTGGTCAGACCGAATCCAGCATGGACACCACACCTGACAGATGGGTCAGACCCCATTCAGCATGGACACAACACCTGACAGAGGAGTCAGACCCTGATCCAGCATGGACAAAGCACCTGAAAGAGGGGTCAGACCAAAGTCAGTATGGACACCACACATGAGAGAGGGGTCAGACTCCAGTCAGCATGGGCACCACACCTGACAGAGGGGTCAGACCCTGATCCAACATGGACACCACACCTGACAGAGGGGTCAAACCCAATCCAGCATGGACACCACACCTAACAGAGGGGTTAGACCCAATCCAGAATGGACACCACAACTGACAGTGAGTCATACCCGATCCAGCATGAACACCTCACCGGATAGAGGTGTCAGACCCCCGTCAGCATGGACACCACACCTGACAGAGGGGTCAGACACAATCCAGCATGGACACCGCACCTCACAGAGAGTCAGACCCAACCCAGCATGGACACTGCACCTGACTGAGGGGTCAGACCCCAGTCAGCGTGGACACAACACCTGACAGATGGGTCAGACCCAATTCAGCACGGACACCAAACCTAACAGTGGGGACAGACACAATCCAGCATGGACACCGCACCTGAGAGAGGGGTCAGACAGAAGACAGCGTGGAAAACGCACCTGATAGATTGCTCAGACCCCTGTCAGCATGGACACCACACCTGATAGAGTGGTCAGGGCCTGATCCAAAATGGACACCACACGTGACAGAGGAGTCAGATCCATTCCAGCATGGACACCACACCTGACAGAGAGGTCAGACCCTGATCCAATATTGGCACCACACCTGATAGGGGGGGTCAGACACTGATCCACCATGGACACCACGCCTTACAGAGGAGGCAGACCCAATCAAGCATGCACAGCACACCTGACAGAGCCGTCAGACCTTGATCCAACATGGACACCACACCTGACAGAGCGGTCAGACCCAATCCAGCATGGACACCACACCTGAAAGAGGGTTCAGACCCCAGTCAGCATGGACACCACACCTGACAGATGGGTCAGACCCCATTCAGCATGGACACAACACCTGACAGAGGAGTCAGACCCTGATCCAGCATGGACAAAGCACCTGAAAGAGGGGTCAGACCAAAGTCAGTATGGACACCACACATGAGAGAGGGGTCAGACTCCAGTCAGCATGGGCACCACACCTGACAGAGGGGTCAGACCCTGATCCAACATGGACACCACACCTGACAGAGGGGTCAAACCCAATCCAGCATGGACACCACACCTAACAGAGGGGTTAGACCCAATCCAGAATGGACACCACAACTGACTGTGAGTCATACCTGATCCAGCATGAACACCTCACCGGATAGAGGTGTCAGACCCCCGTCAGCATGGACACCACTCCTGACAGAGGGATCAGACACAATCCAGCATGGACACTGCACCTGACCGATGGGTCAGACCCAATTCAGCATGGACACCAAACCTGACAGTGGGGACAGACACAATCCAGCATGGACACCGCACCCCACAGAGAGTCAGACCCAACCCAGCATGGACACTGCACCTGACTGAGGGGTCAGACCCCAGTCAGCGTGGACACAACACTTGACAGATGGGTCAGACCCATTGCAGCATGGACACCACATCTTATAGAGGGGACAGACCCCAGTCAGCATGGACACCACAATTGACAGTGGTCATACCTGATCCAGCATGGACACCACACCAGATAGAGGGGACAGACCCCAGTCAACATGGACACCAAACCTGACAGACGGGTGAGACGCAATCCAGCATGGACACCACACCTGACAGTGGGGTCAGACCCTGATCCAGTATGCACACAACACCTGACAGAGGGGCCAGACTGCAGTAAACATGGACACCACACCTGACAGAGGGGTCAGACCCATTCCAGCATGGACACCACATCTGATAGAGGGGTCAGACCCCAGTCAGCATGGACACCACACCTGACAGAGGGGTCAGACTATGATCCAAATAGACACCACACTTGTCAGAGGAGTCAGACCCAATCCAGAATGGACAACATACCTGACAGTGGCTCAGACCCTGATCCAGCATAGATACCACAGCTGACAGAAGGACCAGAACCCAGTCAGCATGGACACCACACCCGACAGAGGGGTCAGACACAATCCAGCATGGACACTACACCTGACAGATGGGTCAGACCCCAGTCAGCATGGACACCACACCTGACAGAGGGGTCAGACCCCAGTCAGCATGGACACCACACCTGACAGAGGGGTCAGACCCCAGTCAGCATGGACACAACACCTGACAGAGGAGTCAGACCCTGAACCAGCATGGACAAACCACCTGAAAGAGGGGTCAGACCAAAGTCAGTATGGACACAACACTTGACAGATGGGTCAGACCCATTGCAGCATGGACACCACATCTTATAGAGGGGACAGACCCCAGTCAGCATGGACACCACAATTGACAGTGGTCATACCTGATCCAGCATGGACACCACACCAGATAGAGGGGACAGACCCCAGTCAACATGGACACCAAACCTGACAGACGGGTGAGACGCAATCCAGCATGGACACCACACCTGACAGTGGGGTCAGACCCTGATCCAGTATGCACACAACACCTGACAGAGGGGCCAGACTGCAGTAAACATGGACACCACACCTGACAGAGGGGTCAGACCCATTCCAGCATGGACACCACATCTGATAGAGGGGTCAGACCCCAGTCAGCATGGACACCACACCTGACAGAGGGGTCAGACTATGATCCAAATAGACACCACACTTGTCAGAGGAGTCAGACCCAATCCAGAATGGACAACATACCTGACAGTGGCTCAGACCCTGATCCAGCATAGATACCAGAGCTGACAGAAGGACCAGAACCCAGTCAGCATGGACACCACACCCGACAGAGGGGTCAGACACAATCCAGCATGGACACTGCACCTGACAGATGGGTCAGACCCCAGTCAGCATGGACACCACACCTGACAGAGGGGTCAGACCCCAGTCAGCATGGACACAACACCTGACAGAGGAGTCAGACCCTGAACCAGCATGGACAAACCACCTGAAAGAGGGGTCAGACCAAAGTCAGTATGGACACCACACATGAGAGAGGGGTCAGACTCCAGTCAGCATGGGCACCACACCTGACAGAGGGGTCAGACCCTGATCCAACATGGACACCACACCTGACAGAGGGGTCAAACCCAATCCAGCATGGACACCACACCTAACAGAGGGGTTAGACCCAATCTAGAATGGACACCACAACTGACAGTGAGTCATACCCGATCCAGCATGAACACCTCACCGGATAGAGGTGTCAGACCCCCGTTAGCATGGACACCACACCTGACAGAGGGGTCAGACACAATCCAGCATGGACACCGCACCGCACAGAGAGTCAGACCCAACCCAGCATGGACACTGCTCCTGACTGAGGGGTCAGACCCCAGTCAGCGTGGACACAACACCTGACAGATGGGTCAGACCCAATTCAGCACGGACACCAAACCTGACAGTGGGGACAGACACAATCCAGCATGGACACCACACTTGACAGAGAGGTCAGATGCAATCCAGCATGGACACCACTCTTGACAGAGTGGTCAGACCGAATCCAGCATGGACACCACACCTGACAGATGGGTCAGACCCCATTCAGCATGGACACAACACCTGACAGAGGAGTCAGACCCTGATCCAGCATGGACAAAGCACCTGAAAGAGGGGTCAGACCAAAGTCAGTATGGACACCACACATGAGAGAGGGGTCAGACTCCAGTCAGCATGGGCACCACACCTGACAGAGGGGTCAGACCCTGATCCAACATGGACACCACACCTGACAGAGGGGTCAAACCCAATCCAGCATGGACACCACACCTAACAGAGGGGTTAGACCCAATCCAGAATGGACACCACAACTGACAGTGAGTCATACCCGATCCAGCATGAACACCTCACCGGATAGAGGTGTCAGACCCCCGTCAGCATGGACACCACACCTGACAGAGGGGTCAGACACAATCCAGCATGGACACCGCACCTCACAGAGAGTCAGACCCAACCCAGCATGGACACTGCACCTGACTGAGGGGTCAGACCCCAGTCAGCGTGGACACAACACCTGACAGATGGGTCAGACCCAATTCAGCACGGACACCAAACCTGACAGTGGGGACAGACACAATCCAGCATGGACACCGCACCTGAGAGAGGGGTCAGACAGAAGACAGCGTGGAAAACGCACCTGATAGATTGCTCAGACCCCTGTCAGCATGGACACCACACCTGATAGAGTGGTCAGGGCCTGATCCAAAATGGACACCACACGTGACAGAGGAGTCAGATCCATTCCAGCATGGACACCACACCTGACAGAGAGGTCAGACCCTGATCCAATATGGACACCACACCTGATAGGGGGGGTCAGACACTGATCCACCATGGACACCACGCCTTACAGAGGAGGCAGACCCAATCAAGCATGCACAGCACACCTGACAGAGCCGTCAGACCTTGATCCAACATGGACACCACACCTGACAGAGCGGTCAGACCCAATCCAGCATGGACACCACACCTGAAAGAGAGTTCAGACCCCAGTCAGCATGGACACCACACCTGACAGATGGGTCAGACCCCATTCAGCATGGACACCACACCTGACAGAGTGGTCAGACCCCAGTCAGCATGGACACCACACCTGACAGATGGGTCAGACCCAATCCAGCATGGACACAACACCTGACAGAGGAGTCAGACCCTGATCCAGCATGGACAAAGCACCTGAAAGAGGGGTCAGACCAAAGTCAGTATGGACACCACACATGAGAGAGGGGTCAGACTCCAGTCAGCATGGGCACCACACCTGACAGAGGGGTCAGACCCTGATCCAACATGGACACCACAACTGACTGTGAGTCATACCCGATCCAGCATGAACACCTCACCGGATAGAGGTGTCAGACCCCCGTCAGCATGGACACCACTCCTGACAGAGGGATCAGACACAATCCAGCATGGACACTGCACCTGACCGATGGGTCAGACCCAATTCAGCATGGACACCAAACCTGACAGTGGGGACAGACACAATCCAGCATGGACACCGCACCCCACAGAGAGTCAGACCCAACCCAGCATGGACACTGCACCTGACTGAGGGGTCAGACCCCAGTCAGCGTGGACACAACACTTGACAGATGGGTCAGACCCATTGCAGCATGGACACCACATCTTATAGAGGGGACAGACCCCAGTCAGCATGGACACCAAACCTGACAGACGGGTGAGACGCAATCCAGCATGGACACCACACCTGACAGTGGGGTCAGACCCTGATCCAGCATGGACACCACACCTAACAGAGGGGTTAGACCCAATCCAGAATGGACACCACAACTGACAGTGAGTCATACCCGATCCAGCATGAACACCTCACCGGATAGAGGTGTCAGACCCCCGTCAGCATGGACACCACACCTGACAGAGGGGTCAGACACAATCCAGCATGGACACCGCACCTCACAGAGAGTCAGACCCAACCCAGCATGGACACTGCACCTGACTGAGGGGTCAGACCCCAGTCAGCGTGGACACAACACTTGACAGATGGGTCAGACCCAATTCAGCACGGACACCAAACCTAACAGTGGGGACAGACACAATCCAGCATGGACACCGCACCTGAGAGAGGGGTCAGACAGAAGACAGCGTGGAAAACGCACCTGATAGATTGCTCAGACCCCTGTCAGCATGGACACCACACCTGATAGAGTGGTCAGGGCCTGATCCAAAATGGACACCACACGTGACAGAGGAGTCAGATCCATTCCAGCATGGACACCACACCTGACAGAGAGGTCAGACCCTGATCCAATATGGACACCACACCTGATAGGGGGGGTCAGACACTGATCCACCATGGACACCACGCCTGACAGAGGAGGCAGACCCAATCAAGCATGCACAGCACACCTGACAGAGCCGTCAGACCTTGATCCAACATGGACACCACACCTGACAGAGCGGTCAGACCCAATCCAGCATGGACACCACACCTGAAAGAGAGTTCAGACCCCAGTCAGCATGGACACCACACCTGACAGATGGGTCAGACCCCATTCAGCATGGACACAACACCTGACAGAGGAGTCAGACCCTGATCCAGCATGGACAAAGCACCTGAAAGAGGGGTCAGACCAAAGTCAGTATGGACACCACACATGAGAGAGGGGTCAGACTCCAGTCAGCATGGGCACCACACCTGACAGAGGGGTCAGACCCTGATCCAACATGGACACCACACCTGACAGAGGGGTCAAACCCAATCCAGCATGGACACCACACCTAACAGAGGGGTTAGACCCAATCCAGAATGGACACCACAACTGACTGTGAGTCATACCTGATCCAGCATGAACACCTCACCGGATAGAGGTGTCAGACCCCCGTCAGCATGGACACCACTCCTGACAGAGGGATCAGACACAATCCAGCATGGACACTGCACCTGACCGATGGGTCAGACCCAATTCAGCATGGACACCAAACCTGACAGTGGGGACAGACACAATCCAGCATGGACACCGCACCCCACAGAGAGTCAGACCCAACCCAGCATGGACACTGCACCTGACTGAGGGGTCAGACCCCAGTCAGCGTGGACACAACACTTGACAGATGGGTCAGACCCATTGCAGCATGGACACCACATCTTATAGAGGGGACAGACCCCAGTCAGCATGGACACCACAATTGACAGTGGTCATACCTGATCCAGCATGGACACCACACCAGATAGAGGGGACAGACCCCAGTCAACATGGACACCAAACCTGACAGACGGGTGAGACGCAATCCAGCATGGACACCACACCTGACAGTGGGGTCAGACCCTGATCCAGTATGCACACAACACCTGACAGAGGGGCCAGACTGCAGTAAACATGGACACCACACCTGACAGAGGGGTCAGACCCATTCCAGCATGGACACCACATCTGATAGAGGGGTCAGACCCCAGTCAGCATGGACACCACACCTGACAGAGGGGTCAGACTATGATCCAAATAGACACCACACTTGTCAGAGGAGTCAGACCCAATCCAGAATGGACAACATACCTGACAGTGGCTCAGACCCTGATCCAGCATAGATACCAGAGCTGACAGAAGGACCAGAACCCAGTCAGCATGGACACCACACCCGACAGAGGGGTCAGACACAATCCAGCATGGACACTGCACCTGACAGATGGGTCAGACCCCAGTCAGCATGGACACCACACCTGACAGAGGGGTCAGACCCCAGTCAGCATGGACACAACACCTGACAGAGGAGTCAGACCCTGAACCAGCATGGACAAACCACCTGAAAGAGGGGTCAGACCAAAGTCAGTATGGACACCACACATGAGAGAGGGGTCAGACTCCAGTCAGCATGGGCACCACACCTGACAGAGGGGTCAGACCCTGATCCAACATGGACACCACACCTGACAGAGGGGTCAAACCCAATCCAGCATGGACACCACACCTAACAGAGGGGTTAGACCCAATCTAGAATGGACACCACAACTGACAGTGAGTCATACCCGATCCAGCATGAACACCTCACCGGATAGAGGTGTCAGACCCCCGTTAGCATGGACACCACACCTGACAGAGGGGTCAGACACAATCCAGCATGGACACCGCACCGCACAGAGAGTCAGACCCAACCCAGCATGGACACTGCTCCTGACTGAGGGGTCAGACCCCAGTCAGCGTGGACACAACACCTGACAGATGGGTCAGACCCAATTCAGCACGGACACCAAACCTGACAGTGGGGACAGACACAATCCAGCATGGACACCACACTTGACAGAGAGGTCAGATGCAATCCAGCATGGACACCACTCTTGACAGAGTGGTCAGACCGAATCCAGCATGGACACCACACCTGACAGATGGGTCAGACCCCATTCAGCATGGACACAACACCTGACAGAGGAGTCAGACCCTGATCCAGCATGGACAAAGCACCTGAAAGAGGGGTCAGACCAAAGTCAGTATGGACACCACACATGAGAGAGGGGTCAGACTCCAGTCAGCATGGGCACCACACCTGACAGAAGGGTCAGACCCTGATCCAACATGGACACCACACCTGACAGAGGGGTCAAACCCAATCCAGCATGGACACCACACCTAACAGAGGGGTTAGACCCAATCCAGAATGGACACCACAACTGACAGTGAGTCATACCCGATCCAGCATGAACACCTCACCGGATAGAGGTGTCAGACCCCCGTCAGCATGGACACCACACCTGACAGAGGGGTCAGACACAATCCAGCATGGACACCGCACCTCACAGAGAGTCAGACCCAACCCAGCATGGACACTGCACCTGACTGAGGGGTCAGACCCCAGTCAGCGTGGACACAACACCTGACAGATGGGTCAGACCCAATTCAGCACGGACACCAAACCTAACAGTGGGGACAGACACAATCCAGCATGGACACCGCACCTGAGAGAGGGGTCAGACAGAAGACAGCGTGGAAAACGCACCTGATAGATTGCTCAGACCCCTGTCAGCATGGACACCACACCTGATAGAGTGGTCAGGGCCTGATCCAAAATGGACACCACACGTGACAGAGGAGTCAGATCCATTCCAGCATGGACACCACACCTGACAGAGAGGTCAGACCCTGATCCAATATTGGCACCACACCTGATAGGGGGGGTCAGACACTGATCCACCATGGACAGCACGCCTTACAGAGGAGGCAGACCCAATCAAGCATGCACAGCACACCTGACAGAGCCGTCAGACCTTGATCCAACATGGACACCACACCTGACAGAGCGGTCAGACCCAATCCAGCATGGACACCACACCTGAAAGAGGGTTCAGACCCCAGTCAGCATGGACACCACACCTGACAGATGGGTCAGACCCCATTCAGCATGGACACAACACCTGACAGAGGAGTCAGACCCTGATCCAGCATGGACAAAGCACCTGAAAGAGGGGTCAGACCAAAGTCAGTATGGACACCACACATGAGAGAGGGGTCAGACTCCAGTCAGCATGGGCACCACACCTGACAGAGGGGTCAGACCCTGATCCAACATGGACACCACACCTGACAGAGGGGTCAAACCCAATCCAGCATGGACACCACACCTAACAGAGGGGTTAGACCCAATCCAGAATGGACACCACAACTGACTGTGAGTCATACCTGATCCAGCATGAACACCTCACCGGATAGAGGTGTCAGACCCCCGTCAGCATGGACACCACTCCTGACAGAGGGATCAGACACAATCCAGCATGGACACTGCACCTGACCGATGGGTCAGACCCAATTCAGCATGGACACCAAACCTGACAGTGGGGACAGACACAATCCAGCATGGACACCGCACCCCACAGAGAGTCAGACCCAACCCAGCATGGACACTGCACCTGACTGAGGGGTCAGACCCCAGTCAGCGTGGACACAACACTTGACAGATGGGTCAGACCCATTGCAGCATGGACACCACATCTTATAGAGGGGACAGACCCCAGTCAGCATGGACACCACAATTGACAGTGGTCATACCTGATCCAGCATGGACACCACACCAGATAGAGGGGACAGACCCCAGTCAACATGGACACCAAACCTGACAGACGGGTGAGACGCAATCCAGCATGGACACCACACCTGACAGTGGGGTCAGACCCTGATCCAGTATGCACACAACACCTGACAGAGGGGCCAGACTGCAGTAAACATGGACACCACACCTGACAGAGGGGTCAGACCCATTCCAGCATGGACACCACATCTGATAGAGGGGTCAGACCCCAGTCAGCATGGACACCACACCTGACAGAGGGGTCAGACTATGATCCAAATAGACACCACACTTGTCAGAGGAGTCAGACCCAATCCAGAATGGACAACATACCTGACAGTGGCTCAGACCCTGATCCAGCATAGATACCACAGCTGACAGAAGGACCAGAACCCAGTCAGCATGGACACCACACCCGACAGAGGGGTCAGACACAATCCAGCATGGACACTACACCTGACAGATGGGTCAGACCCCAGTCAGCATGGACACCACACCTGACAGAGGGGTCAGACCCCAGTCAGCATGGACACCACACCTGACAGAGGGGTCAGACCCCAGTCAGCATGGACACAACACCTGACAGAGGAGTCAGACCCTGAACCAGCATGGACAAACCACCTGAAAGAGGGGTCAGACCAAAGTCAGTATGGACACCACACATGAGAGAGGGGTCAGACTCCAGTCAGCATGGGCACCACACCTGACAGAGGGGTCAGACCCTGATCCAACATGGACACCACACCTGACAGAGGGGTCAAACCCAATCCAGCATGGACACCACACCTAACAGAGGGGTTAGACCCAATCCAGAATGGACACCACAACTGACAGTGAGTCATACCCGATCCAGCATGAACACCTCACCGGATAGAGGTGTCAGACCCCCGTTAGCATGGACACCACACCTGACAGAGGGGTCAGACACAATCCAGCATGGACACCGCACCGCACAGAGAGTCAGACCCAACCCAGCATGGACACTGCACCTGACTGAGGGGTCAGACCCCAGTCAGCGTGGACACAACACCTGACAGATGGGTCAGACCCAATTCAGCACGGACACCAAACCTGACAGTGGGGACAGACACAATCCAGCATGGACACCGCACCTGAGAGAGGGGTCAGACAGAAGACAGCGTGGAAAACACACCTGATAGATTGCTCAGACCCCTGTCAGCATGGACACCACACCTGACAGAGGAGTCAGACCCCAGTCAGCATGGACTTCACACCTGATAGAGTGGTCAGGGCCTGATCCAAAATGGACACCACACGTGACAGAGGGATCAGATCCATTCCAGCATGGACACCACACCTGACAGAGAGGTCAGACCCTGATCCAATATGGACACCACACCTGATAGAGGGGTCAGACACTGATCCACCATGGACACCAGGCCTGACAGAGGAGGCAGACCCAATCAAGCATGCACAGCACACCTGACAGAGCGGTCAGACCCTGATCCAACATGGACACCACACCTGACAGAGCGGTCAGACCCAATCCAGCATGGACACCACACTTGACAGAGAGGTCAGATGCAATCCAGCATGGACACCACTCTTGACAGAGTGGTCAGACCCAATCCAGCATGGACACCTCACCTGATAGAGGGGTCAGACACTGATCCACCATGGACACCACACCTGACTGAAGAGGCAGACCCAATCCAGCATGGACACCACACCTGACAGAGGGGTCAGACTCCAGTCAGCATGGACACCACACCTGGCAGAGGGGTCAGACCTTGATCCAACATGGACACCACACCTGACAGAGTGGTCAGACCCAATCCTGCATGGACACCACACCTGACAGAAGGGTCAGACCTAATCCAGCATGAATACTACACCTGACAGAGGGGTGAGACTGAATCCAGCAAAGGCACCACACCTGATAGAGGGGACAGACCCCAGTCAGCATGGACACCACACCTGGCAGAGGGGTCAGACCCTGATCCAACATGGACACCACACCTGACAGAGGGGTCAGACCCAATCCAGCATGGACACCACACCTGACAGAAGGGTCAGACCTAATCCAGCATGAACACTACACTTGACAGAGGGGTGAGACTGAATCCAGCAAAGGCACCTCACCTGATAGAGTGGTCAGACCCAATCCAGCATGGACACCACAATTGACAGAAGGGTCACACCCTGTCAGCATGGAAACAACACCTGACACAAGGGTCAGACAAAATCCAGCATGGACACCACACCTGACAGAGGGGTCAGACCCAATCCTGCATGGACACCACACCTGACAGAAGGGTCAGACCTAATCCAGCATGAACACTACACCTGACAGAGGGGTGAGACTGAATCCAGCAAAGGCACCACACCTGATAGAGGGGACAGACCCCAGTCAGCATGAACATCACACCTGACAGAGGGGTCAGACCCAATCCAGCATGAACACCACACCTGACAGAGGGGTCAGACCCAATCCAGCATGGACACCTCACCTGATAGAGGAGTCAGACACTGATCCATCATCAACACCACATCTGACTGAAGAGGCACAACCAATCCAGCATGGACACCACACCTGACAGAGGGGTCTGACTCCAGTCAGCATGGACACCACAACTGACAGAGGGGTCAGATCCTGATCCAACATGGACACTACACCTGACAGAGGGGTCAGACTCCAGTCAGCATGGGCACCACACCTGACAGAGGGGTCAGATCCTGATCCAACATGGACATCACACCTGACAGAGGAGTCAGACCCTGATCCAACATGGACACCACACCTGACAGAGTGGTCAGACCCAATCCAGCATGGACACCACACCTGACAGAAGGGTCAGACCTAATCCAGCATGAACACTACACTTGACAGAGGGGTGAGACTGAATCCAGCAAAGGCACCACACCTGACAGACGGGTCAGACCCAATCCAGCATGGACACCACACCTGACAGAGGGGTCAGACCCAGTCAGCATGGAAACTGCACATGACAGAGGGGTCAGACACAGTCAGCGTGGACACCACACCTGAAAGGGTGGTGAGACCCAATCCAACATGGACACCTCACCTGATAGAGCGGTCAGACCCAATCCCACATAGACACCACACCTGACAGAGGGGTGAGACCCCATTCAGCATGGACACAACACCTGACAGAGCGGTCTGACCCCAGTCAGCATGGACACAACACCTGACAGAGGGGTCAGAACCTGATCCAGCATGGACGCCACACCTGACAGAGGGTCAGACCCAATCCAGCATGGACACCGCACCTGACAGAGGGGTCAGACATAATCCAGCATGGACACCACAACTGACAGAGGGGTCAGACATAATCCAGCATGGACACCACACCTGACAGAGGGGTCAGACCTAGATCCAACATGGACACCACACCTGACAGAGGGGTCAGAACCAATCCAGCATGGACACGAAACCTGACAGAGGGGTCAGACCCTGATCCAGCATGGACACCGCACCTGACAGAGAGGTCAGACCCAATCCAGCATGGACACCACACCTGACAGAGGGGTCAGACCCTGATCCAGCATGGTCACCACACCTGACAGAGGGGTCAGAAATAATCCATCATGGACACTACACCCGACAGAAGGGTCAGACCCAATACAGCATGGACACCACATCTGACAGAGGGCTCAGACCCTGATCCAGCATGGACACCACATCTGACAGAGGTGTCAGACCCCAGTCAGGATGGACACCACACCTGACAGAGGGGTCAGGCTATGATCCAAATAGACACCACACTTGTCAGAGGAGTCAGACCCAATCCAGAATGGAGAACATACCTGACAGTGGGTCAGACCCGGATCCAGCATAGATACCACAGCTGACAGAAGGGCCAGAACCCAGTCAGCATGGACACCACACCCGACAGAGGGGTCAGACACAATCCAGCATGGACACCACACCTGACAGAGAGGTCAGACCGAATCCAGCAAAGACACCACACCTGATAGAGGGGACAGACCCCAGTCAGCATGGCCACCACACCTGACAGAGGGGTCAGACCCCAGTCAGCATGGACACCACACTTGACAGAGAGCTCAGACCCAATCCAGCATGGACACCACACCTCACAGAGGGGACAGACCCAATCCAGCATGGACACCAATCCTGACAGAGGGGTCAGACCCATTCCAGCATGGACACCACATATGATAGAGGGGTCAGACCCCAGTCAGCATGGACACCACACCTGACAGAGGGGTCAGACCCAATCCAGCATGGACACCGCACCTGACAGTGGGGTCAGACCCAATCCAGCATGGACACCTCACCTGATAGAGGGGTCAGACACTGATCCACCATGGACACCACACCTGACTGAAGAGGCAGACCCAATCCAGCATGGACACCACACCTGACAGAGGGGTCAGACTCCAGTCAGCATGGACACCACACCTGGCAGAGGGGTCAGACCTTGATCCAACATGGACACCACACCTGACAGAGTGGTCAGACCCAATCCTGCATGGACACCACACCTGACAGAAGGGTCAGACCTAATCCAGCATGAACACTACACTTGACAGAGGGGTGAGACTGAATCCAGCAAAGGCACCACACCTGATAGAGGGGACAGACCCCAGTCAGCATGAACATCACACCTGACAGAGGGGTCAGACCCAATCCAGCATGAACACCACACCTGACAGAGGGGTCAGACATAATCCAGCATGGACACCACACCTGACAGAGGGGTCAGACCTTGATCCAACATGGACACCACACCTGACAGAGGGGTCAGAACCAATCCAGCATGGACACGAAACCTGACAGAGTGGTCAGACCCTGATCCAGCATGGACACCGCACCTGACAGAGAGGTCAGACCCAATCCAGCATGGACACCACACCTGACAGAGGGGTCAGACCCTGATCCAGCATGGTCACCACACCTGACAGAGGGGTCAGAAACAATCCATCATGGACACACACCTGACAGAAGGGTCAGACCCAATACAGCATGGACACCACATCTGACAGAGGGCTCAGACACTGATCCAGCATGGACACCACACCTGACAGAGAAGTCAGACCCTGATCAAGCATGGACACCACACCTGACACAGGGGTCAGACACCAGTCAGCGTAGACACCACACCTGACAGAGGGGTTAGACCCAATCCAGGATGGACACCACACCTGACAGAGGGGTCAGACCCTGACCAGGATGGACACCACACCTGATAGAGGGGTCAGAACCCAGTCAGCATGGACACCACAACTGACAGTGGGTCAGACCCCAGTAAACATGAAAACCACACCTGACAGAGGGGTCAGACCCAATCCATCATGGACACTACACCTGACAGAAGGGTCAGACCCAATACAGCATGGACAGCACACCTGACTGAGAGGTCAGACCCTGATCCAACATGGACAACGTCAGCTGACAGAGGGGTCAGACGCCATTCAGCATGGATACAACACCTGACAGAGGGGTCAGACCCCAGTCAGCATGGACACCACACCTGATAGAGTGGTCAGGGCCTGATCCAAAATGGACACCACACGTGACAGAGGGGTCAGATCCATTCCAGCATGGACACCACACCTGACAGAGAGGTCAGACCCTGATCCAATATGGACACCACACCTGATAGAGGGGTCAGACACTGATCCACCATGGTCACCACAGCTGACAGAGGAGGCAGACCCAATCAAGCATGCACAGCACACCTGACAGAGCGGTCAGACCCTGGTCCCACATGGACACCACACCTGACAGAGGGGTCAGACCCAATCCAGCATGGACACCACACTTGACAGAGAGGTCAGACCCAATCCAACATGGACACCACACTTGACAGAGAGGTCAGACACAATCCAGCATGGACACCTCACCTGACAGAGGGGACAGACCCTGATCCAACATGGACACCGCAGCTGACAGAGTGGTCAGACCCAAGTCAGCATTGACACCACACTTGACAGAGTGGTCAGACCGAATCCAGCATGGACACCACACCTGACAGAGGGGTCAGACCCAATCCAGCATGGACACTACAATTGACAGAAGTGTCACAACCTGTCAGCATGGACACCACAGCTGACAGAGGGGTCAGACCCCAGTCAGCATGGACACCACACTTGACAGAGAGGTCAGACCAAATCTAGCATGGACACCACACCTGACAGAGGGGTCAGACCCTAAGCAGAATGAACACCACACCGGACAGAGGGGTCAGAACCCAGTCCGCATGGACACCACACCTGCCAGAGGGGTCAGACCCAATCCAGCATGTACACCACACCTGACAGAGGGGTCCAACATGAGTCAGCATGGACACCACACCTCACAGAGGGGTGAGACGCTGATCCAACATGGACACGACACCTGACAGAGGGGTCATACCGAATCCAGCAAAGAAACCACACTTGACAGAGGGGCCAAACCCCAGTCAGCATGGACACCACAATTGATAGAGGGTTCCGACTATGATCTAACATAGACACGACATCTGACAGAGGAGTCAGACCCAATCCAGAATGGACACCACAACTGACAGAGAGGTCAGACCCATTCCTGCACGGACACCACACCAGATAGAGAGGACAGACACCAGTCAGCATGGACACCACACCTGACAGAGGTGTCAGACCCAATCCAGCATGGACACCACACCGGACAGAGGGGTCAGACCCAATCCAGCACGGACACCTCACCTGATAGAGGGGTCAGACACTGATCCACCATGGACACCACACCTGACTGAAGAGGCAGACCCAATCCAGCATGGACACCACAACTGACAGAGGGGTCAGACTCCAGTCAGCATGGACACCACACCTGACAGAGGGTTCAGACCCTGATCCAACATGGACACCAGACCTGACAGAGGGGTCAGACCTAATCCAGCATGAACACCACACCTGACAGAGGGGTCAGACCCAATCCAGCATGGACACCACACCTGACAGAGGGGTCAGACCCCATTCAGCATGGACACCACACCTGACAGACGGGTCAGAGCCCATTCAGCATGGACACAAAACCTGACAGAGGGGTCTGACCCCAGTCAGCATGGACACCACACCTGACAGAGTGGTCAGAACCTGATCCAGCATGGACGCCACACCTGACAGAGGGTCAGACCCAATCCAGCATGGATACCACACCTGACAGAGGGGTCAGACCTAATCCAGCATGGACACCACACCTGAAAGAGGGGACAGACCCGATTCAGCATGGCCACCACACCTGACAGAGGGGTCAGACCTTGATCCAACATGGACACCACACCTGATAGAGGGGTCAGACCCCATCCAGCATGGACACCACAATTGACAGAAGGGTCACAATCTGTCAGCATGGACACCACACCTGACAGAGGGGTCAGACCCCAGTCAGCATGGACACCACACCTGACAGAGGGGTCAGACCCTATCCAGAATGGACACCAAAGCTGACAAACGGGTGAGACCCAATCCAGCATGGACACCACAATTGACAGAAAGGTCACAACCTGACAGATGGGTCAGACCGAATCCAGCATGGACGCCACACCTGACAGAGGGGTCAGACCCCATTCAGCATGGACACAACACCTGACAGAGGGGTCAAACCCCAGTCAGCATTGACACCACACCGACAGAGTGGTCAGACCCTGATCCAGCATGGAGAAGACACCTGACAGAGGAGTCAGACCCAATCCAGCATGGAGAACACACCTGACAGAAGGGTTAGACCAAATCCAGCATGGAGACCACACCTGATAGAGGGTTCAGACACCAGTCAGCATTGACACCACACCTGTCAGAGGGGTCAGACCCCAGTCAGCATGGACAACACACCCAACAGAGGGGTCAGACCCAATCCAGCATGGAGAACACACCTGACAGAAGGGTCAGACCGAATCCAGCATGGAGAACACACCTGACAGAGGGTTCAGACCCCAGTCAGCACGGACACCACCCCTGAGAGAGTGGTCTGACCCCAGTCAGCATTGACACCACACCTGTCAGAGGGGTCAGACACCAGTCAGCATGGACACCACAACTAACCGAGTGGTTAGACCCAATCCAACATGGACACCTCACCTGCTAAAGTGCTCAGACCCAATCCAGCATGGGCACCACACCTGACAGAGGGGTCAGACCCCATTCAGCATGGACACCACACCTGACAGAGGGGTCAGACCCCATTCAGCATGGACACAACACCTGACAGAGGGGCAAACCCCAGTCAGCATGGACACCACACTGACAGAGTGGACAGACCATGATCCAGCATGGAGAAGACACCTGACAGAGGGGTCAGACCCAATCCAGCATGGAGAACACACCTGACGGAGGGGTCAGACCGAATCCAGCATGGAGAACACACCTGACAGAGGGGTCAGACCCCAGTCAACATGGACACCACACCTGACAGAGGGGTCAGACCCAATCTAGAATGGGCACCACACCTGACAGTGGGTCAGACCCGATCCAGCATGGATACCACAGCTGACAGAAGGGCCAGAATCCAGTCAAAATGGACACCACACCTGACACAGAGGTCAGACCCAATCCAGCATGGACACCACACTCGACAGAGGGGTCCGACCCAATCCAGCATGGACACCACACCTGACAGTGGGGTCATACCCCAGTCAGCACGGACACCACACCTGACAGAGGGGCCAGACCCCAGTCAACATGGAAACCACACCTGACAGAGGGATCAGACCCCAGTCAGCATGGAAACCACACCTGACAGAGGGGTCAGACCCAATCCAACATGGACACCACACCTGATAGAGGGTTCAGACCCTGACCCAACATGGACACCACACGTGACAGAGGGGTCAGACCCCAGTCAGAGTGGACTCCACACCTGACAGAGAGGTCAGACCCAATCCAGCAATGACATCAAACCTGACAGAGGGTCAGACCCATTCCAGCATGGACACCACACCTGACAGAGGGGTGAGACCCAATCACACATGGACAACACCCCTGATGCAGGGTTCAGACCCAATCCAGCATGGACACCATACCTGATAGAGGGGTCAGACCCCAGTCAGCATGGATACCACACCTGACGGAGGGGTCAGACCCCAGTCCAGCATCGACCCCACAGCTGACAAAGGGGTCAGACCCTGATCCAGCATGGACACCGCACCTGACAGAGGTGTCAGACCCTGATCCAGCATGGACACCAAACCTGACAGAGGGGTCAGACCCTGATCCAGCATGGACACCACACCTGACACAGGGGTCAGACCCCAGTCAGCATAGACACCACACCTGACAGAGGGGTTAGACCCAATCCAGCATGGACACCACACCTGACAGAGGGGTCAGACCTTGATCCAACATGGACACCACACCTGACAGAGGTTTCAGACCCTGATCCAGCATGGACACCACACCTGATAGAGGGGTCAGACCCAATCCAGCATGGACACCACAATTGACAGAGGGGTCAGACCCCAGTCAGCATGGACACCACACCTGACAGAGAGGTCAGACCCTGATCAAGCATTGGCACCACACCTGACACAGGGGTCAGACCCCAGTCAGCATAGACACCACACCTGACAGAGGGGTTAGACCCAATCCAGCATGGACACCACACCTGACAGAGGGGTCAGACCTTGATCCAACATGGACACCACACCTGACAGAGGTTTCAGACCCTGATCCAGCATGGACACCAAACCTGACAGAGGGGTCAGACCCTGATCCAGCATGGACACCACACCTGACAGAGGGGTCAGAAACAATCCATCATGGACACTACACCTGACAGAAGGGTCAGACCCAATACAGCATGGACACCACATCTGACAGAGGGCTCAGACCCTGATCCAGCATGGACACCACACCTGACAGAGAAGTCAGACCCTGATCAAGCATGGACACCACACCTGACACAGGGGTCAGACAACAGTCAGCGTAGACACCACACCTGACAGAGGGGTTAGACCCAATCCAGGATGGACACCACACCTGATAGAGGGGTCAGAACCAAGTCAGCATGGACACCACAAATGACAGTGGGTCAGACCCCAGTAAACATGAAAACCACACCTGACAGAGGGGTCAGACCCAATCCATCATGGACACTACACCTGACAGAAGGGTCAGACCCAATACAGCATGGACACCACACCTGACTGAGAGGTCAGACCCTGATCCAACATGGACAACGTCAGTTGACAGAGGGGTCAGACCCCAGTCAGCATGGACACCACACCTGATAGAGTGGTCAGGGCCTGATCCAAAATGGACACCACACGTGACAGAGGGGTCAGATCCATTCCAGCATGGACACCACACCTGACAGAGGGGTCAGACCCTGATCCAATATGGACACCACACCTGATAGAGGGGTCAGACACTGGTCCACCATGGTCACCACACCTGACAGAGGAGGCAGACCCAATCAAGCATGGACACCACACTTGACAGAGAGGTCAGACCCATTCCTGCACGGACACCACACCAGATAGAGAGGACAGACACCAGTCAGCATGGACACCACACCTGACAGAGGTGTCAGACCCAATCCAGCATGGACACCACACCGGACAGAAGGGTCAGACCCAATCCAGCATGGACACCTCACCTGATAGAGGGGTCAGACACTGATCCACCATGGACACCACACCTGACTGAAGAGGCAGACCCAATCCAGCATGGACACCACAACTGACAGAGGGGTCAGACTCCAGTCAGCATGAACACCACACCTGACAGAGGGTTCAGACCCTGATCCAACATGGACACCAGACCTGACAGAGGGGTCAGACCCCATTCAGCATGGACACCACACCTGACAGACGGGTCAGAGCCCATTCAGCATGGACACAAAACCTGACAGAGGGGTCTGACCCCAGTCAGCATGGACACCACACCTGACAGAGTGGTCAGAACCTGATCCAGCATGGACGCCACACCTGACAGAGGGTCAGACCCAATCCAGCATGGATACCACACCTGACAGAGGGGTCAGACCTAATCCAGCATGGACACCACACCTGAAAGAGGGGACAGACCCGATTCAGCATGGCCACCACACCTGACAGAGGGGTCAGACCTTGATCCAACATGGACACCACACCTGATAGAGGGGTCAGACCCAATCCAGCATGGACACCACAATTGACAGAAGGGTCACAATCTGTCAGCATGGACACCACACCTGACAGAGGGGTTAGACCCAATCCAGCATGGACACCACACCTGACAGAGGGGTCAGACCTTGATCCAACATGGACACCACACCTGACAGAGGTTTCAGACCCTGATCCAGCATGGACACCAAACCTGACAGAGGGGTCAGACCCTGATCCAGCATGGACACCACACCTGACAGAGAGGTCAGAAACAATCCATCATGGACACTACACCTGACAGAAGGGTCAGACCCAATACAGCATGGACACCACATCTGACAGAGGGCTCAGACCCTGATCCAGCATGGACACCACACCTGACAGAGAAGTCAGACCCTGATCAAGCATGGACACCACACCTGACACAGGGGTCAGACAACAGTCAGCGTAGACACCACACCTGACAGAGGGGTTAGACCCAATCCAGGATGGACACCACACCTGATAGAGGGGTCAGAACCAAGTCAGCATGGACACCACAACTGACAGTGGGTCAGACCCCAGTAAACATGAAAACCACACCTGACAGAGGGGTCAGACCCAATCCATCATGGACACTACACCTGACAGAAGGGTCAGACCCAATACAGCATGGACACCACACCTGACTGAGAGGTCAGACCCTGATCCAACATGGACAACGTCAGCTGACAGAGGGGTCAGACCCCAGTCAGCATGGACACCACACCTGATAGAGTGGTCAGGGCCTGATCCAAAATGGACACCACACGTGACAGAGGGGTCAGATCCATTCCAGCATGGACACCACACCTGACAGAGGGGTCAGACCCTGATCCAATATGGACACCACACCTGATAGAGGGGTCAGACACTGGTCCACCATGGTCACCACACCTGACAGAGGAGGCAGACCCAATCAAGCATGGACACCACACTTGACAGAGAGGTCAGACCCAAGTCAGCATTGACACCACACTTGACAGAGTGGTCAGACCGAATCCAGCATGGACACCACACCTGACAGAGGGGTCAGACCCAATCCAGCATGGACACTACAATTGACAGAAGTGTCACAACCTGTCAGCATGGACACCACACCTGACAGAGGGGTCAGACCCCAGTCAGCATGGACACCACACCTGACAGAGGGGTCAGACCCTATCCAGAATGGACACCAAAGCTGACAAACGGGTGAGACCCAATCCAGCATGGACACCACAATTGACAGAAAGGTCACAACCTGTCAGCATGGAAACCACACCTGACAGATGGGTCAGACCGAATCCAGCATGGACGCCACACCTGACAGAGGGTTCAGACCCCAGTCAGCATGGAAACCACCCCTGAGAGAGTGGTCAGACCCCAATCAGCATTGACACCACACCTGTCAGAGGGGTCAGACACCAGTCAGCATGGACACCACAACTGACAGAGTGGTTAGACCCAATCCAACATGGACAACTAACCTGATAGAGTTCTCAGACCCAATCCCGCATGGACACCACACCTGACAGAGGGGTCAGACCCCATTCAGCATGGACACAACACCTGACAGAGGGGTCAAACCCCAGTCAGCATTGACACCACACCGACAGAGTGGTCAGACCCTGATCCAGCATGGAGAAGACACCTGACAGAGGAGTCAGACCCAATCCAGCATGGAGAACACACCTGACAGAAGGGTTAGACCAAATCCAGCATGGAGACCACACCTGATAGAGGGTTCAGACACCAGTCAGCATTGACACCACACCTGTCAGAGGGGTCAGACCCCAGTCAGCATGGACAACACACCCAACAGAGGGGTCAGACCCAATCCAGCATGGAGAACACACCTGACAAAAGGGTCAGACCGAATCCAGCATGGAGAACACACCTGACAGAGGGTTCAGACCCCAGTCAGCACGGACACCACCCCTGAGAGAGTGGTCTGACCCCAGTCAGCATTGACACCACACCTGTCAGAGGGGTCAGACACCAGTCAGCATGGACACCACAACTAACAGAGTGGTTAGACCCAATCCAACATGGACACCTCACCTGCTAAAGTGCTCAGACCCAATCCAGCATGGGCACCACACCTGACAGAGGGGTCAGACCCCATTCAGCATGGACACAACACCTGACAGAGGGGCAAACCCCAGTCAGCATGGACACCACACTGACAGAGTGGACAGACCATGATCCAGCATGGAGAAGACACCTGACAGAGGGGTCAGACCCAATCCAGCATGGAGAACACACCTGACGGAGGGGTCAGACCGAATCCAGCATGGAGAACACACCTGACAGAGGGATCAGACCCCAGTCAACATGGACACCACACCTGACAGAGGGATCAGACCCCAGTCAACATGGACACCACACCTGACAGAGGGGTCAGACCCAATCTAGAATGGGCACCACACCTGACAGTGGGTCAGACCCGATCCAGCATGGATACCACAGCTGACAGAAGGGCCAGAATCCAGTCAAAATGGACACCACACCTGACACAGAGGTCAGACCCAATCCAGCATGGACACCACACTCGACAGAGGGGTCCGACCCAATCCAGCATGGACACCACACCTGACAGTGGGGTCATACCCCAGTCAGCACGGACACCACACCTGACAGAGGGGCCAGACCCCAGTCAACATGGAAACCACACCTGACAGAGGGATCAGACCCCAGTCAGCATGGAAACCACACCTGACAGAGGGGTCAGACCCAATCCAACATGGACACCACACCTGATAGAGGGTTCAGACCCTGACCCAACATGGACTCCACACCTGACAGAGAGGTCAGACCCAATCCAGCAATGACATCAAACCTGACAGAGGGTCAGACCCATTCCAGCATGGACACCACACCTGACAGAGGGGTGAGACCCAATCACACATGGACAACACCCCTGATGCAGGGTTCAGACCCAATCCAGCATGGACACCATACCTGATAGAGGGGCCAGACCCCAGTCAGCATGGATACCACACCTGACGGAGGGGTCAGACCCCAGTCCAGCATCGACCCCACAGCTGACAAAGGGGTCAGACCCTGATCCAGCATGGACACCGCACCTGACAGAGGGGTCAGACCCTGATCCAGCATGGACACCACACCTGACACAGGGGTCAGACCCCAGTCAGCATAGACACCACACCTGACAGAGGGGTTAGACCCAATCCAGCATGGACCCCACAGCTGACAAAGGGGTCAGACCCTGATCCAATATGGACACCACACCTGACAGAGTGATTTGACCCCATTCAGCATGGACACTACCCCAGACAGAGGGGTCAGATGCTGATCCAGCATGGACACCACATTAGACAGAGGGGTCAGACCCCAGTCAGCATGTACACCACACCTGACAGAGGGGCAGACCCTGATCCAACATGGACACCACACCTGACAGAGGGGACAGACACAATCCAGCGTGGACACCTCACCTGATAGAGGGGTCAGACGCTGATCCACCATAGAGACACCACATCTGACAGAGGAGGCAGACCCAATCCAGCATGGACACCACACCTGACAGACGGGTCAGACCCAATCCAGCATGGACACCACACTTGACAGAAGGATCACACCCTGTCAGCATGGAAACCACACCTGACAGAGGGGTCAGACCGAATCCAGCATGGACACCACACCTGATATTAGGGTCAGACTCAATCCATAATGGATACCACACCTGACAGAGGGGTCAGACACAATCCAGCGTGGACCCCACACCTGACAAAGGGGTCAGACCTCATTCAGCATGGACACAACACCTGACAGAGGGGTTAGACGCCAGTCAGCATGGACACCACAGCTGACAAAGGGGTCAGACCCTGATCCAATATGGACAACACACCTGACAGAGTGATTTGACCCCATTCAGCATGGACACTACCCCAGACAGAGGGGTCAGATGCTGATCCAGCATGGACACCACACCTGACAGAGGGGTCCCATGCTGATCCAGCATGGACACCACACCTGACAGAGGGGTCAGACCCCAGTCTGCATGGACACCACACCTGACAGAGATGTTAGACCTCAGTCCAGCGTGGACACCACACCTGACAGAGGGGTGAGACCCCATCCAGCATGGACAGCACAACTGACAGAGGTGTCAGACCCCAGTCCAGTATGGACACCACACCTGACAAATGGGTCAGACCCAATTCAGCATGGATACCACACCTGATAGAGGGGTCAGACTCTGTTCCAGCAAGGACACCACACCTCACAGAGGGTTCAGACCCCAGTCAGCATGGACACAACACCTGACAGATGGGTCAGAACCTGATCCAACGTGGACACCACACCTGACAGACGGGTCAGACCCAATCCAGCATGGAGAACACACCTGATAGAGAGGTCAGACCCAATCCAGCATGGACACCACACCTTACAGAGGGGTCAGACCCCATTCAGCATGGACACAACACCTGACAGAGGGGCAAGACCCCAGTCAACGTGGACATCACACCTGAGAGAGGGGTCAGACCCCAGTAAGCATGGAAACCACACCTGACAGAGGGGTCAGACCCAATCCAACATGGACACCACACCTGACAGAGGGGTCAGACCCTATCCAGAATGGACACCAAACCTGACAGACGGGTGAGACCCAATCCAGCATGGACACCACAATTGACAGAAGGGTCACAACCTGTCAGCATGGAAACCACACCTGACAGATGGGTCAGACCGAATCCAGCATGGACGCCATACCTGACAGAGGGTTCAGACCCCAGTCAGCATGGAAACCACCCCTGAAGAGTGGTCAGACCCCAATCAGCATTGACACCATACCTGTCAGAGGGGTCAGACACCAGTCAGCATGGACACCACAACTGACAGAGTGGTTAGACCCAATCCAACATGGACACCTAACCTGATAGAGTGCTCAGACCCAATCCCGCATGGACACCACACCTGACAGAGGGGTCAGACCCCATTCAGCATGGACACAACACCTGACAGAGGGGTCAAACCCCAGTCAGCATGGACACCACACCGACAGAGTGGTCAGACCCTGATCCAGCATGGAGAAGACACCTGACAGAGGAGTCAGACCCAATCCAGCATGGAGAACACACCTGACAGAAGGGTTAGACCGAATCCAGCATGGAGAACACACCTTACAGAGGGGTCAGACCACAGTCAGCATGGACACCACACCTGACAGACGGGTCAGACCCAATCTAGAATGGGCACCACACCTGACAGTGGGTCAGACCCGATCCAGCATGGATACCACAGCTGACAGAAGGGCCAGAATCCAGTCAACATGGACACCACACCTGACACAGAGGTCAGACCCAATCCAGCATGGACACCACACCCGACAGAGGGGTCAGACCCAATCTAGAATGGGCACCACACGTGACCATGGGGTCAGACCCTGATCCAACATGGACACCGCACCTGACAGAGGGTTCAGACCCCACTCAGCATGGACACCACACCTGAGAAAGGAGTCAGACCCAATCCAGCAGGGACACAACACCTGACAGAGGGGTCAGTCCCTGATCCGGCATGGAGACCACTCCTGACAGAGAGGTCAGATCCCGATCCAGTATGCACACAACATCTGACAGAGGGGCCAGTCTGCAGTCAACATAGACACCACACCTGACAGAGGGGTCAGACCAAAGTCAACATGGACACCACATCTGAGAAAGGGGTCAGACCCCAGTAAGCATGGAAACCACATTTGACAGAGGGGTCAGACCCAATCCAGAATGGACACCAAACCTGACAGAGGGGTGAGACCCAATCCAGCATGGAAACCGCACCTGACAGTGGGGTCAGACCCTGATCCAACATGGACACCACACCTGACAGAGGGGTCAGACCCAATCCAGCATGGAGAACACACCTATCGGAGTGGTCAGACCCAATCCAGCATGGAGAACACACCTGACAGAGAGGTCAGACCCAATCCAGGATGGACACCACACCTGTCCGAGGGGTCAGACACAATCCAGAATGGACGCCAAACCTGACCTGGGGTCAGACCCCAGTCAATGTGGACACCACACCTGACAGAGGGGTCATACCCTGATCCAGTATGCACACAACACCTGACAGAGGGGCCAGACCACAGTCAACATGGACACCACACCTGAGAGAGGGGTCAGACCCCAGTAAGCATGGACACCACACCTGATAGAGAGGTCAGACCCAGTCAGCATGGATCCCAAACCTGAGAGAGGGGTCAAACCCTGATCCAACATGGACACCACAACTGACAGAGGTGTCAGACCCCAATCCAGCATGGACACCACACCTGACAGAGGGGTCAGACCCAATCCAGCATGGACACCACACCTGACAGAGGGTCAGATCCTGATCCAGCATGGTCACCACACCTGAGAGAGTGGTCAGACACCAGTCAGCATGGACACCACAACTGACAGTGGTCAGACCAAATCCAACATGGACACCTCACCTGATAGAGCGGTCAGACCCAATCCAGCAATGATACCACACCTGACAGAGGGGTCAGACCCCATTCAGCATGGACACCACACCTGACAGCGGGGTCAGACCCCAGTCAGCATGGACACCACACCTGACAGAGGGGTCAGACCCTAATCCAACATGTACACCACACCTGACAGTGGGTCAGACCCGATCCTGCATGGATACCACAGCTGACAGAAGGGCCAGATGACAGTCAACATGGACACCACACCCGACACAGAGGTCAACACAATCCAGCATGGAAACCACACCTGACCGAGTGGTCAGACCCAATCCAACATGGACACCACACCTGACAATGGGGTCAGACACAATCTAGCATGGACACCACACCTGACAGTGGGGTCAGACACAATCTAGCATGGACACCACACCTGACAGTAGGGTCAGACCCAATCCAGCATGGACACCACACCTGATAGAGGGGCCGGACCACAGTCAACATGGACACCACACCTGAGAGAGGGATCAGACCCCAGTCAGCATGGAAACCATACCTGACAGAGCGGTCAGACCCAATCCAACATGGACACCACAGCTGGTAGAGGGTTCGGACCCTGACCCAACATGGACACTACACGTGACCATGGGGTCAGACCCTGATCCAACATGGACACCATACCTAACAGAGGAGTCAGACCCCAGTCAGAGTGGACATCAAACCTGACAGAGAGGACAGACCCAAGCCAGCATGGACACCACACCTGACAGAGGGGTCAGACCCCAGTCAGCATGGACACCACTCCTGACAGAGGGGTCAGATCCTGATCCAGTATGCACACAAAACCTGACAGAGGGGCCAGACTGCAGTCAACATGGACACCACACCTGACAGAGGGGTCAAACCCCAGTCAACATGGACACCACATCTGAGAGAGGGGTCAGACCCCAGTAAGCATGGAAACCATACCTGACAGAGCGGTCACATCCAATCCAACATGGACACCACAGCTGGTAGAGGGTTCGGACCCTGACCCAACATGGACACTACACGTGACCATGGGGTCAGACCCTGATCCAACATGGACACCACACCTGACAGAGGGGTCAGACCCCAGTCAGAGTGGACATCAAACCTGACAGAGAGGACAGACCCAAGCCAGCATGGACACCACACCTGACAGAGGAGTCAGACCCAATCCAGCATGGACACCACACCTGACAGAGGGGTCAGACCCCAGTCAGCATTGACACCACACCTGACAGAGGGGTCAAACCCCAGTCAACATGGACACCACATATCAGAGAGGGGTCAGACCCCAGTAAGCATGGAAACTACATTTGACAGAGGTGTCAGACCCAATCCAACATTGACACCACACCTAACAGAGGGGTCAGACCCAATCCAGAATGGACACCAAACCTGACAGAGGGGTGAGACCCGATCCAGCATGGGGAACACACCTGACAGAGAGGTCAGACCCAATGCAGCATGGAGAACACACCTGACAGAGAGGTCAGACCTAATCCAGGATGGACACCACACCTGACCGAGGGGTCAGACCCAATCCAGAATGGACACCACACCTGATACAGGGGTCATATCCTGATCCAGTATGCACACAACACCTGACAGAGTGGTCAGACCCTGATCCAGTATGCACACAACACCTGACAAAGGGGCCAGACCCCAGTCAACATGGACACCACACCTGAGAGAGGGGTCAGACCCCAGTAGGCATAGACACCACACCTGATAGAGTGGTCAGAATCAATCCAGCATGGACACCACACCTGATACAGGGGTCAGACCCTGTTCCAGCAAGGACATCACACCTCACAGTGGGTTCAGACCCCAGTCAGCACGGACACCACACCTGACAGAGGGTTCAGACCCCAGTCCAGCGTGGAAACCAGACCTGACAGAGGGGTGAGACCCAATCCAACATGGACACCACAACTGACAGAGGTGTCAGACCCCAGTCCAACATGGACACCACACCTGACAGAGGAGTCAGACCCAATCCAGCATGGACACCGCACTGACAGAGTGGTCAGACCCCAGTCAGCATTAACACCACACCTGTCAGAGGCGTCAGACACCGGTCAGCGTGGACACCACAACTGACAGAGTGGTCAGACCCAATCCCGCATGGACGCCACACCTGACAGAGGGGTCAGACCCCAGTAAGCATGGAAATCACACCTGACAGAGGGGTCAGACCCAATCCAACATGGATACCCAACTTGATAGAGGGTACAGACCCTGACCCAACATGGCACCACACCTGACAGAGGGGTCAGACCCAATCCGGCATGGACACCACACCTGTCAGAGGAGTAAAACGCAATCCAGCATGGACACCACACCTTACAGTAGGGTCAGACTCAATCCAGCATGGATACCAAACCTGACAAAGGCGTCAGACCCAATCACGCATGGACACCACACCTGACAGAGGGGTCAGACCCCAGTCAGCATGGATACCACACCTGACAGAGGGGTCAGACCCCATTCAGCATGGACACAATACCTGACAGAGGGGTCAGACCCCATTCAGCATGGACACAACACCTGACAGAGGGGTCAGACCCCAGTCAGCATGGACAACACACCTGACAGAGGGGTCAGACCCAATCCAGCATGGAGAACACACCTGACAGAGGGGTCAGACCTAATCCAGCATGGAGAACACACCTGACAGAGGGGTCAGACCTAATCCAGCATGGAGAACACACCTGACAGAGGGGTCAGACGCTGATCCAACATGGACACCACACCTGACAGTGGGTCAGACCCCATCCAGCATGGATACCACAGCTGACAGAGGGGCCAGATTCCAGTCAGCATGGACACCACACCTGACACAGAGGTCGGACACAATCCAGCATGGACACCACACCTGACAGTGGGGTCAGACCCCAGTCAGCGTGGACACCACACCTGACAGAGGGGTCATACCCTGATCCAGTATGCACACAACATGTGACAGAGGTGTCAGACCCTGATCCAATATAGACACCACACCTGACAGAGGGGTCAGACCCCAGTCAGCACGGACACCACCCCTGAGAGAGTGATCAGACCCCAGTCAGCATTGACACCACACCTGTCAGAGGGGTCAGACACCAGTCAGCATGGACACCACAACTGACAGAGTGGTCAGACCCAATCCAACATGGATACCTCACCTGATAGAGTGCTCAGACCCAATCCCGCATGGACACCACACCTGACAGAACGGTCAGACCTAATCCAGCATGGAGAACACACCTGACAGAGGGGTCAGACCTAATCCAGCATGGAGAACACACCTGACAGAGGGGTCAGACCCCAGTCAGCATGGACACCACACCTGACAGAGGGGTCAGACCCAATCTAGAATGGGCACCACACCTGACAGTGGGTCAGTCCCGATCCAGCATGGATACCACAGCTGACAGAAGGGCCAGAATCCAGTCAGCATGGACACCACACCTGACACAGAGGTCGGACACAATCCAGCATGGACACCACATCTGATAGAGGGGTCAGACCCCAGTCAGCATGGACACCACACCTGACAGAGGGGTCAGATCCAATCAAGCATGGACACAACACCTGACAGAGGGGCCAGACCTCAGTCAACATGCACACCACACCTGAGAGAGGGATCAGACCCCAGTCAGCATGGAAACCACACCTGACAGAGGGGTCAGACCTAATCCAACATGGACACCACACCTGATAGAGGGTTCAGATCCTGACCCAACATGGACACCACACGTGACCATGGGGTCAGACCCTGATCCAGTATGGACACCACACCTTACAGAGGGGTCAGACCCCAGTCAGAGTGGACATCACACCTGACAGAGAGGTCAGACCCAATCCAGCATGGACACCACACCGGATAGAGGGGTCAGACCCCAGTCAGCATGGACACCACACCTGACAGAGAGGTCAGATCCTGATCCAGTATGCACACAACACCTGACAGAGGGGCCAGACTGCAGTAAACATGGACACCACACCTGACAGAAAGGCCAGAACCCAGTCAGCATGGACATAACACCTGACAGAGGGGTCAAACCCTGATCCAGTATGCACACAACACCTGACAGAGGGGCCAGACTGCAGTCAACATGGACACCACACCTGACAGAGGGGTCAGACCCCAGTCAGCATGGTCACCACACCTGACAGAGGGGTCAGACTCAATCCAGCATGGACACCACACCTGACAGAGGGGTCAGACCCAGTCAGCATGGACACCGCACCTGACAGAGGGGTTTGACCCCAGTCAGCATGGACACCACACCTGACAGAGGGGTCAGACTCCCGTCAGCATGGAAAGCACACCTGACAGAGTGGTCAGACCCTGTTCCAGCATGGACACCACACCTGACAGAGTGTTCAGACACCAGTCAGCACGGACACCACACCTGACAGAGGGGCAGACCCTGATCCAACATGGACACCACACCTGACAGAGGGGTCAGACCCAATCCAGCATGGAGAACACACCTGACAGAGGGGTCAGACCCAATCCAGCATGGACACCACACCTGACAGAGTGGTCAGACCCAATCCAGCATGGACACCACACCTGACAGAAGGGTCAGACCCCATTCAGCATGGACACCACACCTGACAGAGGGGGTCAGACCCTGATACAACATGGACACCACACCTGACAGAGCGGTCAGACACCAGTCAGCATGGTCACCACACCAGACAGTGGGGTCCCACCCCTGTCCAGCATGGACACCAAACCAGACAGATGTATCAGACCCCAGACAGCATGGACACCACATCTGACAGTGGCGTCTGACCCAATCCAGCATGGACACCACACCTGACCGTAGGGTCAGACTCAATCCAGCATGGATACCACACCTGACAGAGGGGTCAGACGCAATCACGCATGGACAGCACACCTGATAGAGGGTTCAGAGCCAATCCAGCATGGACAGCACACCTGATAGAGGATGAGACCCCAGTCAGCATGTACACCACACCTGACAGAGGGGCAGACCCTGATCCAACATGGACACCACACCTGACAGAGGGGACAGACACAATCCAGCGTGGACACCTCACCTGATAGAGGGGTCAGACGCTGATCCACCATAGAGACACCACATCTGACAGAGGAGGCAGACCCAATCCAGCATGGACACCACACCTGACAGACGGGTCAGACCCAATCCAGCATGGACACCACACTTGACAGAAGGGTCACACCCTGTCAGCATGGAAACCACACCTGACAGAGGGGTCAGACCGAATCCAGCATGGACACCACACCTGATATTAGGGTCAGACTCATCCATAATGGATACCACACCTGATAGAGGATTCAGACACAATCCAGCGTGGACCCCACACCTGACAAAGGGGTCAGACCTCATTTCAGCATGGACACAACACCTGACAGAGGGGTCAGACGCCAGTCAGCATGGACACCACACCAAACACAGGGGTCAGACCTTGATCCAGCATGGATACCACACCTGACAGAGGGGTCAGACCCTGATCCAGCATGGAGAACACACCTGACAGAGGGGTCAGACGCATTCCAGTATGGATCCCACACCTGACAGACTGGTCAGACCCAATCCAGCATGAACTCCACACCTGACAGAGGGGTTAGAGCCAATCCAGCATGGACACCACACCTGACAGAGGGGTCAGACGCAATCACGCACGAACCCCACACCTGATAGAGCGTTCAGACCCAATCCAGCGTGGACCCCACACCTGACAGAGGGGTCAGACCCTGTTCCAACATGGACACCACACCTGACAGCGCGGTCAGACCCCAGTCAGCATGGACACCACACCTGACAGAGGAATCAGACACAATCCAACATGGACACCACACCTGACAGAGGGGTCAGACCCTGTTCCAACATGGACACCACACCTGACAGCGCGGTCAGACCCCAGTCAGCATGGACACCACACCTGACAGAGGAATCAGACACAATCCAACATGGACACCACACCTGACAGAGGGGTCAGACCCAATCCAGCATGGACACCACACTTGACAGAAGGGTCACACCCTGTCAGCATGGAAACCACACCTGACAGAGGGGTCAGACCCAATCACACATGGACAACACCCCTGATGCAGGGTTCAGACCCATTCCAGCATGGACACCATACCTGATAGAGGGGCCAGACCCCAGTCAGCATAGACACCACACCTGACAGAGGGGTTAGACCCAATCCAGCATGGACCCCACAGCTGACAAAGGGGTCAGACCCTGATCCAATATGGACACCACACCTGACAGAGTGATTTGACCCCATTCAGCATGGACACTACCCCAGACAGAGGGGTCAGATGCTGATCCAGCATGGACACCACATTAGACAGAGGGGTCAGACCCCAGTCAGCATGTACACCACACCTGACAGAGGGGCAGACCCTGATCCAACATGGACACCACACCTGACAGAGGGGACAGACACAATCCAGCGTGGACACCTCACCTGATAGAGGGGTCAGACGCTGATCCACCATAGAGACACCACATCTGACAGAGGAGGCAGACCCAATCCAGCATGGACACCACACCTGACAGACGGGTCAGACCCAATCCAGCATGGACACCACACTTGACAGAAGGATCACACCCTGTCAGCATGGAAACCACACCTGACAGAGGGGTCAGACCGAATCCAGCATGGACACCACACCTGATATTAGGGTCAGACTCAATCCATAATGGATACCACACCTGACAGAGGGGTCAGACACAATCCAGCGTGGACCCCACACCTGACAAAGGGGTCAGACCTCATTCAGCATGGACACAACACCTGACAGAGGGGTCAGACGCCAGTCAGCATGGACACCACACCAAACACAGGGGTCAGACCTTGATCCAGCATGGATACCACACCTGACAGAGGGGTCAGACCATGATCCAACATGGACAACACACCTGACAGAGGGGTCAGACACTGATCGAGCATGGACACCACATCTGACAGAGGAGGCAGACCCAATCCAGCATGGACACCACACCTGACAGAGGGGTCAGACGGAATCCAGCATGGACACCACACCTGATATTAGGGTCAGACTCAATCCATAATGGATACCACACCTGACAGAGTTGTCAGACCCAATCACGCACGAACCCCACACCTGATAGAGCGTTCAGACCCAATCCAGCGTGGACCCCACACCTGACAGAGGGGTCAGACCCTGTTCCAACATGGACACCACACCTGACAGCGCGGTCAGACCCCAGTCAGCATGGACACCACACCTGACAGAGGAATCAGACACAATCCAACATGGACACCACACCTGACAGAGGGGTCAGACCCAATCCAGCATGGACACCACACTTGACAGAAGGGTCACACCCTGTCAGCATGGAAACCACACCTGACAGAGGGGTCAGACCCAATCCAGCATGGACACCACACCTGACAGTAGTGTCAGACTCAATCCAGCATGGATACCACACCTGACAGAGGGGTGAGACCCAATCACACATGGACAACACCCCTGATGCAGGGTTCAGACCCAATCCAGCATGGACACCATACCTGATAGAGGGGTCAGACCCCAGTCAGCATGGATACCACACCTGACGGAGGGGTCAGACCCCAGTCCAGCATCGACCCCACAGCTGACAAAGGGGTCAGACCCTGATCCAATATGGACACCACACCTGACAGAGTGATTTGACCCCATTCAGCATGGACACTACCCCAGACAGAGGGGTCAGATGCTGATCCAGCATGGACACCACTCCTGACAGAGGGGTCAGACCTCAGTCCAGCGTGGACACCACACTTGACAGAGGGGTGAGACCCCATCCAGCATGGACAGCACAACTGACAGAGGTGTCAGACCCCAGTCCAGCATGGACACTACACCTGACAAATGGGTCAGACCCAATCCAGCCTGGACACCACACCTGATAGAGCGGTCAGACCCAATCCAGCATGGGGAACACATCTGACAGAGGGGTGAGACCCCATTCAGCATGGACATCACACCTGACAGAGGGGTCAGACCTCATTCAGCATGGACACAACACCTGATAGAGGGTTCAGACCCCAGTCAGCATGGACACCACACTTGACAGAGGGGTCAGACCCTGATCCAACATGGACACCACACCTGACAGAGCGGTCAGTCCCCAATCAGTATGGACTGCATCCCACGTTTCCTCCAGTATGTCCCCTCCTGGACTGCTGCTACAGGCAGGCCTGCGGCTTAAGGCTTCATCCTCATTACATCCGAGGCTAAGCAACTTCCCTGCCGATGGGCCTGCCAGTAAACCAGTGAACCTGACTTACAGTATTTTACATTATCCATGTCCAACAATGTCTTGTAGTCATAGGGAACATCGAAGACAAACACTGACTGTTAGACTGCACACTGCCTGCATGCACCGACCCCAATGCCTTTCTGTAGCAAGCAGCAACAGGGTCCGTACCATCCAGCTCCTCTGGTGACGAAAGACACCTGTGGTTGGCCCCATAGAGGCTGTTGCATCTGACTGTCCTGCCATCTTACTGGAACATCAGAGTGGGGAAGAAATGTGACCTGTGACTTTTACCAGTGAATTTATTTACCTATTTATTGAGATACAACGCAGAAGAGGCTCTTTGAGCCGTGCCACCTAGAACCCTCAACTTAAGCCTAGCCTGACCATGGGACGATTTACAATGACCAAATAATCTACCATCTGGTGTGTCTTTTGAATGTGGTTGGAGATCAGAGCCCCCAGAGGAAACCCTTGCGATCATGAAGAGAACTCCTCGCAGACAGTGGCAGGAATTGAACCTGAGTCGCTAGTACTCTGAAGTGTAAAGTGTAAACTACGCTATTGTTGGTTCCAGACAGGGTGGTTTGCATATCACAGAAAATGCTGATCTCCTGGGATTTTTCATGCACAATGATCTCTAATGTTCACAGAGAATGGTATGAAAAACACAAAATCATCCAATAAGCGGCATTTTTGTGGGTTAAAACACCTTGTTAGTAAGAGAGGTCAGAGGAAAATGGCCAGACTGGTTCATGCTGACAGAAAGATGACAGCAACTCAAATAACCATGTAATACAACAGTGGTATGCAGAAGAACACCTCTGAATGTCGAACCATGAGGTGGACGGACTACAGCAGCAGAAGACATAACCAGGTTCCACTTCTGTAGCTAATCAAGTGGCCACTAATATAGTTACAGAACGAGTGTAGTTCAGTTAGACAATAACGTAGAAGGGCAATGATGAGGTCAAGAGTTCACTCTTAATGTACACCAGGTCTGTTCTAATGTCTTATTAAAGGGGAATGAATGCTGTCAATAGACCTCTTGAACTCAGTGGTCAACATCGTCGAGCTTTTGTATTGCCTGCCTGATAGAAGGGTGGAGAAGAGAAAATGTCTTGGTTGGGAGGGACATTTCTAACTGCTTTTCTAAAGCAGCTAGAAATGAAGACAGAGTCAATGGAGAGGAGGCCGGTTTATGTGTTGAACTGAGCTGTGTCCCCTGCTTTCTGAAATTTCTTGTGATCTTGGGCAGAGCGGTTGTGACCAAGCTGTGACCTATTCAGACAGAACGACTTCTATAATGATTGGTGAGGATCAAAGGGAAAATTCCAAATTTCCTTAGTCTTCTGAAGAAGTAGGGGCACAAACACGTTTTTTTTGGCCATGGATCTATGTGGTTGATGTTCACTCCTAGAAACTTGAAGTTCTCAATCATCTCCACCTCTGTGTCATTGATACATACAAGGCCATTGCATGTATACATGCAAGGCCATTGCTGTAATCAATGACCAGCCCTTTTGATTTGCTGATATCAAGTTAATGCTTGTTGTCCTGACACCATGCCACTAGGCTCTCTATTTCCTTGTACTCCAAATTATCATTATTTGAAATCTGTCCCTCTATGTCTCAATCCTGAAGTATATCTTCCATCCTGCAATCTCTGTGCTATGCACCACCCAGTTTCAAATATTGATTCCTGTTGGGCACCATTTCAAGAAGATCCCATCAAAGAACAATAACATAGACTGAATAACTAATCACATTGAAGAATTTACAGAAACTACATTCCAGGAAGGAGAAAGCCAGTATTATAAACATCTTAAGAATGAAACATACAAACAACTATAAGGTAGAATTAAACAATCACAAACTGAAAAATCAGAATTTTAAATTTGATTTGGGAAAATATGAAGTCCCACCAGCCAAGTCATGCTCTCTTCTTGTTGCTGCTACTAGGAAGAAAGTATAGGAGCCTCAGGACTCACACCATGAGATTCAGAACAAGTTATTACCTCTCAACCACCAGACTCTTAAACCAAAGGGGATAACTTTGAAGTCATTTACTTCGTAAGGAAGAAGAAAAGCACATAAGTATTCAAATAGTCACAAGTCGCAGGAAGTTGCCATGCAAAGGGACTTCTAAGTTCAAAGTAAGTTTATTATCCAAGTACATATGTCACTTGCAATAAATCTATGGACTAATAACCATAACAGAATCAATGAAAGACTTCACTAACTTGAGCTTTTAACCCATGGGCTAAAGACAACAAAAGGTGCAAATACAAAAGGAAATAAATAATAATAATAATAATAAATAAACAAGCAATAAATATTGAGGAAATGAAATGAATATTCCTTGAAAGTGAGTTCATTGGCTATGGGAGCATTTCAATTATAGGGCAGATGAAGTTTAGTGAAGTTATCCCCTTTGGTTCAAGAGCCTGATGGTTGAGGGGTACTGACCTGGTGGTGTCTCCAACTTTCACTGACCTGGTGGTGACAGTCCTGAGGCTCCTGCACCTTCATGGCAGCAGGGAGAAGAGAGCAGGTCCTGGGTGATGACTTGAGGAATTTTATGCTTGAAACAGAAAGTTGGCACACAGGTGCAGCGGGTAAAATGTTTCACTGGGTTTGGGGTATACAAATTGGGAAGTTTTATTTCTAACTTTTAGTTCTAAGATGGCAATGGGGATATACGGTGATGTTTAGCGGGCTGCTCGCAAAACTACTAGATATATTTCTTTTGAAATACTATCACTGCTATCCACAGCCTATGGACACACTTTCAGGGACTCTGCAGATTATGTTTTATCTGGATGCATGCAATATACAGAATCTTATAACACATTTAGAGATTGGCAAGTACAATGTTGTGGCCATCACTGAGTAGTGGCTGAAAGAAGATCATAGTTTAGAGCTTAACATCCAAGAAATTGTGGATGAACTTTGTATCATTCTTTACTGTGAAAGACACTGGCAGAATACCAGAAATTAGAGTGTCGGGGGACAGAGGTGACTGTAGTTGCTATTGCTAAGGGGAAGGTGCTTGGGAAGCTGAAATGTCTGAAGGTAGATAAGTCACCTGGACCAGATGGATTACATCCCAAGATTCTGAAGGAGGTGGCTGAAAAGATTGTGGAGGCATTAGTAATGATCTTTCAAGGATCACTAGTTTCTGGAATAGTTCTGGAGGACTAGAAATTGCTCATGTCACTCCACTCTTTCTCCTTAAGAGACGAGGGAGGCATGAAAGAGGAAATTATAGGCCAGTTAGCCTGACTTCAGTGGTTGGGAAGATGTAATATGTCAGTAATTTGGATGATGGAATTGACGGCTTTGTGGCCAAGTTTGCAGACAAAACAAAGATAGGTGGAGGGGCAGGTAGTGGTGAGGATGCAAGGAGTCTGCAGAAGGGCTTAGACAAACTGTGAGAATGGGCAATAATGTGGCAGCTGGAATATAGTGCAGGGAAGTGTATGGTCATGGACTCTGGTAGAAGACATAAAGGTGTAGACTATTTTCTAAACAAGGAGGAAATTCAAAATTCGGAGGTGCAAAGGGAGTCCTTGTGCAGGATTCCCTAAATTTACACTTGCATCTTGAGTCAGTGGTAAGGAAGGCAAATGCAATGATGATATTCATTTTGAGAGGGCTAGAATATAAAAGAAAAGGTATAATGCTGAGGCTTTATAAGGCATTGATGAGATCACACTTGGAGTATTGTGAGCAGTTTGGGGCCCTTATCTAAGAAAAGATGTGCTTAATTTGGAGAGAGTCCACAGGAAGCTCATAAGAATGATCTTGGGATTGAAATGGTTAACATATGAGAAATGTTTGGTGGCTCTGGGCCTGGAAGAATGAGGGGGTATCACATTGAAACCTATCGAATATGGAAAGGCCTAGGTAGAGTGGATAGTGGGAGGATATTTCCTACAGATGGTGAGCCTCAGACAGGAGGCACAGCCTCAGAGTTGGGGGACATCCATTTAGAACAGAGATGAGGAGGAATTTCTTCAGCCAGAGGGTGGTGAATCTGTGGAATTCACCACCAAGGCCAAGTCATTGGGTATACTTAAAACGGAGGTTAATAGGATCTTGATTAGTCAGGGCATCAAAGGTTATGGGGACAAGGCAGGAAAATGGGGTTAAGAGGGATAATAAAACAGCCATGATGGAATGATAGAGCAGAGCTAATGAGCCAAATGGCCTAATTCTGCCCCTATGTCTTATGGTCTTATGTTTTGTGTATTATTTGTTTACTTTTTGAAATTATTTGCATGATTTGTCCTCTCTTGCACATTGGATGTTTGTCAGTCTTTGTTATGTGTGGTCTTTTTGGGATTCCGTGTATTTCTTTGTTTTTCTGTGGATGCCTGCAAGAACCTACAGGACCTACAGGTACAGGAGCCTTAGGTCCCACACCGCCAGAATCAGGAACAGTTATTACCTTTCAACTATCAGGCTCCTGAACCAGAATGGATAATTTCCCACACCACAAAACTGAACTGTGTCCAAAATCAAAGTTGCTGGTGAACGCAGCAGGCCAGGCAGCATCTCTAGGAAGAGGTACAGTCGATGTTTCAGGCCGAGACCCTTCGTCAGGAGGTGTATCCTAGAGATGCTGCCTGGCCTGCTGCATTCACCCGCAACTTTGATGTGTGTTGCTTGAATTTCCAGCATCTGCAGAATTCTTGTTGTTTCCAATATCTACGAACTTATTATCAAGGACTCTACAGTTTACGTTCGCAATATTTATTACTCATTTATTATTATTATGATTTGTATTTGCAAAATTTGTTGTCTTTTGCACATGGGTTGTTTGTCCATCTTTGTTGTGTGCAGCTTTGATTTATTTTATTTTGAGATACAGTGCAGAACAGACCTTTCCAGCCCAGTGAGCCATGCTGCACAGCAACACCAAATTTAACCTTAGCCGAATCATAGGATAACTTACAAAGAGCAAGTAATTCCACTAACCGGTGCATCTTTGGGCTCTGGGAGGAAACTGGAGCACTTGGAGGAAACCCATGTGCTCATGGGAAGAACGTACAAACATTCTTACAGAGGAATTGAACTCTGCTTCTGACACACCAAGTTCATTAACTGCTATGTTACCATTGGCATTCATGGTGTTTTGTCATAGATTTTATTGTGTTTCTTTGTATCTTAGAAACATAGAAACATAGAAAACCTACAGCACAATACAGGCCCTTCAGCCCACAATGCTGTGCCGAACATGTCCTTACCTTAGAAATTACCTAGGGTTACCCATAGCTTTCTACTTTCCTGAGCACCGTGTACCTATCCAGGAGCCTCTTAAAGGATCACCACCATCGCCGGCAGCCCATTCCACGCACTCACCATTCTCTGCATAAAAAACATACCCCTGACATCTCCTCTGTACGTTTTTCCAAGCGCCTTAAAACTATGCCCTCTCATGTTAGCCATTTCAGCCCTGGGAAAAAGCCTCTGACTATCCACATGATCAATGCCTCTCATCATCTTATACACCTCTCTCAGGTCACCTCTCATCCTCCGTCACTCCAAGGAAAAAAGGCTAAGTTCACTCAACCTATTCTCATAAGGCATGCTCCCCAATCCAGGCAACATCCTTGTAAATCTCCTCTACACCCTTTCTATGGTTTCCACATCCTTCCTGTAGTGAGGCGACCAGAACTGAGCACAGTACTCCAAGTGGATTCTGACCAGGGTCCTATATAGCTGCAACATTACATCTCAGCTCCTAAACTCAATCCTACAATTGATGAAGGCCAATACACCGTATGCTTCTTAACCACAGAGTCAACCTGTGCAGCATCTTTGAGTGTCCTATGGACTTGGACCCCAAGATCCCTCTGATCCTCCACACTGCCAAGTGTCTTACCATTAATACTATATTCTGCTATCATATTTGACCTACCAAAATGAACCACTTCATACTTATCTGTGTTTAACTCCATCTGCCACTTCTCAGCCCAGTTTTGCATCCTATCAATGTCCCGCTGTAGCCTCTGACAGCCCTCCACACTATCCACAACACCCCCAACCTTTCTGTCATCAGCAAAAAACAGCAGGAGGAGAGAGAGCAGCGCGCCATGCATCCGTAGCCTTCCGGTGAAAAATGATATTGTATCCGTTAAAAAGGGACCGTGGACAATTCTGATTTGATGGAGACGGACGTGAAAACACAGAGGAACATCTGGAAAAATTTCTGAAACACTAGTTCACTGCTGCTGTTACTGCATGATCAGGAATCTTTCAGAGGGGAGGCCTCAAAATCCCCAGCTTTGCCTGCTGTTGGTGACTGAGATGGAGGTCGAATCGAAAAGTGAGCTCAGTACTCAGTGTCAGAGAGCTGATCAGAGCGCGAAGTTTTCGGACGACTCAGGGTCGGACCGTGGTCAGGTATGGCAGTGAGAGTTTTTCTTCCTTCTCCCGTCTGCATGAGATGTGGGACATTTGAGAGATTTTGAACTTTTTACTGTGCTCATGGACTTCTTCATCAAGTTATGGTATTGTTGCACTGTTGTAACTATATGTTATAATTATATGATCTTGTTAGTTTTTTTCAGTCTTGGTCTGTCCTGTATTTTGTGATATCAAACTGGAGGAAATATTGTATCGTTTCTTAATGCATGCATTACTAAATGACAATAAAAGAGGACTGTGTGTCTTCATAATCTATAAAAAAAAATTTACTAACCCATCCCTCCACTTCCTGATCCAGGTCATTTATGAAAATCAGGAAGAGAACAGATCCCTGAGGGACACCACTGGTCACCAGTCTCCATGCAGAATATGACCTGTTTAAAACCACTCTTTGCCTTCTGAGGGCAAGCTAGTTCTGGATCCACAAAGCAATGTCCCCTTGGATCCCATGCCTCCTCACTTTCTCAATAAGCCTTGCATGGGGCACCTTGTCAAATGCCTTGCTGAAATCCATATAGTTTAGTCACATCCTCAAAAAATTCAATCAGGCTCATAAGGCACTTTGACAAAGCCATGCTGAATACTCCTAATCATATTATGCCTCTCCAAATGTTCATAAATCCTCAGGATCTTCTCCATCAACTTATCAACCACTGTAGTAAGACTCACTGGTCTATAATTTCCTGGGCTATCTCTGCTCCCTTTCTTGAATAAGGGAACAACGTCCGCAGCCCTCCTATCCTCTGGAACCTCTCCCGCCCCCATTGATGATGCCAAGATCATCGCCAGAGGCTCAGCAATCTCCTCCCTTGCTTCCCACAGTAGCCTGGGGTACATCTTGTCCGGTCCCAGTGACTTATCCAACTTGGTGCTTTCCAAAAGTTCCAGCACATCCTCTTCCTTAATATCTACATGCTCAAGCTTTTCAGTCCACTGTAAGTCATCCCTACAATTGCCAAGATCCTTTTCCGTAGTGAATACTGAAGCAAAGTACTCATTAGTTACCTCTGCTATCTCCTCCGGTTCCACACAGTCTTTTCCACTGTCACACTTGATTGGTCCTATTCTCTTACATCTTATCCTCTTGCTCTTCACGTACTTGTAGGATGCCTTGGGGTGTTCCTTGATCCTGTCCGCCAAGGCCTTCTTATGGCCCCTTCTGGCTCTCCTAATTTCATTCTTAAACTCTTCCTGTTAGCCTTATAATCTTCTAGATCTCTATCATCACTTAGTTTTTTGAACCTTTCGTAAGCTCTTCTTTTCTTCTTGACTTGATTTACAACAGCCTATGTACACCACGGTTCCTGTACCCTACCATCCTTTCCCTGTCTCTATGCAGAACCCCACGCAAATATCCCCGGAACATTTGCCACATTTCTTCCATACAATTCCTTGAGAACATCTGTTTCTAATTTATGCTTCCAGGTTCCTTCCTGATAGTCTCATATTTCCCTTTACTCCAACTAAACGCTTTCCTAACTTGTCTGTTCCTATCCCTCTCCAATGCTATAGTAAAGGAAATAGAATTGTGATCACTATCTCCAAAATGCTCTCCTACTGAGAGATCTGACACCTGACCAGGTTCGTTTCCCAATACCAGATCAAGTACAGCCTCTCCTCTTGTAGGCTCATCTACATATTGTGTCAGGAAACCTTCCTGAACCCACCTAAAAAACCCCACCCCATCTAAACCCCTCACTCTAGGGAAATGCAAATAGATATTTGGGAAATTAAAAACTCCCACCGCGACAACCCTGTTATTATTACACCTTTCTGTCTCCCTATCTACTCCTCGATGTCACTGTTACTATTGGGTGGTCTATAAAAAACACCCAGTAGAGTTTTTAAAAACGCAAACAACAGGAATTCTGCAGATGCTGGAAATTCAAGCAACACACATCAAAGTTGCTGGTGAACGCAGCAGGCCAGGCAGCATCTCTAGGAAGAGGTACAGTCGACGTTTCAGGCTGAGACCCTTCGTCAGGACTAACTGAAGGAAGAGTGAGTAAGAGATTTGAAAGTTGGAGGGGGAGGGGGAGATCCAAAATGATAGGAGAAGACAGGAGGGGGGGGGATGGAGCCAAGAGCTGGACAGGCGATAGGCAAAAGGGGATACGAGAGGATCATGGGACAGGAGGTCCGGGAAGAAAGACAAGGGGGGGGGGGACCCAGAGGATGGGCAAGGGGTATATTCAGAGGGACAGAGAGAGAAAAAGGAGAGTGAGAGAAAGTATAAAAATAAATAACAGATGGGGTACGAAGGGGAGGTGGGGCATTAGCGGAAGTTAGAGAAGTCGATGTTCATGCCATCAGGTTGGAGGCTACCCAGACGGAATATAAGGTGTTGTTCCTCCAACCTGAGTGTGGCTTCATCTTTACAGTAGAGGAGGCCGTGGATAGACATGTCAGAATGGGAACGGGATGTGGAATTAAAATGAGTGGCCACTGGGAGATCCTGCTTTCTCTGGCGGACAGAGCGTAGGTGTTCAGCAAAGTGGTCTCCCAGTCTGCGTCGGGTCTCGCCAATATATAAAAGGCCACATCGGGAGCACTGGACGCAGTATATCACCCCAGCCGACTCACAGGTGAAGTATTGCCTCACCTGGAAGGACTGTTTGGGGCCCTGAATGGTGGTAAGGGAGGAAGTGTAAGGGCATGTGTAGCACTTGTTTCGCTTACAAGGATAAGTGCCAGGAGGGAGATCAGTGGGGAGGGATGGGGGGGAACGAATGGACAAGGGAGTCGTGTAGGGAGCGATCCCTGCGGAAAGCAGAGAGAGGGGGGGAGGGAAAGATGTGCTTAGTGGTGGGATCCCGTTGGAGGTGGCGGAAGTTACGGAGAATAATATGTTGGACCCGGAGGCTGGTGGAGTGGTAGGTGAGGACCAGGGGAACCCTATTCCTAGTGGGGTGGCGGGAGGATGGAGTGAGAGTAGATGTACGTGAAATGGGGGAGATGCGTTTAAGAGCAGAGTTGATAGTGGAGGAAGGGAAGCCCCTTTCTTTAAAAAAGGAGGACATCTGCCTCGTCCTAGAATGAAAAGCCTCATCCTGAGAGCAGATGCGGTGGAGATGGAGATTGCGGGAAGGGGATGGCGTTTTTGCAAGAGACAGGGTGAGAAGAGGAATAGTCCAGATAGCTGTGAGAGTCAGTAGGCTTATAGTAGACATCAGTGGATAAGCTGTCTCCAGAGACAGAGACAGAAAGATCTAGAAAGGGGAGGGAGGTGTCGGAAATGGACCAGGTAAACTTGAGGGCAGGGTGAAAGTTGGAGGCAAAGTTAATAAAGTCAACGAGCTCTGCATGCGTGCAGGAAGCAGCGCCAATGCAGTCGTCGATGTAGCGAAGGAAAATTAGGGGACAGATACCAGAATAGGCACGGAACATAGATTGTTCCACAAAGCCAACAAAAAGGCAGGCATAACTAGAACCCATACGGGTGCCCATAGCTACACCTTTAGTTTGGAGGAAGTGGGAGGAGCCAAAGGAGAAATTATTAAGAGTAAGGACTAATTCTGCTAGACAGAGCAGAGTGGTGGTAGAGGGGAACTGATCAGGTCTGGAATCCAAAAAGAAGCGGAGACCTTTGAGACCTTCCTGATGGGGGATGGAAGTATATAGGGACTGGACATCCATGGTGAAAATAAAGCGGTGGGGGCCAGAGAACTTAAAATCATGGAAAAGTTTAAGAGCGTGAAAAGTGTCACAAACATGGGTAGGAAGGGATTGAACAAGGGGGGATAAAACCGTGTTGAGGTATGCAGAAACGAGTTCGGTGGGGAAGGAGCAAGCTGAGACAATAGGTCTGCCAGGACAGGCTGGTTTGTGGATCTTGGGTAGGAGGTAGAAACGGGAAGTGCGAGGTGTGGGAACTATAAGGTTGGTAGCAGTGGATGGGAGATCCCCTGAGCGGATAAAGTCGGTGATGGTGTGGGAGACAATGGCCTGGTGCTCCTTAGTGGGGTCACGATCGAGGAGTAAATAAGAGGAGGTATCCGCGAGTTGTCGCTGTGCCACGGCAAGGTAGAGGTCAGTACGCCAGACTACAACAGCACCCCCCTTATCGGCGGGTTTAATAATAAGGTTAGGATTAATGCAGAGGGAGTGGAGAGCAGAGCGTTCCGAAGGAGTGAGGCTCTGGGTTCCCCCCCCTCCCCGTCTTTCTCCCAGACCTCCTGTCCCGTGATCCTCTCGTATCCCTTTTGCCAATCACCTGTCCCGCTCTTGGCTTCATCCCTCCCCCTCCTGTCTTCTCCTATCATTTTGGATCTCCCCCTCCCCCTCCAACTTTCAAATCTCCTACTCACTCTTCCTTCAGTTAGTCCTGACGAAGGGTCTCGGCCTGAAACGTCGACTGTACCTCTTCCTAGGGATGCTGCCTGGCCTGCTGTGTTCACCAGTAACTTTGATGTGCGTTACCCGGTAGAGTTATTGGGCCCTTCCTGTTCCTAACTTCCACCCACAGAGACTCCGTAGACAATCCCTTCATGTTTTCATCCTTTTCTGCAGCAGTGACACTATCTCTGATCAATAGTGCTACGCCCCCACCTCTTTTGCCTCCCTCCCTGCCCTTCCTGAAACATCTAAAGCCCGGCACTCGAAGTAACCATTCCTGCCCCTGACCCACCCACGTCTCTGTAATGGCCACAAATCATAGCTCCAAGTACTGATCCACATTTTAACTCATCGGCTTTGTTCATAATACTCCTTGCATTAAAATAGACACATCTCAAGCCATCAGTCTGAGCACATCCTTTCTCTATCACCTGCCTATCCTCCCTCTCACACTGTCTACAGGCTTTATCTATTTGTGAGCCAACCTCCCTTTCCTCCGTCTCTTCAGTTCGATTCACACCCCCCAACAATTCTAGTTTAAACTCTCACCAATAGCCTCAGCAAACCTCCCCGCCAGGATATTGGCTCCCCTCGGTTCCTAGTGCAACCCATCCTTTTTGTATAGGTCACTTCTGCCCCAAAAGAGGTCCCAATGATCCAGAAATCTGAATCCTGCCCCCGCTCCACTCGCTCAGCCACGCATTTATCCTCCACCTCACTCTATTCCTATTCTCACTGTCACGTGGCACAGGCAGTAATCCCGAGATTACTACCTTTATATTCCTGTTTCTCAACTTCTTTCCTAACTCCCTGTAGTCTGTTGTCAGTACCTCCTCCCTTTTCCTGCCTATATCGTTGGTACGAGTTGGTGTTGCACTGTTTGTCAGAGAAAATATTACAGCGGTGCTTTGGCAGGATAGATTAGAGGGCTCGTCTAGGGAGGCTATTTGGGTGGAATTGAGGAATGGGAAAGGTGTAGTAATGCTTATAGGGTTGTATTATAGACCACCTAATGGGGAGCGAGAATTGGAGGAGCAAATTTGTAAGGAGATAGCAGATATCTGTAGTAAGCACAAAGTTGTGATTGTGGGAGATTTTAATTTTCCACACATAGACTGGGAACCCCATTCTGTAAAAGGGCTGGATGGTTTGGAGTTTGTAAGATGTGTGCAAGATAGTTTTTTGCAGCAATACATAGAAGTACCAACTAGAGAAGGGGCAGTGTTGAATCTCCTATCAAGAAATGAGATAGGCCAGGTGACAGAGATATGTGCAGGGGAGCACTTCAGGTCCAGCGATCACAATGCCATTAGTTTCAATATAATTATGGAGAAGGATAGGGCTAGATCCAGGGTTGAGATTTTTGATTGAAGGAAGGCTAACTTTGAGGAGATGCGAAAGGATATAGAAGGAGTGGATTGGGACAATTTGTTTTATGGGAAGGGTGTCATAGAGAAATGGAGGTCATTTAAAGGTGAAATTTTGAGGGTACAGAATCTTTATGTTCCTGTTAGGTTGAAAGGAAAGGTTAAAAGTTTGAGAGAGCCATGGTTTTCAAGGGATATTGGAAACTTGGTTTGGAAAAAAAGAGAGATCTACAATAAATATAGGCAGCTTGGAGTAAGTGAGGTGCTCGAGGAATATAAAGAATGTAAAAAGAATCTTAAGAAAGAAATTAGAAAAGCTAAAAGAAGATATGAGGTTGCTTTGGCAAGTAAGGTGAAAATAAACCCAAAGGGTTTCTACAGTTATATTAATAGCAAAAGGATAGTGAGGGATAAAATTGGTCCCTTAGAGATCAGAGTGGACAGCTATGTGTGGAGCCAAAAGAGATGGGGGAGATTTTGAACCATTTCTTTTCTTCGGTACTCACTAAGGAGAAGGATATTGAATTGTGTAAGGTAAGGGAAACAAGAAGGTTAGTTATCGAAACTGTGATAATGAAAGAAGAGGAAGTACTGGTGCTTTTAAGGAATATAAAAGTGGATAAGTCTCGGGGTCCTGACAGGATATTCCCTAGGACCTTGAGGGAAGTTAGTGTGGAAATAGCAGGGGCTCTGACAGAAATATTTCAAATGTCATTAGAAATGGGGATGGTGTCGAAGGATTGGCATATTGCTCATGTTGTTCCATTGTTTGAAAAGGGTTCTAAGCGTAAACCTAGCAATTATCGGCCTGTGAGTTTGACGTCAGTGGTGGGTAAATTGATGGAAAGTATTCTTAAAGATGGTATATATAATTACCTGGATAGACAGGGTCTGATTAGGAACAGTCAACATGGATTTGTGCGTGGAAAGTGATGTTTGACAAATCTTATTGAATTTTTTGAAGAGGTTACTAGGAAAGTTGACAAGGGTAAAGCGGTGAATATTGTCTATATGGACTCCAGTAAGGCCTTTGACAAAGTTCCACACAGAAGGTTAGTTAGGAAGGTTCAATCGTTAGGTATTAATATTGAAGTAGTAAAATGGATTCAGCAGTGGCTGGATGGGAGACACCAGAGAGTAGTGGTGGATAACTGTTTGTCAGATTGGAGGCCAGTGACTAGTGGTGTGCCTCAGGGATCTGTACTGGGTCCAATGTTGTTTGTCATATACATTAATGATCTGGATGATGGGGTGGTAAATTGGATTAGTAAGTATGCAGATGATACTAAGATAGGTGGAGTTGTGGATACTGAAGTAGGTTTTCAAAGCTTGCAGAGAGATTTAGGGCAGTTAGAAGAGTGGGCTGAAAGATGGCAGATGGAGTTTAATGCTGATAAATGTGAGGTGCTACATTTTGGTAGGACTAATCAAAATAGGACATACATTGTAAATGGTAGGGCATTGAAGAATGCTGTAGAACAGAGGGATCTAGGAATAATGGTTCATAGTTCCCTGAAGGTGGAATCTCATGTGGATAGGGTGGTGAAGAAAGCTTTTGGTATGCTGGCCTTTATAAATCAGAGCATTGAGTATAGGAGTTGGGATGTAATGTTGAAATTGTACAAGGCATTGGTAAGGCCAAATTTGGAGTATTGTGTACAGTTCTGGTCACCGAATTATAGGAAGGATGTCAACAAAATTGAGAGAGTACAGAGGAGATTTACTAGAATGTTACCTGGGTTTCATCACCTAAGTTACAGAGAAAGGTTGAACAAGTTGTGCCTTTATTCTTTGGAGCGTAGAAGGTTGAAGGGGGGACTTGATAGAGGTATTTAAAATTATGAGGGGGATTGATAGAGTCGACGTGGATAGGCTTTTTCCATTGAGAGTGGGGGAGATTCAGGCAAGAGGACATGAGTTGAGAGTTAAAGGGCAAAAGTTTAGGGGTAACATGAGGGGGATCTTCTTTACTCAGAGAGTGGTAGCTGTGTGGAATGAGCTTCTAGCAGAAGTGGTTGAGGCAGGTTCGGTGTTGTCATTTAAAGTTGAATTGGATAGATACATGGACTGGAAAGAAATGGAGGGTTATGGGCTGAGTGCAGGTAGGTGGGACTAGGTGAGAGTAAGAGTTTGGCACAGACTAGAAGGGCCGAGATGGCCTGTTTCCGTGCTGTAATTGTTATATGGTTATTCTACACAGGCAACCCACCTGGCTTCGACCCGTTAACACCGAAACCCCGGTGAGCTAAAGCCTTCCTACTCTGTCTCCCTCTACTCTGACGCCTGCTCCAACACTGCCTGTTCTATAAAGCTGTCTCCTTCTAAACTTTTCTCACTGTTCTCACTGGCTGATGTCCACGCACTTGCACAGTCATGCCCTGATCAAACTGCTGAAGAAATAACCATCTCCTTTTAAACTTATTGCTGTTCTCACTGGCTGACATCCACATGCTTGCGCAGTCATGCCCCGATCAAACCGTTGAAGAAGTAACTGGGAATGCTGCAAAAAAAAAAAGAATCTCAAGGTAGTATATCGTGCCGTATATGTATTTTAATTATAAATTTATTTTGAAATTTTTTGAACTTTTGAAATTTTCAACTGTACAAGGCACATTTAAGAAAATGTATTTGATTGAAGGTGGTTTAATAAAGATTCACTTGGATGATCCATGTATAAACACATTGTCCTGCGGAAAGGTTAGATGGGTGAGAGTTTACAATGAGAAACCATCTTATCAAACGTATGAGACTCTTAAGAGGCTAGATAGGATTAATGCTAAAACGTTAAATAGTGCCTCGTGTGGAGGGGGGTGGGTATGATCTCAGAGTTTGGGGAGGGACATGCATTGAGATGAGGAAGGGAGTCGAGAATCTTTGGAACTCCATGACACAGAGAACATTGGGGCATCGATTAAAACCTGAGATAGATAGATTTCTAATCAGTAATTTATGGGAGGAGGAAAAGTGGAAGAGGGATGTCAGATTAGTCATGATCCTGCAGATCGTGGGAACAGAATGAAAAGTCTGCCTCCGGCTCCCACTTCTCAAGGTCTCACTGAGGCAATTACAACAGCTACCAATGCAAGTTATTGAAGGGAAGTAACGTGCTGAGCAGTAATTACGACGACACACACCATTAAGCTTTCACTTAAACGTCAAATCAAAATTTCATACTGTCTGGGTGAGTTACAGCGATAATAGTTCGTAAATACTTAAAATATTCATTGGTAGAACAATTTTCTCTGATTATCCTGGAGATACAGTATCTAGAAATATAACTGTCAATGGAAGAGCTTTCTTTGGGTGCTCTGATAATTTATCAATGCAGAATCCATGCCAATGAATGTTCCCACTCCTTTGGGAAAATGGCTCTTTTCCTATGTGGTTCGATTGGCCTTATATGGCCTCACCAGCTGAGGGACTGTGTTGAAGCATCCGGCTATTAATTTGTGGCAGAGCACTGCTTTATGCTGCTCCTCTCAGACGCTTTGTGCCCCCTGTTACTATCTCGCAAGGCCCTTGGTGGAAACTGTCTCCCATTTACCTTTCTGCTTTTTATTTGCCTTTCAGCTCTCCCAACTCATGTGGCAGCAGGAGATGGTTCCACAGGAATTTAAATGTGCACCCATCATCTACCTGTATAGCAAAAGGGAAATGACAGTCCTGCAGCAACTATTGGAGAAAATCCTTGTGGTCTATCACAAGCAAGATCTTCGCCAGGCTTCTTCTGACCTGTCTCACATCACACTGTGACAGGGTAGACTCCTACCAGAGAACCAGTGTGGATTCCAGAAAGAGCGCGGGACTATCAACATGGTGTTTTCTGCAAGAGAAATGCCAACATCAAAACACTGACCTGTTCTCCTGCTACATTGATCTGACTAAGACCTTCAACACTGTTAGCAGAGAAGATGATGGAGAGGTACCGTGCCCAGGGAAATACATCACCATGGTGTAGCGATTCCACGATGGCGTGCAAGCTGGAGTCCAGGGCAGTGGTGAGAAACCTGAGCTCTTCCCTGTTCAAGTGGGGTCAAGCAGGGTTGTGTCTTGGCACCAACGATATTCAGTCTGGTGTTTACTGCCATGTTGACTGATGCCTTCATTGACGGCGATGTAGGCATCAGCATCAGATTCAGCACTGATGGGAAACTGTTCCACCCCAGGAGGCTTCAAGGAAAGCTAAGGCTATGACAGTCATCATCAGAGATGCAGATGACTGTGCTCTCAATATTTGTTCAAATGATGATATGCAGCCCTGTATTACAAGTTTTCTGATGTGAGTACGAACTTTGGGCTTTGCATCAACACCAGGAAGACTGAACTAATGCATCAGGGAATCATACATTGAAGCAAACATCACAATTAACAGTCAGACTCAACCCAGTGAACAGGTGCACATATCTTGTCAGCACACTGTCCCAGAACATCGTCATTGATGATGAGGCAAATGCCAGGATCACCAAAGCAAATGTAGCCTTCAGCACGCTCTATACCACTGGCTCGGTGCATTCAGCAGGCTCTATACCACTGGCTCTGTGCCTCAGCAGGCTCTATACCACTGGCCCTGTGCCTCAGCAGGCTCGATACCACTGGCTGTGAACCTCAGCAGGCTCTATACCACTGGCTCTGTGCCTCATCAGGCTCTATACCACTGGCTGTGAACCTCAGCAGGCTCTATACCACTGGCTCTGTACCTCAGCAGGCTCTATATAATTGGCTGTGAATCTCAGCAGGCTCTAGACCACTGGCTCTGTACCTCAGCAGGCTCTATACCACTGGCTGTGAACCTCAGCAGGCTCTATACCACTGGCTCTGTGCCTCAGCAGGCTGTATACCACTGGCTCTGTACTTCAGCAGACTCTATACCACTGGTTCTGTACCTCAGCAGGCTCTATACCACTGGCTCTGTGCCTCAGCGGGCTCTATACCACTGGCTGTGAACCTCAGCAGGCTCTATACCACTGGCTCTGTGCCTCAGTAGGCTCTATACCACTGGCTCTGTACCTCAGCAGGCTCTGTACCACTGGCTGTGAACCTCAGCAGGCTCTATACCACTGGCTCTGTGCCCCAGCAGGCTCTATACCACTGGCTCTGTACCTTAGCAGGCTCTATACCACTGGCTCTGTGCCTCAGCAGGCTCTATACCACTGGCTGTGAACCTCAGCAGGCTCTATACCACTGGCTCTGTGCCTCAGCAGGCTCTATACCACTGGCCCTGTGCCTCAGCAGGCTCTATACCACTGGTTCTGTGCCTGAGCAGGCTCTATACCACTGGCGGCTCTGTGCCACAGCAGCCTCTATACCACTGGCGGCTCTGTGCCTCAGCAGCCTCTATACCACTGGCGGCTCTGAACCTCAGCAGGCTCTATACCACTGGCTCTGTGCCCCAGCAGGCTCTATACCACTGGCTCTGTACCTCAGCAGGCTCTATACCACTGGCTCTGTGCCTCAGCAGGCTCTATACCACTGGCTGTGAACCTCAGCAGGCTCTATACCACTGGCTCTGTGCCTCAGCAGGCTCTATACCACTGGCCCTGTGCCTCAGCAGGCTCTATACCACTGGTTCTGTGCCTGAGCAGGCTCTATACCACTGGCGGCTCTGTGCCACAGCAGCCTCTATACCACTGGCGGCTCTGTGCCTCAGCAGCCTCTATACCACTGGCGGCTCTGAACCTCAGCAGGCTCTATACCACTGGCTCTGTGCCTCAGCAGGCTCTATACCACTGGCCCTGTGCCTCAGCAGACTCTATACCACTGGCTCTGTACTTCAGCAGACACTATACCACTGGCTCTGTACCTCAGCAGGCTCTATACCACTGGCTCTGTGCCTCAGCAGGCTCTATACCACTGGTTCTGTGCCTCAGCAGGCTCTATACCACTGGCTGTGAACCTCAGCAGGCTCTATACCACTGGCTCGGTACCTCAGCAGGCTCTATACCACTGGCTCTGTACCTCAGCAGGCCCTATACCACTGGCTCTGTGCCTCAGCAGGCTCTATACCACTGGCTGTGAACCTCAGCAGGCTCTATACCACTGGCTCTGTGCCTCAGCGGGCTCTATACCACTGGCTCTGTGCCTCAGCAGGCTCTATACCACTGGCTCTGTGCCTCAGCAGGCTCTATACCACTGGCTCTGTGCCTCAGCAGGCTCTATACCACTGGCTCTGTGCCTCAGCAGGCTCTATACCACTGGCTCTGTGCCTCAGCAGGCTCTATACCACTGGTTCTGTATTTCAGCAGGCTCTATACAACTGGCTCTGTACTTCAGCAGGCTCTATACCACTGGCTCTGTGCCTCAGCTGGCTCTATACCACTGGCTCTGTACTTCAGCAGACTCTATACCATTGGTTCTATACCTCAGCAAGCTCTATACCACTGGCTGTGAACCTCAGCAGGCTCTATACCTCTGTCTCTGTGCCTCAGCAGCCTCTATACCACTGGCTCTGAACCTCAGCAGGCTCTATACCACTGGCTCTGTGCCTCAGCAGGCTCTATACCACTGGCTGTGTGCCTCAGCAGGCTCTATACCACTGGCTGTGTGCCTCAGCAGGCTCTATACCACTGGCTGTGTACCTCAGCAGCCTCTATACCACTGGCTGTGAACCTCAGAGGGCTGTATACCACTGGCTCTGTGCCTCAGCAGGCTGTATACCACTGGCTCTGTACTTCAGCAGACTCTATACCACAAGTTCTGTACCTCAGCAGGCTCTATACTACTGGCTGTGAACCTCAGCAGGCTCTATACCACTGGCTCTGTACCTCAGCAGGCTCTATTCCACTGGCTCTGTGCCTCAGCAGGCTCTATTCCACTGGCTCTGTGCCTCAGCAGCCCCTATACCACTGGCTCTGAACCTCAGCAGGCTCTATACCACCGGTTCTGTATCTCAGCAGGCTCTATACTACTGGCTGTGAACCTCAGCAGGCTCTATACCACTGGCTCTGTACTTCAGCAGGCTCTATACCACTGGCTCTATGCCTCAGCAGGCTCTATACCACTGGCTCTGTGCCACAGCAGGCTCTATACCACTGGCTCTGTATCTCAGCAGGCTCTATACCACTGGCTCTGTACTTCAGCAGGCTCTATACCACTGGCTCTGTCGCTCAGCAGGCTCTATACCACTGGCTCCGTACCTCAGCAGGCTCTATACCACTGGCTCTGTACCTCAGCAGTCTCTATACCACTGGCTCTGTGCCACAGCAGGCTCTATACCACTGGCTCTGTGCCCCAGCAGGCTCTATACCACTGGCTCTGTACCTCAGCAGGCTCTATACCACTGGCTCTGTGCCTCGGCAGGCTCTATACCACTGGCTTTGAACCTCAGCAGGCTCTATACCACTGGCTCTATGCCTCAGCAGGCTCTATACCACTGGCTCTGTGCCTCAGCAGGCTCTATACCACTGGCTCTGTATCTCAGCAGGCTCTATACCACTGGCTCTGTACTTCAGCAGGCTCTATACCACTGGCTCTGTCGCTCAGCAGGCTCTATACCACTGGCTCCGTACCTCAGCAGGCTCTATACCACTGGCTCTGTACCTCAGCAGGCTCTATACCACTGGCTCTGTGCCACAGCAGGCTCTATACCACTGGCTCTGTGCCCCAGCAGGCTCTATACCACTGGCTCTGTACCTCAGCAGGCTCTATACCACTGGCTCTGTGCCTCGGCAGGCTCTATACCACTGGCTTTGAACCTCAGCAGGCTCTATACCACTGGCTCTGTGCCTCAGCAGGCTCTATACCACTGGCTCTGTGCCTCAGCAGGCTCTATACCACTGGTTCTGTGCCTCAGCAGGCTCTATACCACTGGTTCTGTACCTCAGCGGGCTCTATACTACTGGCTGTGAACCTCAGCAGGCTCTATACCACTGGCTGTGTGCCTCAGCGGGCTCTATACCACTGGCTCTGAACCTCTGCAGGCTCTATACCACTGGCTCTGTGCCTCAGCAGGCTCTATACCACTGGCTCTGTGCCTCAGCAGGCTCTATACCACTGGCTCTGTATTTCAGCAGGCTCTATACCACTGGCTCTGTATCTCAGCAGGCTCTATACTACTGGCTGTGAACCTCAGCAGGCTCTATACCACTGGCTCTGTACTTCAGCAGACTCTATACCACTGGCTCTGTGCCTCAGCAGGCTCTATACCACTGGTTCTGTATTTCAGCAGGCTCTATGCACTGGCTGTGAACCTCAGCAGACTCTACACCACTGGCTCTGTACTTCAGCAGACTCTATACCACTGGCTCTGTACCTCGGCAGGCTCTATACCACTGGCTCTGTGCCTCGGCAGGCTCTATACCACTGGTTCTGTGCCTCAGCAGGCTCTATACCACTGGTTCTGTGCCTCAGCAGGCTCTATACCACTGGCTCTGTACCTCAGCAGGCTCTATACCACTGGCTCTGAACCTCAGCAGGCTCTATACCACTGGTTCTGTGCCTCAGCAGGCTCTATACCACTGGCTCTGTACCTCAGCAGGCTCTATACCACTGGCTCTGTGCCTCAGCAGGCTCTATACCACTGGCTCTGTGCCTCAGCAGGCTCTATACAACTGGCTCTGTGCCTCAGCAGGCTCTATGCACTGGCTGTGAACCTCAGCAGACTCTACACCACTGGCTCTGTACTTCAGCAGACTCTATACCACTGGCTCTGTACCTCGGCAGGCTCTATACCACTGGCTCTGTGCCTCGGCAGGCTCTATACCACTGGTTCTGTGCCTCAGCAGGCTCTCTACCACTGGTTCTGTGCCTCAGCAGGCTCTATACCACTGGCTGTGAAGCTCAGCAGGCTCTATCCCACTGGCTCTGTACTTCAGCAGACTCTATACCACTGGCTCTGTGCCTCAGCAGGCTCTATACCACTGGCTGTGTACCTCAGCAGGCTCTATACCACTGGCTCTGTACTTCAGCAGGCTCTATACCACTGGCTCCGTGCCTCAGCAGGCTCTATACCACTAGCTCCGTGCCTCAGCAGGCTCTATACGACTGGCTCCGTGCCTCAGCAGGCTCTATACCACTGGCTGTGAACCTCAGCAGGCTCTATACCACTGGCTCTGTACTTCAGCAGGCTCTACACCACTAGCTCTGTGCCTCAGCAGGCTGTATACCACTGGCTCTGTGCCTCAGCAGGCTGTATACCACTGGCTCTGTACTTCAGCAGACTCTATACCACTGGTTCTGTACCTCAGCAGGCTCTATACTACTGGCTGTGAACCTCAGCAGGCTCTATACCACTGGCTCTGTACTTCAGCAGGCTCTATACCACTGGCTCTGTGCCTCAGCAGGCTCTATACCACTGGCTCTATACCTCAGCAGGCTCTATACCACTGGCTGTGAACCTCAGCAGGCTCTATACCACTGGCTCTGTATTTCAGCAGGCTCTATACCACTGGTTCTGTACCTCAGCAGGCTCTATACTACTGGCTGTGAACCTCAGCAGGCTCTATACCACTGGCTGTGTGCCTCAGCGGGCTCTATACCACTGGCTCTGTGCCTCAGCAGGCTCTATACCACTGGCTGTGTGCCTCAGCAGGCTCTATACCACTGGCTGTGTGCCTCAGCAGGCTCTATACCACTGGCTGTGTACCTCAGCAGCCTCTATACCACTGGCTGTGAACCTCAGAGGGCTGTATACCACTGGCTCTGTGCCTCAGCAGGCTGTATACCACTGGCTCTGTACTTCAGCAGACTCTATACCACAAGTTCTGTACCTCAGCAGGCTCTATACTACTGGCTGTGAACCTCAGCAGGCTCTATACCACTGGCTCTGTACCTCAGCAGGCTCTATTCCACTGGCTCTGTGCCTCAGCAGGCTCTATTCCACTGGCTCTGTGCCTCAGCAGCCCCTATACCACTGGCTCTGAACCTCAGCAGGCTCTATACCACCGGTTCTGTATCTCAGCAGGCTCTATACTACTGGCTGTGAACCTCAGCAGGCTCTATACCACTGGCTCTGTACTTCAGCAGGCTCTATACCACTGGCTCTATGCCTCAGCAGGCTCTATACCACTGGCTCTGTGCCACAGCAGGCTCTATACCACTGGCTCTGTATCTCAGCAGGCTCTATACCACTGGCTCTGTACTTCAGCAGGCTCTATACCACTGGCTCTGTCGCTCAGCAGGCTCTATACCACTGGCTCCGTACCTCAGCAGGCTCTATACCACTGGCTCTGTACCTCAGCAGTCTCTATACCACTGGCTCTGTGCCACAGCAGGCTCTATACCACTGGCTCTGTGCCCCAGCAGGCTCTATACCACTGGCTCTGTACCTCAGCAGGCTCTATACCACTGGCTCTGTGCCTCGGCAGGCTCTATACCACTGGCTTTGAACCTCAGCAGGCTCTATACCACTGGCTCTATGCCTCAGCAGGCTCTATACCACTGGCTCTGTGCCTCAGCAGGCTCTATACCACTGGCTCTGTATCTCAGCAGGCTCTATACCACTGGCTCTGTACTTCAGCAGGCTCTATACCACTGGCTCTGTCGCTCAGCAGGCTCTATACCACTGGCTCCGTACCTCAGCAGGCTCTATACCACTGGCTCTGTACCTCAGCAGGCTCTATACCACTGGCTCTGTGCCACAGCAGGCTCTATACCACTGGCTCTGTGCCCCAGCTGGCTCTATACCACTGGCTCTGTACCTCAGCAGGCTCTATACCACTGGCTCTGTGCCTCGGCAGGCTCTATACCACTGGCTTTGAACCTCAGCAGGCTCTATACCACTGGCTCTGTGCCTCAGCAGGCTCTATACCACTGGCTCTGTGCCTCAGCAGGCTCTATACCACTGGTTCTGTGCCTCAGCAGGCTCTATACCACTGGTTCTGTACCTCAGCGGGCTCTATACTACTGGCTGTGAACCTCAGCAGGCTCTATACCACTGGCTGTGTGCCTCAGCGGGCTCTATACCACTGGCTCTGAACCTCTGCAGGCTCTATACCACTGGCTCTGTGCCTCAGCAGGCTCTATACCACTGGCTCTGTGCCTCAGCAGGCTCTATACCACTGGCTCTGTATTTCAGCAGGCTCTATACCACTGGCTCTGTATCTCAGCAGGCTCTATACTACTGGCTGTGAACCTCAGCAGGCTCTATACCACTGGCTCTGTACTTCAGCAGACTCTATACCACTGGCTCTGTGCCTCAGCAGGCTCTATACCACTGGTTCTGTATTTCAGCAGGCTCTATGCACTGGCTGTGAACCTCAGCAGACTCTACACCACTGGCTCTGTACTTCAGCAGACTCTATACCACTGGCTCTGTACCTCGGCAGGCTCTATACCACTGGCTCTGTGCCTCGGCAGGCTCTATACCACTGGTTCTGTGCCTCAGCAGGCTCTATACCACTGGTTCTGTGCCTCAGCAGGCTCTATACCACTGGCTCTGTACCTCAGCAGGCTCTATACCACTGGCTCTGAACCTCAGCAGGCTCTATACCACTGGTTCTGTGCCTCAGCAGGCTCTATACCACTGGCTCTGTACCTCAGCAGGCTCTATACCACTGGCTCTGTGCCTCAGCAGGCTCTATACCACTGGCTCTGTGCCTCAGCAGGCTCTATACAACTGGCTCTGTGCCTCAGCAGGCTCTATGCACTGGCTGTGAACCTCAGCAGACTCTACACCACTGGCTCTGTACTTCAGCAGACTCTATACCACTGGCTCTGTACCTCGGCAGGCTCTATACCACTGGCTCTGTGCCTCGGCAGGCTCTATACCACTGGTTCTGTGCCTCAGCAGGCTCTCTACCACTGGTTCTGTGCCTCAGCAGGCTCTATACCACTGGCTGTGAAGCTCAGCAGGCTCTATCCCACTGGCTCTGTACTTCAGCAGACTCTATACCACTGGCTCTGTGCCTCAGCAGGCTCTATACCACTGGCTGTGTACCTCAGCAGGCTCTATACCACTGGCTCTGTACTTCAGCAGGCTCTATACCACTGGCTCCGTGCCTCAGCAGGCTCTATACCACTAGCTCCGTGCCTCAGCAGGCTCTATACGACTGGCTCCGTGCCTCAGCAGGCTCTATACCACTGGCTGTGAACCTCAGCAGGCTCTATACCACTGGCTCTGTACTTCAGCAGGCTCTACACCACTAGCTCTGTGCCTCAGCAGGCTGTATACCACTGGCTCTGTGCCTCAGCAGGCTGTATACCACTGGCTCTGTACTTCAGCAGACTCTATACCACTGGTTCTGTACCTCAGCAGGCTCTATACTACTGGCTGTGAACCTCAGCAGGCTCTATACCACTGGCTCTGTACTTCAGCAGGCTCTATACCACTGGCTCTGTGCCTCAGCAGGCTCTATACCACTGGCTCTATACCTCAGCAGGCTCTATACCACTGGCTGTGAACCTCAGCAGGCTCTATACCACTGGCTCTGTATTTCAGCAGGCTCTATACCACTGGTTCTGTACCTCAGCAGGCTCTATACTACTGGCTGTGAACCTCAGCAGGCTCTATACCACTGGCTGTGTGCCTCAGCGGGCTCTATACCACTGGCTCTGTGCCTCAGCAGGCTCTATACCACTGGCTCTGTACTTCAGCAGGCTCTATACCACTGGCTCTATGCCTCAGCAGGCTCTAGACCACTGGCTCTGTACTTCAGCAGGCTCTATACCACTGGCTCTGTGCCTCAGCAGGCTCTATACCACTGGCTCTGTATCTCAGCAGGCTCTATACCACTGGCTCTGTACTTCAGCAGGCTCTATACCACTGGCTCTGTCGCTCAGCACGCTCTATACCACTGGCTCCGTACCTCAGCAGGGTGTATACCACTGGCTGTGAACCTCAGCAGGCTCTATACCACTGGCTCTGTACTTCAGCAGGCTCTACACCACTAGCTCTGTGCCTCAGCAGGCTCTATACCACTGGCTCTGTACCTCAGCAGGCTCTATACTACAGGCTGTGAACCTCAGCAGGCTCTATACCACTGGCTGTGTGCCTCAGCGGGCTCTATACCACTGGCTGTGAACCTCAGCAGGCTCTATACCACTGGCTCTGTGCCCCAGCAGGCTCTATACCACTGGCTCTGTGCCCCAGCAGGCTCTATACCACTGGCTCTGTGCCCCAGCAGGCTCTATACCACTTGCTCTGTACCTCAGCAGGCTCTATACCACTGGCTCTGTGCCTCGGCAGGCTCTATACCACTGGCTGTGAACCTCAGCAGGCTCTATACCACTGGCTCTGTACCTCAGAGGGCACTGTACCACTGGCTCTGAACCTCAGCAGGCTCTATACCACTGGCTGTGTGCCTCAGCAGGCTCTATACCACTGGCTGTGTACCTCAGCCGCCTCTATACCACTGGCTGTGAACCTCAGCGGGCTGTATACCACTGGCTCTGTGCCTCAGCAGGCTGTATACCACTGGCTCTGTGCCTCAGCAGGCTGTATGCCACTGGCTCTGTACTTCAGCAGACTCTATACCACTGGTTCTGTACCTCAGCAGGCTCTATACTACTGGCTGTGAACCTCAGCAGGCTCTATACCACTGGCTCTGTGCCTCAGCGGGCTCTATACCACTGGCTGTGAACCTCAGCAGGCTCTATACCACTGGCTCTGTGCCTCAGCAGGCTCTATACCACTGGCTCTGTGCCTCAGCAGGCTCTATACCACTGGCTCTGTATTTCAGCAGGCTCTATACCACTGGCTCTGTATCTCAGCAGGATCTATACCACTGGCTCTGTATCTCAGCAGGCTCTATACCACTGGCTCTGTACTTCAGCAGACTCTATACCACTGGCTCTGTGCCTCAGCAGGCTCTATACCACTGGTTCTGTATTTCAGCAGGCTCTATACCACTGGTTCTGTACTTCAGCAGGCTCTATACCACTGGCTCTGAACCTCAGCAGTCTCTATACCACTGGCTCTGTACCTCAGCAGGCTCTATACTACTGGCTGTGAACCTCAGCAGGCTCTATACCACTGGCTCTGTACTTCAGCAGGCTCTATACCACTGGCTCTGTGCCTCAGCAGGCTCTATACCACTGGCTGTGTCGCTCAGCAGGCTCTATACCACTGGCTCCGTACCTCAGCAGGCTCTATACCACTGGCTCTGTACCTCAACAGGCTCTATACCACTGGCTCTGTGCCTCAGCAGGCTCTATACCACTGGCTCTGAACCTCAGCAGTCTCTATACCACTGGCTCTGTGCCTCAGCAGGCTCTATACCACTGGCTCTGTACCTCAACCGGCTCTATACCACTGGCTCTGTGCCTCAGCAGGCTCTATACCACTGGCTCTGAACCTCAGCAGTCTCTATACCACTGGCTCTGTAGTTCAGCAGGCTCTGTACCACTGGCTCTGTGCCTCAGCAGGCTCTATACCACTGGCTCTACGCCTCAGCAGGCTCTATACCACTGGCTCTGTACTTCAGCAGACTCTATACCACTGGCTCTGTACTTCAGCAGACTCTATACCACTGGCTCTGTGCCTCAGCAGGCTCTATACCACTGGCTCTGTACTTCAGCAGGCTCTATACCACTGGCTCCGTGCCTCAGCAGGCTCTATACCACTGGCTCCGTGCCTCAGCAGGCTCTATACCACTGGCTTCATGCCTCAGCAGGCTCTATACCACTGGCTGTGAACCTCAGCAGGCTCTATTCCACTGGCTCTGTGCCTCAGCAGCCTCTATACCACTGGCTCTGAACCTCAGCAGGCTCTATACCACTGGTTCTGTACCTCAGCAGGCTCTATACTACTGGCTGTGAACCTCAGCGGGCTCTATACCACTGGCTGTGTGCCTCAGCGGGCTCTATACCACTGGCTGTGAACCTCAGCAGGCTCTATACCACTGGCTCTGTGCCTCAGCAGCCTCTATACCACTGGCTCTGAACCTCTGCAGGCTCTATACCACTGGCTCTGTGCCTCAGCAGGCTCTATACCACTGGTTCTGCACCTCAGCAGGCTCTATACTACTGGCTGTGAACCTCAGCAGGCTCTATACCACTGGCTGTGTGCCTCAGCGGGCTCTATACCACTGGCTGTGAACCTCAGCAGGCTCTATACCACTGGCTCTGTGCCTCAGCAGGCTCTATACCACTGGTTGTGTGCCTCAGCAGGCTCTATACCACTGTCTCTGTGCCTCAGCAGCCTCTATACCACTGGCTCTGAACCTCTGCAGGCTCTATACCACTGGCTCTGTGCCTCAGCAGGCTCTATACCACTGGCTCTGTGCCTCAGCAGGCTCTATACCACTGGTTCTGTGCCTCAGCAGGCTCTATTCCACTGGCTCTGTGCCTCAGCAGCCTCTATACCACTGGCTCTGAACCTCAGCAGGCTCTATACCACTGGTTCTGTACCTCAGCAGGCTCTATACTACTGGCTGTGAACCTCAGCAGGCTCTATACCACTGGCTCTGTACTTCAGCAGGCTCTATACCACTGGCTCTGTGCCTCAGCCGGCTCTATACCACTTGCTCTGTATCTCAGCAGGCTCTATACCACTGGCTCTGTACTTCAGCAGGCTCTATACCACTGGCTCTGTGCTTCAGCAGGCTCTATACCACTGGTTCTGTATTTCAGCAGGCTCTATACCACTGGCTCTGTACTTCAGCAGGCTCTATACCACTGGCTCTGTCGCTCAGCAGGCTCTATACCACTGGCTCCGTACCTCAGCAGGCTCTATACCACTGGCTCTGTACCTCAGCAGGCTCTATACCACTGGCTCTGTGCCTCAGCAGGCTCTATACCACTGGCTCTGAACCTCAGCAGCCTCTATACCACTGGCTCTGAACCTCAGCAGGCTCAATACCACTGGTTCTGTACCTCAGCAGGCTCTATACTACTGGCTGTGAACCTCAGCGGGCTCTATACCACTGGCTGTGTGCCTCAGCGGGCTCTATACCACTGGCTGTGAACCTCAGCAGGCTCTATACCACTGGCTCTGTGCCTCAGCAGGCTCTATACCACTAGCTCTGTGCCTCAGCAGGCTCTATACCACTGGCTCTGAACCTCAGCAGGCTCTATACCACTGGCTCTGTGCCTCAGCAGGCTCTATACCACCGGCTCTGTACCTCGGCAGGCTCTATACCACCGGCTCTGTGCCTCCGCAGGCTCTATACCGCTGGTTCTGTGCCTCAGCAGGCTCTATAATACTGGCTCTGTGCCTCAGCAGGCTCTATACCACTGGTTCTGTGCCTCAGCAGGCTCTATACCACTGGCTCTGTACCTCAGCAGGCTCTATACCACTGGCTCTGAACCTCAGCAGGCTCTATACCACTGGTTCTGTGCCTCAGCAGGCTCTATACCACTGGCTCTGTGCCTCAGCAGGCTCTATACCACTGGCTGTGAACCTCAGCAGGCTCTATACCACTGGCTGTATGCCTCAGCAGGCTCTATACCACTGGCTCTGTGCCACAGCAGGCTCTATACCACTGGCTCTGTGCCCCAGCAGGCTCTATACCACTGGCTCTGTGCCTCGGCAGGCTCTATACCACTGGCTTTGAACCTCAGCAGGCTCTATACCACTGGCTGTGAACCTCAGCAGGCTCTATACCACTGGCTCTGTGCCTCAGCAGGCTCTATACCACTGGCTCTGTGCCTCGGCAGGCTCTATACCACTGGCTTTGAACCTCAGCAGGCTCTATACCACTGGCTGTGAACATCAGCAGGCTCTATACCACTGGCTCTGTACCTCAGAGGGCACTGTACCACTGGCTCTGAACCTCAGCAGGCTCTATACCACTGGCTGTGTGCCTCAGCAGGCTCTATACCACTGGCTGTGTACCTCAGCCGCCTCTATACCACTGGCTGTGAACCTCAGCGGGCTGTATACCACTGGCTCTGTGCCTCAGCAGGCTGTATACCACTGGCTCTGTGCCTCAGCAGGCTGTATACCACTGGCTCTGTACTTCAGCAGACTCTATACCACTGGTTCTGTACCTCAGCAGGCTCTATACTACTGGCTGTGAACCTCAGCAGGCTCTATACCACTGGCTCTGTGCCTCAGCGGGCTCTATACCACTGGCTGTGAACCTCAGCAGGCTCTATACCACTGGCTCTGTGCCTCAGCAGGCTCTATACCACTGGCTCTGTGCCTCAGCAGGCTCTATAGCACTGGCTCTGTATTTCAGCAGGCTCTATACCACTGGCTCTGTATCTCAGCAGGATCTATACCACTGGCTCTGTATCTCAGCAGGCTCTATACCACTGGCTCTGTACTTCAGCAGACTCTATACCACTGGCTCTGTGCCTCAGCAGGCTCTATACCACTGGTTCTGTATTTCAGCAGGCTCTATACCACTGGTTCTGTACTTCAGCAGGCTCTATACCACTGGCTCTGAACCTCAGCAGTCTCTATACCACTGGCTCTGTACCTCAGCAGGCTCTATACTACTGGCTGTGAACCTCAGCAGGCTCTATACCACTGGCTCTGTACTTCAGCAGGCTCTATACCACTGGCTCTGTGCCTCAGCAGGCTCTATACCACTGGCTCTGTCGCTCAGCAGGCTCTATACCACTGGCTCTGTACCTCAGCAGGCTCTATACCACTGGCTCTGTACCTCAACAGGCTCTATACCACTGGCTCTGTGCCTCAGCAGGCTCTATACCACTGGCTCTGAACCTCAGCAGTCTCTATACCACTGGCTCTGTGCCTCAGCAGGCTCTATACCACTGGCTCTGTACCTCAACCGGCTCTATACCACTGGCTCTGTGCCTCAGCAGGCTCTATACCACTGGCTCTGAACCTCAGCAGTCTCTATACCACTGGCTCTGTGCCTCAGCAGGCTCTATACCACTGGCTCTGTGCCTCAGCAGCCTCTATACCACTGGCTCTGAACCTCAGCAGGCTCTATACCACTGGTTCTGTGCCTCAGCCGGCTCTATACCACTGGCTCTGTACCTCAGCCGGCTCTATACCACTGGTTCTGTACTTCAGCAGACTCTATACCACTGGCTCTGTGCCTCAGCAGGCTCTATACCACTGGCTCTATGCCTCAGCAGGCTCTATACCACTGGCTCTACGCCTCAGCAGGCTCTATACCACTGGCTCTGTACTTCAGCAGACTCTATACCACTGGCTCTGTGCCTCAGCAGGCTCTATACCACTGGCTCTGTACTTCAGCAGGCTCTATACCACTGGCTCCGTGCCTCAGCAGGCTCTATACCACTGGCTCCGTGCCTCAGCAGGCTCTATACCACTGGCTCCATGCCTCAGCAGGCTCTATACCACTGGCTGTGAACCTCAGCAGGCTCTATTCCACTGGCTCTGTGCCTCAGCAGCCTCTATACCACTGGCTCTGAACCTCAGCAGGCTCTATACCACTGGTTCTGTACCTCAGCAGGCTCTATACTACTGGCTGTGAACCTCAGCGGGCTCTATACCACTGGCTGTGTGCCTCAGCGGGCTCTATACCACTGGCTGTGAACCTCAGCAGGCTCTATACCACTGGCTCTGTGCCTCAGCAGCCTCTATACCACTGGCTCTGAACCTCTGCAGGCTCTATACCACTGGCTCTGTGCCTCAGCAGGCTCTATACCACTGGTTCTGCACCTCAGCAGGCTCTATACTACTGGCTGTGAACCTCAGCAGGCTCTATACCACTGGCTGTGTGCCTCAGCGGGCTCTATACCACTGGCTGTGAACCTCAGCAGGCTCTATACCACTGGCTCTGTGCCTCAGCAGGCTCTATACCACTGGTTGTGTGCCTCAGCAGGCTCTATACCACTGTCTCTGTGCCTCAGCAGCCTCTATACCACTGGCTCTGAACCTCTGCAGGCTCTATACCACTGGCTCTGTGCCTCAGCAGGCTCTATACCACTGGCTCTGTGCCTCAGCAGGCTCTATACCACTGGTTCTGTGCCTCAGCAGGCTCTATTCCACTGGCTCTGTGCCTCAGCAGCCTCTATACCACTGGCTCTGAACCTCAGCAGGCTCTATACCACTGGTTCTGTACCTCAGCAGGCTCTATACTACTGGCTGTGAACCTCAGCAGGCTCTATACCACTGGCTCTGTACTTCAGCAGGCTCTATACCACTGCCTCTGTGCCTCAGCCGGCTCTATACCACTTGCTCTGTATCTCAGCAGGCTCTATACCACTGGCTCTGTACTTCAGCAGGCTCTATACCACTGGCTCTGTGCTTCAGCAGGCTCTATACCACTGGTTCTGTATTTCAGCAGGCTCTATACCACTGGCTCTGTACTTCAGCAGGCTCTATACCACTGGCTCTGTCGCTCAGCAGGCTCTATACCACTGGCTCCGTACCTCAGCAGGCTCTATACCACTGGCTCTGTACCTCAGCAGGCTCTATACCACTGGCTCTGTGCCTCAGCAGGCTCTATACCACTGGCTCTGAACCTCAGCAGGCTCTACACCACTGGCTCTGAACCTCAGCAGGCTCTATACCACTGGCTGTGTGCCTCAGCAGGCTCTATACCACTGGCTCTGTGCCACAGCAGGCTCTATACCACTGGCTCTGTGCCCCAGCAGGCTCTATACCACTGGCTCTGTGCCTCGGCACGCTCTATACCACTGGCTTTGAACCTCAGCAGGCTCTATACCACTGGCTGTGAACCTCAGCAGGCTCTATACCACTGGCTCTGTGCCTCAGCAGGCTCTATACCACTGGCTCTGTGCCTCAGCAGCCTCTATACCACTGGCTCTGAACCTCAGCAGGCTCAATACCACTGGTTCTGTACCTCAGCAGGCTCTATACTACTGGCTGTGAACCTCAGCGGGCTCTATACCACTGGCTGTGTGCCTCAGCGGGCTCTATACCACTGGCTGTGAACCTCAGCAGGCTCTATACCACTGGCTCTATGCCTCAGCAGGCTCTATACCACTAGCTCTGTGCCTCAGCAGGCTCTATACCACTGGCTCTGTACCTCAGCAGGCTCTATACCACTGGCTCTGAACCTCAGCAGGCTCTATACCACTGGTTCTGTGCCTCAGCAGGCTCTATACCACTGGCTCTGTGCCTCAGCAGGCTCTATACCACTGGCTGTGAACCTCAGCAGGCTCTATACCACTGGCTGTATGCCTCAGCAGGCTCTATACCACTGGCTCTGTGCCACAGCAGGCTCTATACCACTGGCTCTGTGCCCCAGCAGGCTCTATACCACTGGCTCTGTGCCTCGGCAGGCTCTATACCACTGGCTTTGAACCTCAGCAGGCTCTATACCACTGGCTGTGAACCTCAGCAGGCTCTATACCACTGGCTCTGTGCCTCAGCAGGCTCTATACCACTGGCTCTGTGCCTCGGCAGGCTCTATACCACTGGCTTTGAACCTCAGCAGGCTCTATACCACTGGCTGTGAACATCAGCAGGCTCTATACCACTGGCTCTGTACCTCAGAGGGCACTGTACCACTGGCTCTGAACCTCAGCAGGCTCTATACCACTGGCTGTGTGCCTCAGCAGGCTCTATACCACTGGCTGTGTACCTCAGCCGCCTCTATACCACTGGCTGTGAACCTCAGCGGGCTGTATACCACTGGCTCTGTGCCTCAGCAGGCTGTATACCACTGGCTCTGTGCCTCAGCAGGCTGTATACCACTGGCTCTGTACTTCAGCAGACTCTATACCACTGGTTCTGTACCTCAGCAGGCTCTATACTACTGGCTGTGAACCTCAGCAGTCTCTATACCACTGGCTCTGTGCCTCAGCGGGCTCTATACCACTGGCTGTGAACCTCAGCAGGCTCTATACCACTGGCTCTGTGCCTCAGCAGGCTCTATACCACTGGCTCTGTGCCTCAGCAGGCTCTATAGCACTGGCTCTGTATTTCAGCAGGCTCTATACCACTGGCTCTGTATCTCAGCAGGATCTATACCACTGGCTCTGTATCTCAGCAGGCTCTATACCACTGGCTCTGTACTTCAGCAGACTCTATACCACTGGCTCTGTGCCTCAGCAGGCTCTATACCACTGGTTCTGTATTTCAGCAGGCTCTATACCACTGGTTCTGTACTTCAGCAGGCTCTATACCACTGGCTCTGAACCTCAGCAGTCTCTATACCACTGGCTCTGTACCTCAGCAGGCTCTATACTACTGGCTGTGAACCTCAGCAGGCTCTATACCACTGGCTCTGTACTTCAGCAGGCTCTATACCACTGGCTCTGTGCCTCAGCAGGCTCTATACCACTGGCTCTGTCGCTCAGCAGGCTCTATACCACTGGCTCTGTACCTCAGCAGGCTCTATACCACTGGCTCTGTACCTCAACAGGCTCTATACCACTGGCTCTGTGCCTCAGCAGGCTCTATACCACTGGCTCTGAACCTCAGCAGTCTCTATACCACTGGCTCTGTGCCTCAGCAGGCTCTATACCACTGGCTCTGTACCTCAACCGGCTCTATACCACTGGCTCTGTGCCTCAGCAGGCTCTATACCACTGGCTCTGAACCTCAGCAGTCTCTATACCACTGGCTCTGTGCCTCAGCAGGCTCTATACCACTGGCTCTGTGCCTCAGCAGCCTCTATACCACTGGCTCTGAACCTCAGCAGGCTCTATACCACTGGTTCTGTGCCTCAGCCGGCTCTATACCACTGGCTCTGTACCTCAGCCGGCTCTATACCACTGGTTCTGTACTTCAGCAGACTCTATACCACTGGCTCTGTGCCTCAGCAGGCTCTATACCACTGGCTCTGTAGTTCAGCAGGCTCTATACCACTGGCTCTGTGCCTCAGCAGGCTCTATACCACTGGTTCTGCACCTCAGCAGGCTCTATACTACTGGCTGTGAACCTCAGCAGGCTCTATACCACTGGCTGTGTGCCTCAGCGGGCTTTATACCACTGGCTGTGAACCTCAGCAGGCTCTATACCACTGGCTCTGTGCCTCAGCAGGCTCTATACCACTGGTTGTGTGCCTCAGCAGGCTCTATACCACTGTCTCTGTGCCTCAGCAGCCTCTATACCACTGGCTCTGAACCTCTGCAGGCTCTATACCACTGGCTCTGTGCCTCAGCAGGCTCTATACCACTGGCTCTGTGCCTCAGCAGGCTCTATACCACTGGTTCTGTGCCTCAGCAGGCTCTATTCCACTGGCTCTGTGCCTCAGCAGCCTCTATACCACTGGCTCTGAACCTCAGCAGGCTCTATACCACTGGTTCTGTACCTCAGCAGGCTCTATACTACTGGCTGTGAACCTCAGCAGGCTCTATACCACTGGCTCTGTACTTCAGCAGGCTCTATACCACTGGCTCTGTGCCTCAGCAGGCTCTATACCACTTGCTCTGTATCTCAGCAGGCTCTATACCACTGGCTCTGTACTTCAGCAGGCTCTATACCACTGGCTCTGTGCTTCAGCAGGCTCTATACCACTGGTTCTGTATTTCAGCAGGCTCTATACCACTGGCTCTGTACTTCAGCAGGCTCTATACCACTGGCTCTGTCGCTCAGCAGGCTCTATACCACTGGCTCCGTACCTCAGCAGGCTCTATACCACTGGCTCTGTACCTCAGCAGGCTCTATACCACTGGCTCTGTGCCTCAGCAGGCTCTATACCACTGGCTCTGAACCTCAGCAGGCTCTATACCACTGGCTCTGAACCTCAGCAGGCTCTATACCACTGGCTGTGTGCCTCAGCAGGCTCTATACCACTGGCTCTGTGCCACAGCAGGTTCTATACCACTGGCTCTGTGCCCCAGCAGGCTCTATACCACTGGCTCTGTGCCTCGGCAGGCTCTATACCACTGGCTTTGAACCTCAGCAGGCTCTATACCACTGGCTGTGAACCTCAGCAGGCTCTATACCACTGGCTCTGTGCCTCAGCAGGCTCTATACCACTGGCTCTGTGCCTCGGCAGGCTCTATACCACTGGCTTTGAACCTCAGCAGGCTCTATACCACTGGCTGTGAACCTCAGCAGGCTCTATACCACTGGGTCTGTGCCTCAGCAGGCTCTATACCACTGGCTCTGTGCCTCAGCAGGCTCTATACCACTGGTTCTGTGCCTCAGCAGGCTCTATTCCACTGGCTCTGTGCCTCAGCAGCCTCTATACCACTGGCTCTGAACCTCAGCAGGCTCAATACCACTGGTTCTGTACCTCAGCAGGCTCTATACTACTGGCTGTGAACCTCAGCGGGCTCTATACCACTGGCTGTGTGCCTCAGCGGGCTCTATACCACTGGCTGTGAACCTCGGCAGGCTCTATACCACTGGCTCTGTGCCTCAGCAGGCTCTATACCACTAGCTCTGTGCCTCAGCAGGCTCTATACCACCGGCTCTGTACCTCGGCAGGCTCTATACCACCGGCTCTGTGCCTCCGCAGGCTCTATACCACTGGTTCTGTGCCTCAACAGGCTCTATACCACTGGCTCTGTGCCTCAGCAGGCTCTATACCACTGGTTCTGTGCCTCAGCAGGCTCTATACCACTGGCTCTGTACCTCAGCAGGCTCTATACCACTGGCTCTGAACCTCAGCAGGCTCTATACCACTGGTTCTGTGCCTCAGCAGGCTCTATACCACTGGCTCTGTGCCTCAGCAGGCTCTATACCACTGGCTGTGAACCTCAGCAGGCTCTATACCACTGGCTGTGTACCTCAGAGGGCACCGTACCACTGGCTCTGAACCTCAGCAGGCTCTATACCACTGGCTGTGTGCCTCAGCATGCTCTATACCACTGGCTCTGTGCCACAGCAGGCTCTATACCACTGGCTCTGTGCCCCAGCAGGCTCTATACCACTGGCTCTGTGCCTCGGCAGGCTCTATACCACTGGCTTTGAACCTCAGCAGGCTCTATACCACTGGCTGTGAACCTCAGCAGGCTCTATACCACTGGCTCTGTGCCTCAGCAGGCTCTATACCACTGGCTCTGTGCCTCGGCAGGCTCTATACCACTGGCTTTGAACCTCAGCAGGCTCTATACCACTGGCTGTGAACCTCAGCAGGCTCTATACCACTGGCTCTGTGCCTCAGCAGGCTCTATACCACTGGCTCTGTGCCTCAGCAGGCTCTATACCACTGGTTCTGTGCCTCAGCAGGCTCTATTCCACTGGCTCTGTGCCTCAGCAGCCTCTATACCACTGGCTCTGAACCTCAGCAGGCTCAATACCACTGGTTCTGTACCTCAGCAGGCTCTATACTACTGGCTGTGAACCTCAGCGGGCTCTATACCACTGGCTGTGTGCCTCAGCGGGCTCTATACCACTGGCTGTGAACCTCAGCAGGCTCTATACCACTGGCTGTGTACCTCAGAGGGCACTGTACCACTGGCTCTGAACCTCAGCAGGCTCTATACCACTGGCTGTGTGCCTCAGCAGGCTCTATACCACTGGCTCTGTGACACAGCAGGCTCTATACCACTGGCTCTGTGCCCCAGCAGGCTCTATACCACTGGCTCTGTGCCTCGGCAGGCTCTATACCACTGGCTTTGAACCTCAGCAGGCTCTATACCACTGGCTGTGAACCTCAGCAGGCTCTATACCACTGGCTCTGTGCCTCAGCAGGCTCTATACCACTGGCTCTGTGCCTCGGCAGGCTCTATACCACTGGCTTTGAACCTCAGCAGGCTCTATACCACTGGCTGTGAACCTCAGCAGGCTCTATACCACTGGCTCTGTGCCTCAGCAGGCTCTATACCACTGGCTCTGTGCCTCAGCAGGCTCTATACCACTGGTTCTGTGCCTCAGCAGGCTCTATTCCACTGGCTCTGTGCCTCAGCAGCCTCTATACCACTGGCTCTGAACCTCAGCAGGCTCAATACCACTGGTTCTGTACCTCAGCAGGCTCTATACTACTGGCTGTGAACCTCAGCGGGCTCTATACCACTGGCTGTGTGCCTCAGCGGGCTCTATACCACTGGCTGTGAACCTCAGCAGGCTCTATACCACTGGCTCTGTGCCTCAGCAGGCTCTATACCACTGGCTCTGTGCCTCAGCAGGCTCTATACCACTGGCTCTGTGCCTCAGCAGGCTCTATACCACTGGCTCTGTGCCTCAGCAGGCTCTATGCCACTGGCTGTGAACCTCAGCAGGCTCTACACCACTGGCTCTGTACTTCAGCAGACTCTATACCACTGGCTCTGTACCTCGGCAGGCTCTATACCACTGGCTCTGTGCCTCGGCAGGCTCTATACCACTGGTTCTGTGCCTCAGCAGGCTCTATACCACTGGTTCTGTGCCTCAGCAGGCTCTATACCACTGGCTCTGTACCTCAGCAGGCTCTATACCACTGGCTCTGAACCTCAGCAGGCTCTATACCACTGGTTCTGTGCCTCAGCCGGCTCTATACCACTGGCTCTGTACCTCAGCCGGCTCTATACCACTGGCTCTGTACTTCAGCAGACTCTATACCACTGGCTCTGTGCCTCAGCAGGCTCTATATCACTGGCGCTGTACTTCAGCAGGCTCTATACCACTGGCTCTGTGCCTCAGCAGGCTCTATACCACTGGCTCTATGCCTCAGCAGGCTCTATACCACTGGCTGTGTGCCTCAACAGGCTCTATACCACTGGCTGTGAACCTCAGCAGGCTCTATACCACTGGCTCTGTACTTCAGCAGACTCTATACCACTGGCTCTGTGCCTCAGCAGGCTCTATACCACTGGCTGTGTACCTCAGCAGGCTCTATACCCCAGCCTCTGTACTTCAGCAGGCTCTATACCACTGGCTCCGTGCCTCAGCAGGCTCTATACCACTGGCTCCGTGCCTCAGCAGGCTCTATACCACTGGCTCTGTGCCTCAGCAGGCTCTATACCACTGGCTGTGAACCTCAGCAGGCTCTATACCACTGGCTCTGTACTTCAGCAGGCTCTACACCACTAGCTCTGTGCCTCAGCAGGCTCTATACCACTGGCTCTGTACCTCAGCAGGCTCTGCACCACTGGCTGTGAACCTCAGCAGGCTCTATACCACTGGCTCTGTATTTCAGCAGGCTCTATACCACTGGCTCTGTGCCTCAGCAGGCTGTATACCACTGGCTCTGTACCTCAGCAGGCTCTATACCACTGGCTGTGAACTCAGCAGTATATCACCCCAGTCGACTCACAGGTGAAGTGTTGCCTCACCTGGAAGGACTGTTTGGGGCCCTGAATGGTGGTAAGGAAGAAAGTGTAAGGGCATGTGTAGCACTTGTTCCGCTTACACGGATAAGTGCCAGGAGGGAGATCAGTGGGGAGGGATGGGGGCGAAGAATGGACAAGGGAGTTGTGTAGGGAGCGATCCCTGCGGAATGCAGAGAGAGGCAGCGAGGGAACGATGTGCTTAGTGGTGGGATCCCGTTGGAGGTGGCGGAAGTTACGGAGAATAATATGTTGGACCCGGAGGCTGGTGGGGTGGTAGGTGAGGACCAGGGGAACCCTATTCCTAGTGGGGTGGCGGGAGGATGGAGTGAGAGCAGATGTACGTGAAATGGGGGAGATGCGTTTAAGAACAGAGTTGATAGTGGAGGAAGGGAAGCCCTTTTCTTTAAAAAAAGAAGACATCTCCCTCGTCCTAGAATGAAAAGCCTCATCCTGAGAGCAGATGCAGCGGAGATGGAGGAATTGCGAGAAGGGGATGGCGTTTTTGCAAGAGACAGGGTGAGAAGAGGAATAGTCCAGATAGCTGTGAGAGTCAGTAGGCTTATAGTAGACATCAGTGGATAAGCTGTCTCCAGAGACAGAGACAGAAAGATCTAGAAAGGGGAGGGAGGTGTCGGAAATGGACCAGGTAAACTTGAGGGCAGGGTGAAAGTTGGAGGCAAAGTTAATAAAGTCAACGAGCTCAGCATGCGTGCAGGAAGCAACGCCAATGCAGTCGTCGATGTAGCGAAGGAAAAGTGGGGGACAGATACCAGAATAGGCACGGAACATAGATTGTTCCACAAACCCAACAAAAAGGCAGGCATAGCTAGGACCCATACGGGTGCCCATAGCTACACCTTTAGTTTGTAGGAAGTGGGAGGAGCCAAAGGAGAAATTATTAAATACTCTTACCACCATTCAGGGCCCCAAACAGTCCTTCCAGGTGAGGCAACACTTCACCTGTGAGTCGACTGGGGTGATATACTGCGTCCGGTGCTCCCGATGTGGCCTTTTATATATTGGCGAGACCCGACGCAGACTGGGAGACCGCTTTGCTGAACATCTACGCTCTGTCCGCCAGAGAAAGCAGGATCTCCCAGTGGCCACACATTTTAATTCCACATCCCATTCCCATTCTGACATGTCTATCCACGGCCTCCTCTACTGTAAAGATGAAGCCACACTCAGGTTGGAGGAACAACACCTTATATTCCGTCTGGGTAGCCTCCAACCTGATGGCATGAACATCAACTTCTCTGACTTCCGCTAGGCCCCACCTCTCCCTCGTACCCCATCTGTTACTTATTTTTATGCACACATTCTTTCTCTCACTCTCCTTTTTCTCTCTCTGTCCCTCTGAATATACCCCTTGCCCATCCTCTGGGTTCCCCCCCCCTTGTCTTTCTTCCCGGACCTCCTGTCCCATGATCCTCTAGTATCCCCTTTTGCCTATCACCTGTCCAGCTCTTGGCTCCATCCCTCCCCATCCTGTCTTCTCCTATCATTTTGGATCTCCCCCTCCCCCTCCAACTTTCAAATCCTTTACTCACTCTTCCTTCAGTTAGTCCTGACGAAGGGTCTCGGCCTGAAACATCGACTGCACCTCTTCCTAGAGATGCTGCCTGGCCTGCTGCGTTCACCAGCAACTTTGATGTGTGTTGTCTCTTAATACAGCCAAGACTAAGGAGCTAATTATGAACTTTGGAAAGTCACGGGATGACGAGTACGTTCTAGTCTACATTGATAGAGACATAGTGGAGACAGTGTCCAGTTTCAGGCTTCTGTGAATACACATCTCAGAAGACCTTACATGGTCCACTAACACCACTACAATAGTTAAGAAAGCACAGCAACGCTTGTTTTTCCTCAGGACACTGAAGAAAGCTGGTCTACCTGAACAGATGCTGGTGACCTTTTACCCCTGCACCATAGAGAGCATCTTAACACACTGCATCTCTGTGTGGTATCTCAGTTGTCCAGCAGCTGACAGGAAAGTACTTCAGTGGGTCGTCTCTAGCGCACAGAAGATCATTGGGACACAACTCCCAACTCTGGAGGACACCTACAGCTCACGCTGCCTAAGGAAAGCTACAAGCATTTGTAAGGACAATACACACCCATGCAATCGTCTGTTTGAGCTTCTGCCATCTGGCAGACATTATAAGATTTTCTATGCCCACACTTCCAGACTGAAAAATAGCTTTTTCCCCAGAGCTATAATTGCTCTGAACCAATCGATCAAGCACCATCCATAAATTGTTATATTGCTACTTTAATACTGGTTTTATGGCTGTCATGCATCTGAGTTGCACTTTTGTACTGCTGGACATTGCTTGTACTGGCTGGTTACCTGATTTTATTTATTGTTTATTTTATTTGTTGTTTTATAGCACTGAGTACGAGAGTTGCAAACTCTTTTTCGCTGTATTGGTGCATGACAACTGTACTATGCAATGACAATAAAAACATTTCATTTCATAACTACACTGCAATTTTTTTCTTCTGTAGCTGTAACGATAACACTGTACTCTGCATTCTGTTATTGCTTTGCCCTTTGTACTCCCTTGAAAATGAAAATTGAATTGACTTTATTTCTTACATCCTTCACATACAGGAGGAGTAAAAATCTATGTTACATCTCCGTCTGAATGTGCAATGTGCAATTTATAGTAATTTGTAATAAATAGTATGTACAATAGGACAGTCAATATAGTTGTGTCTGAATGAATTAATTAGTCTGATGGCCTGGTGGAAGAAACCTGTCAGTCCTGGCTTTTATACTGCGGTACCATTTCCCAGACAGTAGCAGCTGGAACAGTTTGTGGTTGGGGTGACTTGGGTCCCCAAAAATCCTTCGGGCCCTTTTTATGCACCTGTCACTCTAAATATCCTGAATAGTGGGAAGTTCACATCTACAGGTGCACTGGGCTGTCCGCACCACTCTCTGCAGAGTCCTGCGATTGAGGGAAGTACAGTTCCCATATCAGGCAGTGATGTAGCCAGTCAGGATGCTCTCAATTGTGCCCCTGTAGAAAGCTCTTAGAATTTGGGAGCTCATATCAAACTTCCTCAACCGTCTGAGGTGAAAGAGGCGCTGCTGTGCCTTTTTCACCACACAGCTGGTGTGCACAGACCAAGTGAGGTCCTTGATGATGTGTGTGCCGAGGAACTTAAAGCTGCTTACCCTCTCAACCCCAGATCCATTGATGTCAATAGGGGCTAGCCCATCTCCATTCCTCCTGTAGTCCACAACCAGCTCCTTTGTTTTTGCGACATTGAGGGAGAGGTTGTTCTCTTGACACCACTGTGTCAGGGTGATGACTTCTTCTCTGTAGGCTGCCTTGTTGTTATTTGAGATTAGGCCAATTAATGTAGTATCATCTGCAAATTTAATTAGCAGATTGGAGCTGTGGGTGGCAACACAGTCATGGATATACAGAGAATAATGGAAGGGGCTTAGGACACAGCCTTGGGGGTCTCCTGTGTTGAGGATCAGAGGGGCAGAGGTGAGGGAGCCCACTCTTCCCACTTGCCAGTGACCTGACAGGAAGTCCAGGATCCAGCTACTCAAGGCAAGGTGAAGGCCGAGGTCTCTGAGCTTCTTGTCAATCCTGGAGGGAATTATAGTGTTGAGTGCTGAACTGTAGTCCAAGAACAGCATTCTCACACAAGCATCCCTCTTCTCCAGGTGTGTAAGGATGGTGTGTAGAGCTGTGGCTATTGTGCATCTGTCAGTCTGTTGTGTCGTTAGGCAAATTGTAGGGGCCCAGTGTGGGTGGTAGCATGCTGCAGATGTAGTCCTTGACCAGCCTCTCAAAGCAGATGTCGTGAAATTTGTTAACTTTACAACAACAGTACAATGTAATACACAATAAATAAATATAGAGAAAAATAACTGAGTTACATTAAGAATATATATGTCTATTAAATAGTTAAAGTTAAAACAAGTAGTGCAAAATAACAGAAATAAAAACATAGTGAGGTCGTGTTCATGAGCCCAATGTCCATTTAGGAACGGATGACAGACGGGAAGAAACTGGTCCTGAATCACTGAGTGTGTGTCTTCAGGCTTCTGTACCTCTCTCCCGATGGTAACAGTGTGAAGAGGTCATGTCCTGGGTGATGGGGATCCTTAATGATGGATGCTGCCTCCCTAGGGCACCACTCCTTGAAGATGCCTTGGATACTATGGAGGCTAGCACCCATGAGAGAGCTGACTGATTTTACAAGTTTCTGCAACTTATTTCAATCTTGTGCAGTAGCCCCCCCCCGCCCCCCCCCCCCCCCGGCAATACCAGACGTTGATGCAGCCAGTCAGAATGCTCTCTACGGTACATTTGGAGAAATCAAATCTCCTCAAACTCCTCATGAAATATAGCTGCTGTCTTGCCTTCTTTATAGCTGCATCAATATGTTGTGTCTAGAAGTCCTCAGAGTTATTGACACCCAGGAACTTGAAATTTATCCTGGCTCTTGTAATAACACATGCCCTCTTTTGCTTAGAATGATTTGTATGATCGTATGCAAAATAACATTCTTCACTGTATCTCTGTACCTGTAACAATGTTAAACCAATTACAAATTAATAATTAATTGAAAGTTAAAAAAGACTTTCATTTCTATTGCACTGAAAAACTTTTGATTGTGATAAGCAGCTTTGAAATGCTATAGAGCTATATATTTTGTGTGGAATGAAGCATCAAACAGTAACTTATATTGAAGTGTGAATCGTCTAGCGGGTTGAATATTTAACTATACTCTAGATGGATAAGAACTTTGTAGAACAGGGACACCATTAGGCATTCCAGAGATCATGGGTTCAATGCTAGTTATCAGGGTTAGTAAACTGATATCAGGCTGAGTCCTAGTGAACTGATAACAGGGATATTTAAAGCAACGTCATCAATGCTATTGATATACAGAAAGGAAGCATTGCTTTTAAGGGATTAACAGCCTGATTGTCTCCTCTGATCTTTCACAGAGGTCATAATTGAGATGAAGTGAAAGGTTATTGAAGAGGAATTGTATTTAACACAGAAACCAAACCTACAGCTGGACCCAGAACTGCTCCAGCACAGGTCACCCCAGGTCAGCCACATCACGTTCATCACTGGGGCCTATAACCAAGCCCAGGCTTGGAAAGGTTTAAGAAGGCTGGTGGTGGAATGATAGTTTATAAGTGCATTGGCATCCCTGCTTATCTGGAGAGGCATCACACAGCAAAGGTAAATATCAGTTTCCAAAGAAACCTGTTCTTGTGTTTCACCCATGTGAGGTTTCCTACTGCTTTGAAGTTCACAATGAAAGACCATTTGTGTGGTTGTGAAAACAGGCTGAATTAAGTGATAGGATTATTAGTCATATTGAAAATGCTTTTACCCATGAAGTTTGGTTTTAATATGACAGTCCTTGATTCTTCCTGCTCTGTTGAACAGTTCCTCGGTTGCTCTCTCTGTCTGCGTGTCCCCAGTTGTGGCACAGGGAAGTGTCTGCTGCAGGAGGGTTTACCTCACTTGATTCATGGCACACAGATTTCCATCATTTGCATAACGTTTGCCCTCCTCAGATCCCTACACTGCACAATTGCAAAAATTACAATGCAGCGTCCTCACGTTTAGTGTTGGAGTAAGTCAGTACGTCTTTTACAAATTGCAAAGAACAAAAATGGCCAGTGGGATTGAGGCTGGCAATAAGACGAAAACTTCAGTTGGTTGTCCCTGACACAATGAAAGTATTCTCCTACTTGGGTGGTTGGCTGGAGTGAAGCATGTCCCTATCAAGAGGAAATAACTGTGGCAGCTCGTTGCCCTCACCCTTCCCCCAGCCTGCAATCAATGGGAGAGATTTCCACCTCTATTGTCTGTCTAGTCCCACACTATCATCACGCAACAAGCTGGCCTCGGACTGTCTGAGCACACAGGTCAGCCTGACCAGTAGGGTCAAAAGCCTGGTCAAAACTACAGCTGTACAATCAAATTTGCTCCACACTTTGCAGCTGTTTGCAATCAAAATACTCCTTTGTAATTTGTAGGAATTAACTCCTAATGTGAGTTTAGGACAAGACTTCCAAAAACTCCGGTTGGTAACTTAAAATCTCCAAATCACAGTTCTCGTTTCATTGTAATTTGTGTGTGTGTGTGTGTGTGTGTGTGTGTGTGTGTGTAATGTGACACCATCCAGAGAAACACAAGATGCTGACCAAACAGTTCTCAACTCTGGCTCCATACCAAACCACACTGGGCTGCAGAGTGGGTTAATCTCATGGCCTCTCTGCATATTCCCTGTTCAAAGAGTCGTTGGATGACAAAAGTGTCCATGAGGAAATATAACAAAATGTCTAGCAGCAAGGGAGTCTGAGATACTGATAGTGAAGCTCACAGGTTCTACCTATATAAAACTCTGTCTTATTTTTAAGTTTCAGTCAAAAATTCAGAAATGTTCAAATCTTTGAAAAATGTTTTGCACAAATCTTGCAACAATGATACTTTCTCTAAGCAAGACTGGATCTGTTTACTTAAATTACTACTGATCTAAATGTTCTTAATCTTTTTATTAGTTTCATAAAAATAAACATAACATAGTAATGGTACAAAGTTATTGGGAATACATTGTTATAATTAGCATAAGTGATTATAAAACTAGTTGACACTTAAATGATAAAATTCCCAATCATATAGGATACAAGTGAACAATATAAAACAAAGAAAAATATCTTTAAAAATCATGAAAGAAGAAAAGAAGAAGCAATACAAAAACCACCAACAATCAAACAACAAATGCAAACTATGCCAGATGGAAAATAAGTCCAGGACCAGTCTATTGGCTCAGGGTGTCTGACCCTCCACGGGAGGAGCTGCACGTTCGATGGCCACAGGCAGGAACAACCTCCTGTGCCACCAAGTGTTGTATCTCGGTGGAATGAGGCCGAAGTCCAACAGTAAAAAGTTCAATAACCGGTCTGCAAACACGTACCTCGATCGTAATATGCCCTGGATTGCACCATCTATAGTTAACCAGAACAGTAAGCACCCAACTCCTGTACACTTACCGCTCTCAGTGCACTTCCGGTCAGCTGGAATGGTATTACCCACCGAACTCCTCTTCTCCATAAGTCTCTGTTGTCTCGCCCCGGTCCTCTTTCCTCAACTTTGTGATCCCCCTCTGCATCCTCTGTGTGTTTTCCTCCGGATTTCAGCAGGGGTGTCCGCCGCTCTGCTCCCTAAACTGGCCGGCATTAGCTGGTCCCTGGAATACACGATGTGACCTTGCTTCTGTCCCGCATGTCGGGATGTAACCATTTCCAGCGCTAAAAAAGACCCAAATAAAACTCTCTCTACCAACATGTTAGAGAGGGTGCAACTTCGACGTGTTACTGTGAGAAAAAAAATACAAAAAATAACGTAAATTAAAAAGTAAGAAGAAGAAAGTAAGAATAGATCGGAGCGGCTGTACCAGGCTGCATGTACGACTGGCACATGCGCACTAACTGGGCATATAGCTACAGCAGTGCAAAGCAATACCATAATTTGATGAAGAACAAACCATGGGCACGGTAAATAAAGTCTCAAAAGTCCCCAAGTTGATCAACTCCCGAGTCCCCGATAGCAGGCAGCAAAAGGGAGAAACTCCCTGCCATAAACCTCCAGGCACCATCAACTTGCCGATGCCTCGGAAGCAGCCGACCACAGCCGACATTGAGTGAGTCCGTCTGAAAACTTTGAGCTTCCGTCCAGCCTCTCCAATACAGCCTCCCGAGCACCATCCTCTGCCGAGCACCTTTGACTTAGCCCCGGCCGCTGAAACAAGCAAAGCCGAGGATTCAGGGCCTTCTGCTCCGGAGATTCCGGTTACCACACAGTAGCAGCGGCAGCGAAGCGGGCATTTCAGAAATTTTCCAGATGTTCCTCTATACTCTCACGTCCGTCTCCATCAAATCAGAATTGTGCATGGTCCCCTACTTGACAGATAACAGACATCACCACCGAAGTGGCCCCGCACCCATATCCCTTCATGCCCTGACCAATTAAGAATCTATCAACCTCTGCCTTAAATATACATAAAGATTTGGCCTCCACAGCTGCTTGTGGAAAAGTATTCCACAGGTTCACCACTCTCTGGCTAAAGAAATACCTCCCCATCTCCATTCTAAAAGGGTGCACCCCTATTCTGAGGCTGTGTCCTCGGGTCTTAGATTCTCCAACCATCCTCTCCACGTTCACTCTATCAAGGCCTTTCACCATTTGATAAGTTTCAGTGAGGTCACCCCTCATTTATCTGAATTCCAGTGAATACAGGCCCAGAACCATCAAACGGTCTTCATGTGGCAAGTCGGTTCTTCCTGGAATCATTTTTGTGAACCTCCTTTGAACCCTCTCCCCTGGGCTGCAGAGTAGGTTAACCTCATGGCCTCTCTGCACATTCCCTCAGCACATCCCTTCTAAGATAGGGCACCCAAACCTGCTCACAATACTCCAAAGTGAGGCCTCACCGGTGCTTTATAAAGTCTCAACATTACATCCTTGTTTTTATATTCCACTCCTCTTGAAAAGAATGCTAACATTGTATTTGCCTTCCTCACCACAGACTCAACTTCATGACCCCTGACAGGTGGAACTTTCTCCATTCTGCTAGTGTCTTCCACAGTGAAGGCCGATGCAAAGTAGTTATGCAGTTCATCTGCCATGTCCTTGTTCTCCTTTCCTTCCTCTCCAGCAGTGCAATATTCACTCTCGCTTCTCTATACACTTTATGTATCTGAAGAAACATTTGGTATCTTCTTTAATATTATTGGCTAGCTTACTTTTACCTTCTTAATTACTTTTTCAGTTGACTTCTGTTGGTATTTAAAAGCCAACCAATCATCTAACTTCCCACAAATTTTTGCTCTATTAAATGCCCTCTCTCTCTGGCTTTTATTTTGGCTTTGACTTCCCTTGTTAGCCACAGTTGTGTCATCTTGCCTTTAGATTACTTCTTCCTCTTTTGGATGTATACATCGCATGCCTACCGACTTGCTTCCAGAAATTCCAGTGATTGCTGCTTTACTGTCATCCCTGCCAGTGTTCTTTTCCAAACAATTATGCCCAACTCATTTCTCATGACTCTGTAATTCCCTTTACTCCACCATACTACTGATACAACTGACTTTAGCTTCTCCTTCACAAATTTCAGGGTGAATTCAATCATATTATGATCACTTTACCCCAAGGGTTCTTTTACCTTAACTCATTAATCAATTCTGGTTAATTGTGCAACACACAATCCTGAACATCTGATCCCCTAGTGGGTTCAACCACGAGTTTCTCTAAAAAGTCATTTTGTAGGCATTCTAGAAATTCCCCTCTTGGAGTTCTGCACCAACCTGATTTTCCAATTTACTTGCATACTGAAGTCACCCATAACATTGCCCTTTTGGCATGTATTTTTTATCTTCCCTTGTCATTTGTAGATGACATCCTTACTACTGTTTGGGGGTCTGTATACATCTCCAACCAGGGCTCTTTTACACTTGCAGGTGACCAAACATTTTGAAAAGCTCAAACAGATAAATAGAGGGATAGCTCAAGCGAAGCGGCCAGAGTGTGAGTGGGCCAGTGAAAGAGTGGAACTTTGAGGCTTTGACTCGAGAGGCTTCGACGAGAAGAGGCGGAGGACAAGCTAGCTCGCAGTTAGTTTTTACAATGTCCCCTGAGATGGTGATGTGCCTGTCATGTGAGATGTGGAAGTCTTGGGGGAACGCCCCTCTCCCACAGAGTCACATCTGTCAGAAGTGCATACAGCTGGGCGATCTGGAAGACTGTGTAAGGAATCTGGAGCAGCAGCTGGATGACCTTTGACTCATAAGGGAGAATGAGGCAGTCATAGATGAGAGCTACAGGGAGGTCGTCACACCTAGGCTGTCGGAAGCAGGTCATTGGGTGACAGTCAGAGGGGGGAAAGCGAAGGTGAGCAGACAGGTAGTGCAGAGCACCCCTGTAGCCATTCCCCTGAATAATAAGTTTACTGTCCTGGATACTATTGGCGGGGACAACTGACCAGGTGTGAGCCACGGTGGCAGGGCCTCCGGCACTGAGTCTGCCCTGGTGGTGCAGAAGGGTGGGACGGAGAAGAGGAGAGCTCTCGTCATTGGAGACTCTATAGTCAGGGGAGCAGACAGGAGATTTTGTGGACGTGAGAAGGACACCCGCATGGTTTGTTTCCTCCCGGGTGTCAGGGTCCAGGATGTTTCTGACCGGGTGCACGACATCCTGGTACGAGAGGGAAAGCAACCAGAAGTCGTGGTACATGTTGGGACCAACGACATAGGCAGGAAGAGGGATGAGGTCCTGAAGTGTGAGTTTCGGGAATTAGGCAGAAGGCTGAAGAACAGGACCTCAAGGGTGACGTTCTCAGGATTGCTGCCAGTGCTACGTGACAGAGATGGTAAGAATTGGAGGAGGTGGCAGCTGAATGCGTGGCTGAGGAGTTGGTGCAGGGAGCAAGGTTTTAGAATTTTTGATCATTGGGATCTCTTCTAGGGAAGGTGGGACCTGTACAGATTGGATGGGTTGCACCTGAACTCGAGGGGGAGCAATATCCTTGCAGGTAGGTTTGTTAGCATGGTTTGCGAGGGTTTAAACTAATTTGCGAGGGGGATGGGACCCAGAGTGATAGAGCAGTGAAAGAAGTGCATGGAGTAAAGCCAGATCTAACATATAGAGAGGCTTTGAGGAAAGAGAAGCAGAATAAACGGTGTAAAGACGGTAAGGTAGAAGGGCTGAAATGTGTGTACCTCAATGCAAGAAGCATCAGGAACAAAGGTGATGAACTGAGAGTTTGGATACATACATGGAATTATGATGTAGTGGCCATTACAGAGACTTGGCTGGCACCAGGGCAGGAATGGATTCTCAATATTCCTGGATTTCAGTGCTTTAAAAGGGATAGAGAGGGCGGAAAAGGGGAGGAGGGGTGGCATTACTGGTCAGGGATACTATTACAGCTACAGAAAGGGTGGGTAATGTAGCAGGATCCTCTTTTGAGTCAATATGGGTGGAAGTCAGGAACAGGAAGGGAGCAGTTATTCTACTGGGGATATTCTATAGGCCCCCTGGTAGCAGCAGAGATACAGAGGAGCAGATTGGGAGGCAGATTTTGGAAAGGTACAAAAATAACAGGGTTGTTATCATGGGTGATTTTAACTTCCCTAATATTGATTGGCACCTGATTAGATCCAAAGGCTTAGATGGGGCAGAGTTTGTTAAGAGTGTCCAGGATGGATTCCTGTCACAGTATGTGGACAGGCCAACCAGGGGGAATGCCATACTAGATCTAGTACTAGATAATGAACCGGGTCAGGTCACAGATCTCTCAGTGGGTGAGCATCTGGGGGACAGTGACCATCGCTCCCTGGCCTTTATAATTATCACGGAAAAGGATAGAATCAAAGAGGACAGGAAAATTTTTAATTGGGGAAAGGCAAATTATGAGGCTATAAGGCTAGAACTTGCGAGTGTGAACTGGGATGATGTTTTTGCAGGGAAATGTACTATGGACACGTGGTCGATGTTTAGAGATCTGTTGCGGGATGTAAGGGATAAATTTGTCCCGGTGAGGAAGATAAAGAATGGTAGGGTGAAGGAACCATGGGTGGCAAGTGAGGTGGAAAATCTAGTCAGGTGGAAGAAGGCAGCATACATGAGGTTTAGGAAGCAAGGATCAGATGGGTCTATTGAGGAATATAGGGAAGCGAGAAAGGAGCTTAAGAAGGGGCTGAGAAGAGCAAGAAGGGGGCATGAGAAGGCCTTGGCGAGTAGGGTAACGGAAAACCCTAAGGCATTCTTCAATTATGTGAAGAAAAAAAGGATGACAGGAGTGAAGGTAGGACCGATTAGAGATAAAGGTGGGAAGATGTGCCTGGAGGCTGTGGAAGTGAGCGAGGTCCTCAATGAATACTCCTCTTTGGTATTCACCACTGAGAGGGAACTTGATGATGGTGAGGACAACATGAGTGAGGTTGATGTTCTGGAGCATGTTGATATTAAGGGAGAGGAGGTGTTGAAGTTGTTAAAATACATTAGGACAGATAAGTCCCCGGGGCCTGAAGGAATATTCCCCAGACTGCTCCACGAGGCGAGAGAAGAGATTGCTGAGCCTCTGGCTGGGATCTTTATGTCCTCATTGTCCACGGGAATGGTATCGGAGGATTGGAGGAAGGCGAATGTTGTTCCCTTGTTCAAAAAAGGTAGTAGGGATAGTCCGGGTAATTATAGACCAGTGAGCCTTACGTCTGTGGTGGGAAAGCTGTTGGAAAAGATTCTTAGAGATAGGATCTATAGGCATTTAGAGAATCATGGTCTGATCAGGGACAGTCAGCATGGCTTTGTGAAGGGCAGATCATGTCTAACAAGCCTGATAGAGTTCTTTGAGGAGGTGACCAGGCATGTAGATGAGGGTAGTGCAGTGGGTGTGATCTATATGGATTTTAGTAAGGCATTTGACAAGGTTCCACACGGTAGGCTGATTCAGAAAGTTAGAAGGCATGGGATCCAGGGAAGTTTGGCCAGGTGGATTCAGAATTGGCTTGCCTGCAGAAGGCAGAGGGTGGTGGTGGAGGGAGTACATTCAGATTGGAGGATTGTGACTAGTGGTGTCCCACAAGGATCTGTTCTGGGACCTCTACTTTTCGTGATTTTTATTAACGACCTGGATGTGGGGGTAGAAGGGTGGGTTGGCAAGTTTGCAGATGACACAAAGGTTGGTGGTGTTGTAGATAGTGTAGAGGATTGTCAAAGATTGCAGAGAGACGTTGATAGGATGTAGAAGTGGGCTGAGAAGTGGCAGATGGAGTTCAACCCGGAGAAGTGTGAGGTGGTACACTTTGGAAGGACAAACTCCAAGGCAGAGTACAAAGTAAATGGCAGGATACTTGGTAGTGTGGAGGAGCAGAGGGATCTCGGGGTACATGTCCACAGATCCCTGAAAGTTGCCTCACAGGTAGATAGGGTAGTTAAGAAAGGTTATGGGGTGTTAGCTTTCATAAGTCGAGGGGTAGAGTTTAAGAGTCACGATGTAATGATGCAGCTCTATAAAACTCTGGTTAGGCCACACTTGGAGTACTGTGTCCAGTTCTGGTCACCTCACTATAGGAAGGATGTGGAAGCACTGGAAAGCGTACAGAGGAGATTTACTAGGATGCTGCCTGGTTTAGAAAGTATGCATTATGATCAGAGATTAAGGGAGCTAGGGCTTTACTCTTTGGAGAGAAGGAGGATGAGAGGAGACATGATAGAGGTGTACAAGATAATAAGAGGAATAGATAGAGTGGATAGCCAGAGCCTCTTCCCCAGGGCACCACTGCTCAATACAAGAGGACATGGCTTTAAGGTAAGGGGTGGGAAGTTCAAGGGGGATATTAGAGGAAGGTTTTTTACTCAGAGACTGGTTGGTGCGTGGAATGCACTGCCTGAGTCAGTGGTGGAGGCAGATACACTAGTGAAGTTTAAGAGACTACTAGACAGGTATATGGAGGAATCTAAGGTGGGGGCTTATATGGGATGCAGGGTTTGAGGGTCAGCACAACATTGTGGGCCGAAGGGCGTGTACTGTGCTGTACTATTCTATGTTCTTTGTTCGTTAGCTATCCAGAAATAATCTTTCTAATGATTTAATTTCATTTTTTTACCAACAGAGCCCCTCTGCCTTCCTACCTGTCCTCTTGATACAATGTGTATCCTTGGACATTAAGCTCCCAGCTATAATCTTTTTTCAACCATGATTCAGTGACGCCTACAACATCATACATGCTAATCTGTAACTGTGCTACAAGTTCATCTACCTTATTCCGTATACTGTGCACATTCAAATATACACCTTCTGTCCAGTATTCACTCTTTTTGATTTTGTCCACTTTTTTACATTGCAACTCATCCTGTTGACTGCGATTTTGCCCAGTTATCAGCTGCTCCTTGCTGGCAGTCTCACTACATACTGCCTTTGTTTGTAAACCAACTATTTCATCCTCAGCCTTATCACACCAGTTCCAACCCCTGCCAAATTAGTTTAAACCCACCCAAGCAACTCTAGCCAACCTACCCCGCATGGATATTACACCCCCTCAGGTTCAGGTGTAACCCAGCTGTTTTGTACAGGTCATACTTTCTCCAGAAGAGATCCCAATGATCCATAAATATGCACCCCTGCCCCCTGCACTAATTCCTCAGCCATGCATTTACCTGCCAAATCGTCCTATTCTTACCCTCACTGGCACATGACACAGGTAGCAATCCAGAGATTACTACTCTGAGATCCTGTTTCTCAGCTTTCCACCTAGCTCCTTAATATCTCTCTTCAGGACCTCCACACCTAATGACATATGTCATTGGTGCCAGTATGTACCAAGACTTCTGTCTGCTCACCCCCACCCTTGAGAAGGCCAGGGACAAAATCTGACACAACCCTGATCCTGGCACCAAAGAGGCAACATACTATCCGGGTGTCCCTGTTGCACCCTAAGAACCTCACCTCTGTTCCTCTGATGAAGGATCTCCTATCAACACTGCAGTCCTCATCACCTCTCTGCTCTTCTGAGCCACAGCACCAGACTCAATGGCAGAGACCTGGTCACTGTGGATCCCCCGGTAGTTCATCCCCCTCAATAGTATCTAAAGTTACAGTTGAAGTCAGAAGTTTACATACACCTTAGCCAAATACATCTAAATTCAGTTTTTCACAATTCCTGACATTTAATCCAAGAAAACATTCCCTACCTTAGGTCAGTTAGGATCACTACTTTATTTTAAGAATGTGAAATGTCAGAACAATAGTAGAGAGAATGATTTATTTCAGCTTTTATTTCTTTCACCTTCCCAGTGGGTCAGAAGTTTACATACACTTTGTTAGTATTTGGCAGCATTGCCTTTAACTTGTTTATCTTGGGTCAAACGTTTTGGGTAGCCTTCCACAAGCTTCTCACAGTAAGTTGCTGGAATTTCGTTCCATTCCTCCAGACAGAACTGGTGTAACTGAATCAGGTTTGTAGGCTTCCTTGCTCACACACGCTTTTTCGGTTCAAAGTGGATTGGGAAAGTCAGGAAGGTACTGGATCTCAGGAGAGGGAGTTTGTAGAATGCCTACAGGATGGCTTTTTGGAGCAGCTTGTCCAGAAGCCCACCAGGGGACCGGCTGTTTTGGATTGGGTGCTGTGTAATGAACCTGAGGTGATTAGGGAGCTGGAGGTAATGGAACCCCTTGGAAGTAGTGATCATAATATGATTGAGTTCAGTTTCAAATCTGAAAAGGAGAAGCTGGTATCAGGTGTATCGATATTTCAGTGGAACAAAGAAAATTACAGAGAGGAACTGGCCCAAGTCGATTGGAAAAGTAAGCTAGATGGAGGGAGTGAGTCCTGGCGAAGGGTCTCGGCCTGAAACATCGACTGTACCTCTTCCTAGAGATGCTGCCTGGCCTGCTGCGTTCACCAGCAACTTTGATGTGTGTTGTTAGATTGAGGGACGGTAGAGCGGAATTGGATGAACTTCCTACAAGAAATAAGGTAAGTGCAGGAAAAATATATTTCAAGAAAAAAGAAAATCATGAATGGACAAATGGCACAAATGTGGCTAACGAGAGAGGTTAAGGCTAAAGTAAAAGCAAAAGAGATGGCGTACAAGGAAGAAAAATTAGTGGGAAAACTGAGGACTGGAAGACTTTTAAAAACTTACAGAAGGAAAGTAAGGAAGTCAGTAGGAAAGAAAAGATGAATTATGAAAGGAAGTTGGCAATTAACATAAAAAAGGATACTAAGAGTTTTTTTAATATATGAGGAGTAAAAGAGTGACATGGGAAGATATAGGACCGATTGAAAATGATGCTGGATAAATTATAATGGGTAACAAAGAGATGGCAGAGGAACTAAATGAGTATTTTGCATCAGTCTTCACATTAGCAACATACCTGATAGCCAGAGGTCTCAAGGAATAGAATTAGGTACAGTCAAGATTACTAGAGAGAAAGTGCTTGGGAAGCTAAATGGACTAAGAATAGATAAGTCTCCTGGACTGGATGAGGTGCACTCACGGGTTCTGAAGGAGGTGGCTTTGGAGATTGTGGAGGCATTGGAAATGATCTTCCAGGAATCAATAGACTCTGGCATGGTTCTGGAGGGCTGGAAGGTCGCAAATGTAATTCCACTGTTTAAGAAAGCAGGGAGGCAGCAAAATGAAAATTACAGACCTATTAGTCTGACATCGGTAGTTGGAAAGTTATTGGAGTCGATCCTCAAGGACGAGGTTATGAAATACCTTGAGGTGCATGACAAGATAGGCCAAGCCAGCATGGTTTCATGAAGGAAAGATCCTGCCTTACCAACCTATTGGAATTTTTTGAGGTAATCTCAAATAAGATTGACAAGGGGGAGGCTGTGGATGTTGTGTATTTGGATTTTCAAAAGGCCTTCGATAAGGTGCCACATCTGAAGCTGCTTAATAAGATGAGAGCCCATGAAATTACAGGAAAGATATTGAAATGGGTGGAGCATTGGCTGATAGGCAGAAAGCAAAGGGTGGGAATAAAGGGATCCTATTCTGATTGGTTGCCGGTTACTAGTGGTGTTCCACAGGGGTCGGTGTTGGGGCCGCTTCTTTTTACATTGTATATCGATGATTTAGATTATGGATTAAATGGTTCTGTGGCTAAGTTTGCGGATGACACCAAGATAGGTGGAGGAGCAGGAAGTGTTCAAGAAACGGAAAAGTTGCAGAGAGACTTGGTCAGTTTAGGAGAGTGGGCAAAGAAATGGCAGATGAGATACAATGTTGAGAAATGTACGGTTGTACATTTTGGAAGAAGAAATAATTGGGCAGATTATTATTTAGATGGGGAGAAAGTTCAAAAATCGGATGTGCAAAGGGACTTGGGGTGTCCTCGTGCAGGATACCCTAAAGGTTAACCACCAGGTTGGATTGGCAGTAAGGAAAGCAAATGCTATGTTGGCATTCATTTCAAAAGGAATAATGTATAAGAGTAAGGAGGTGTTGATGAGGCTCTTTGGGGCACTGGTGAGATCTCATTTGGAATACTGTGTGCAGTTTTGGGCTCCCATCTTAGAAGGGATGTACTGATGTTGGAGAGAGTTCAGAGAAGATTTACGAGGATGATTCCTGGAATGCAGGGCCTAACATATGAGGGGCATTTGTCGGCTCTTGGACTGTATTCATTAGAGTATAGAAGAATGAGAGGGGATCTCATAGAAACATTTCGAATGTTAAAAGGGTTGGACAGAGTAGATGTGGGAAGGTTGTTTCCCTTGGTGGGTGAGTCCAGGACAAGAAACCACAGTCTTAGAATTAGAGGGTACTCATTTAAAACAGAGATGAGGAGAAATTTTTGTAGCCAGAGGGTCCTGGATTTATGGAATTCGTTGCCACATACAGCTGTGGAGGCCCAATCATTGAGGGTGTTTAACGAGGAGATTTATAGGTATCTAATTAGTTGGGGTATCAAGGGATATGGGGAAAAAGCCGGAAGTTGGAACTAGATGGGAGAATAGTTTAGCTCATGGCGGAGTGGCAGAACAGACTCAAGGGGGCCGAATGGCCTACTTCTGCTCCTTTGTCTTGTGATCTTATGATCTCGCCTAAGACTGAGGAGCCAAAGCCACTCTAAACGCTGGCACACTCAAATGAATGGCTGCTCTGCTTGCACCTGCATTATTTGTGTTTCCCCTTTCTAATAAATGGCTCTTACTACCACTACATCGACTCAGGCCTAGGGGGCCGGCGTCGGGCATGATGACGGACTCTCCACTTCTCCCTCTCTCTCTCGGCTGTCTTCTAGGAACGTGTTGACCATAGTCTTGGGAGGGCACCCAGGGTTCATCCTCCCATGCTTGAAGGATGATGGCTCGTTGTTGCTCCATAGCTCTGAAAAACTGCCACAAAACTCTATCTTTGAAATCTCAATTGCAGCCTTGATTAAAAAGTAGCTCATTTCACACATCAGCTCCTTCTGAAGAGTTCTTGGTGTCATTAGCTTTCTGTCTGTGCAACAGAGTGGCTCAAATAGCACTTTATATGGTATCAAAACCTAATGACTACAACCGTAGAACAACTTCTGTTCATATAGTTGGCTTTGGAGGAGACAGATATGCAACATAATAACATTTGTATGCATTAACTATGAGTCCACCTATTTGGGTTTTACAAAAAGATCACAGAGCGTATATGGTATGATGCATGGTTAACAGCCTTTTATAAGGTTACTTACGTATAAATTAACCAATGATAAAGGTAATTTAAATTTCTTAACAGTATGGCTCTGCTCAGTGTCAGACATTTCTCTGTGCCAGCAAATATCTAAGAAGGTTAAGACCGAGACACAAGAGACTTCAGATGCTCTTCTAACCCTATCTTGTACTTGGAGCTTTCAATGTGACCTCCTCTACATCAGCGAGACCAGGCACAGCCAGGCCTTCTGCTTTGCCAAGCAGTACACTATCTTGAGTTCCTGGTTGTAACTCCATGCCAACCCGTCTCTCCTCAGCCTCCCCACTGCCAGCATGAGGCCAAACACAATCTAGATGAGCAGTTCCTCATATTCTGCCTGGGTAGTCTACAGTTCAGTGGCATGAACACTGAATTCTCCAGGTAGCCCACCCTCCATCTGTTCTCTCTCCTCCTCATCCATCCTGCTCCTCTTGCTTACCGAACCCCCTTCTTGCACACTCATGACGTTCCTTTCATATCACATTCCCTCATCTGCAGCACTCTGTTGTCTCCACTATCAGCTCCCAATCTTGGTCACTAGTTCCCCCACCTCCTCCTCCTGATTCCATCTGTCCATTATCTCGACTTCCCCTGGACCCACCAATCATCTGTCAGCTCCTGTCTCTCCTCCCCTGGACCCACCAAAAGGGCGAAAAAGGGTGAGGTGTCCGAGATTGCTAGAAGATTGGACCTTAAAGGTATTATGAACGTTACAACAAAACCAGTAATTCAGAGGAAAATAGCTGAACATTATATAAGTTCGGGAAAGTCTGATGATGAGGTGTTAGGGAGATTTCCAATGAGTAAACTGGAAATGCAGTTACATCTTGAACAAATAAAGTTTGAACAATTTAAAGTGGAAATGACTGAAAGAGAGGCAAATAAAATAAGGGAATTTGAAGAAAGAGAGGCAAATAAACAAAGGGAATTTAAAGAAAGAGAAGCTGATAACCAGAGGAAATTTGAGCTAGAGATGGAGAAATTAAGGATGGAAAATCAGTCCTCTGGTTCTAGGAAACAGTTTGTTGCCAGTTGAGAAGTTATTTTGGCTCCTCCATTTAATGAAACAGAAGTGGACAAATATTTCCAACATTTTGAAATTGTTGCTTTGAGTTCAGGGTGGCCAAAAGATAAATGGCCATTGATGTTACGAAGTATAATTAGAGGTAAGGCACAACAAGTTTATACAGCTTTAACTGCTGACCAAGCACTTGATTATGATATTGTGAAGCATTATATACTGAAAGCGTATGAACTGGTTCCAGAAGCTTACAGAGAAAGATTCAAAGATTTGAAGAAATCCATGGAAAAAACTTATATGGAATTTGCCTACGAGAAATCTGTGTGTTTTGAGAGATGGGTTTCCTCTAAAAATGTGAATGGGGAGTATAATAAATTAAACGAGTTGAATTTATTGGAGGAATTTAAAAGGAGCATTCCTGTTGAAGTAAGAACATACTTAAATGAGAGGGACACTGCTTCATTGTAGGAGTCTGCTAAATTAGCTGATGAATATGCTTTAATTCATAAGAGTAAATTTTCTCCAGGTAGAACTTTTAAAAGGAAAAATAGCACAGAGAGTCAAGGTAAATCAGAAATTAAATCTGAAGTTAGTGAGAAAGGTAAGGATAAAAGGAGACAAGTGAAGGAAAGACATTTGGTCCTATTTGTAATTATTGTAGGGAACCTGGTCATGTAATAGCTAACTGTTTTTGATTGAAAAAGGAGAAGGAGGCAGTCCCAGATGCTTGTGTGCAACATATTGAAATATCTGTAAATCCACAGAGTTCGATAAATACAAATGAAGCTTTGTCAGAGTCTGATCAAGTTAAGAGGAGATATGAACATAATTTATAACCGAGGGATTTGTATCCTTGCAAGAGGGATCCACTCCTGTGCCAATAAAAATACTTAGGGATACTGGGGCTTCTCAATCACTTATATTAGACAGTTTTCTAAAGTTTAGTGATGAGTCTGACATTGATGAGGTAAACTATGTATGAGGAGTTGGGAGTGCCCTTATGCCAGTACATTTGCATAAAGTAAATTTAAGGTCAGGGTTAGTTACAGGGCCTGTTAAAGTAGGGCTACAACCCAGTTTACCCATGGATGATGTTCCTCTGTTGTTAGGGAATGACTTAGCAGGTGGACAAGTTTTTCCTGAAGTGCATTTGACAATAAAGCCTATTTCTGAGGAACCAAAGATGGATTCTAACATGGATTCTTCCTGTGTTGTAACCCAAGCTATGGCTAAAAAGATTGACATGCAGGATGGTATTCAAATTTTGAGGAAGTGTCAGAAACTTTCTTACCTCCATTATTTGATCAAGGTTATTGTAGTAAGTCTGACCATGAAGATTTGTTTTTATCTTAGAAGGAGATGATGGCAGAGCAGAGTAGAGACCCTGAGATTACCAAATTAAAGGAACAAGCTCTTCCAGATAGTGAATTTGAGAAGGTGCCAGCAGGATATTATTTTGAAAAGGGAGTAGTAATGAGAAAGTGGAGATCACCTACAATTCCTGCCAGTGAGGAATGGGAAATTAATCACCAGGTAGTAGTTCCTAAAGTTTATCGAAATGAGATTTTAACTATGGCTCAAAGTATGCCTTTGGCTGGCCATCAAGATGTAAAGAAAACTATGAACAAGGTTTTTAAACATTTTTACTGGCCTTGTTTAAGAAAAGATGCAGCGACATTTTGCAGGATGTATCATACTTGTCAGATTGTGGGTAAACCTAATCAAGTTACTCCAGTGGCCCCACTGTAACCTATTCCAGCATTTGGTGAGCCGTTTTCAAAACTTATTATAGATTGTGTAGGCCCATTGTCAAAAACCAAAACTGGACATCAATATTTGCTGACCATTATGTGCACACCGTCTAGGTTTCCAGAGGCAATATAACAGCTAAAATTGTAATAAAGGGTCTTATAAAATTCTTTACTTATTTTGGGTTGCGTAAGGAAATACAATCTGATCAAGGTAGTAACTTTCTATCTGGATTGTTCCAGCAGATGGTTTATAAACTGGGAGCAAAACAGATTACCTCATCTGCATATCATCCAGAAACGCAAGGAGCCTTGGAGAGTTTCCATTCTACCCTCAAAACTATGATTAAGACGTATTGTGTGGAAAATGAAAATAACTGGGATGAGGGCGTACATTTACTACTTTTTGCAGTACGGGAGGCAGTGCAGGAATCATTAGGTTTTAGTCCTTTTGAACTTGTGTTTGGGCATAGAGTTCAAAGAAAAGGGTTAGCGTTAGAGTTCTATGCAAGGGGTATAGTCAGAGGGACAGAGGGAGAAAAAGGAGAGAGAGGAAAGAATGTGTGTATATAAATAAATAACGGATGGGGTATGAGGGGGAGGTGGGGCATTAGCAGAAGTTGGAGAAGTCAATGCTCATGCCGTCAGGTTGGGGGCTACCCAAACGGAATATAAAGTGTTGTTCCTCCATTCTGAGTGTGGCATCATCTTATACACACATACTTTCTCTCTCTGTCTCCTTTTTCTCCCTCTGTCCCCCTTGCCCATCCTCTGGGGTTTCCCCCCCTCCCCCTTTGCCTTCTCCCTGGACCCCCTGTCCCATGATCCTCTCATATCCCTTTTGCCAATCACCTGTCGAGCTCTTGGCTCCATCCCTCCCACTCCTGCCCTCTCCTATCATTTTGGATCACCCCCTCCCCCTCCCACTTTCAAATCTCTTACTAGCTCTTCCTTCAGTTAGTCCTGACGAAGGGTTTCGGCCTGAAACGCCGACTGTACCTCTTCCTAGAGATGCTGCCTGGCCTGCTGTGTTCACCAGCAACTTTGATGTGTGTTGCTTGAATTTCCAGCATCTGCAGAATTCCTCATGTTTACAAGTCTCTGCAGCCTCTTTTGTTCCTGTGCATTGGCTTCAAACCAGGTTGTGATGCAACCAGTCAGAATACTTTCCACTCTGCAGCTATGGAAGTTTGTAAGAGTCTTTGGTGGCATTCCAGACCTCCTCAAATTTGTTAGCTTTTGCCCTACCCCTTTATGGGTCAGGCATAGAATGTATGATTTGGAATATTATGCTGCAAGTTTCCAGCAGCCATCTTCTACCTTCACACTCAGCACCCCCAAACACAATACTTCTGTTTTCTCTTTTTCCTTTCTCTCTCTGTCTCTGCCTGCCTCCATCTATCTCCCTGTCATTGTCTCCCAACTCTATCCCCACTCCCCTTTCCTCAATGCCATCTCATACCCATCCTCAGTCCACCAAGCACCCTGGAGTAGGTTCTCAGCATTCTTCTCCTCTGTGTTGGTCATCTCATCTCTCTGCTCTCAGCCTCAATGCAGAGTTTCAACCCGAAACATCAACAGTTTCTTTCTTCCCACAGATGCTGCTCGACCCATTGAGATCCTCTGGAACTGGTTAGCCCACATTTGGAATACCATGTGCTGTTCTGGTCTCGACTCTATAGGAAGGATGTGATTGTGCATGAAAGTATGCAGAGGAGGTTCACCAGGATGTTGCTTGGATTGAAAGACTTCAGTTACAGGGACAGATTGAATGGTCTAGACTTGTTTTCCTGGAGCAAAGGAGTATAGGGGTGACCTGACAGAAGTATATAAAGTTATAAGAGGTATAGGTAAATAGATAGGTAGTCAGAATCTTTTACCCATAGTAGTGATATCAAAAACATAAGACCATAAATTGAACAAAGGAGTTTTAAAGGGGATCTGAGGGGTAAGTATTTTTACACAAAGTAGTTACACAAACTGCCTAGACTAGTTTGCTAACTGTATGCACCAGAGAGCTGGCCAGGGTTACTAGACAACACCTTGAAGCTACACCCAAAAGTGGATACATTGTAATGATCTTTTAATCACTAGTGTAGGGAAGTGCACAGAGACACAGACACAGCTGAGAAGTCAGTCAAACTCTCAGGGAGAGAAAAGAAGACTTTTGTAGTCCAAATAAATTAGTTAATAAATAAACAAACAGGAAAATGGAGCAAATACTTTCATCTACTTACCTTATAAAGCACCCCCCCCCCTACCAAGACATTTGATTTTTCTAAATGAGGGGACTTAGAGAGATTTAGGATTGCAAACAATCAAGCTTCAGAAGAGCATCAAGTAAGCACACTGATATACTACATGAGTGACAAAGCAGATGACATCATGGGTGGATTGGGACTGACAGGTGCTCAGAAAAAGGAGTACAAAACAGTGCAGGACAAATTCAAAGAATATTTCACAGGAAAGTGAAATGTGATACATGAGATGGTGAAGTTCAACTTCAGAAAACAGGAGCCCAATGAAAGTGTAAATGACTTCATCAGAGCATTGTATGCCCTCTCATACAACTATGCATATGGAAATCTGAGAGATCAATTCATTAGAGACAGGATTGTTGTTGGGCTACCAGACACTAAATTGTCTGAGAGAATTCAGTTGCAGGTAAATTTCACACTAGAGGAAGCTACTACTATGGTCAGGCAGTGTCAGTACCTCCAGTTGAACTGTCTTTTTGTGTGTTTTCCCCCTAGCCATCAGTCTGTGGTTTTGTATTGCATGAGCTCTTGTTTGTATCATGCTCCATGTGCTCCTGTCCCTGCTCCTGCTCTACTCCAACCCCTGTATTACTGAGTACTCAATCTGAGCCTCTCACCTGTATTGCTGCCACCTGTGTCTCATTGTGCTCCACCTATCATCTGCCTCTCTGTTTATTGCTCAGTGTATTTCAGTCCTGTGTTTTCACCTGTATGTTGCCAGATTGTGCCAGTGAATTTTCCTGAGCCTTTCCAGTATTTGTGTCTGTCTGTTTGTTGATTCTGCCTGTTTCCTGATTCTGGTTTTTGGATTTCTCTGAATGTTTTGATCTCTGCCTGAAATTTGATGCTGACTTTGTATGCACCTTGGGATTTGTTTCTCAATTAATATCACTGCGTGTACAGTACTGGGCCTGCGATTGGATTCCTGCTCCAGCGTCCTGACAGTACAATCTGGTCAGAATGGATCCAGCAGACCCTGGTTGTCTGAGAGCTGCCCTGGAACAAGAAAGAGTGAATCTGGGGAGACACCAGAACCAGCTGGACTCTGTGTTCAGGGCAGTGGAGTCGCTTTCTGCCAAAGTAGCTGATTGAGTGACATAGACTCAGTCACTCCAGCTGTCCTAGACTGCCCACCAACATCCTGCGACTACATCTTCTGCCCTGCCCTCCGCGTCCTTGCATGCTCCTCCCGTCCAAGACCACGTCTCCCTCCTCCAGAAAAGTACTCGGGTGAGCCCGGTACCTGCCGCTCTTTTCTTTCCCAGTGCACCCTCAGTTTTGAATTGCAACCAACAACCTTTCTATCTGATCGAGCCAAGGTAGCCTATGTCATCACCCAACTGTCCGGTCAGGCGAGAGAATGGGGAACAGCTGTCTGGAGGCAGGCTCACCTTTCTGTGTTGGTTTTCAGCTATTTTCTGAGGAGATGAGAGAAGTGTTTGATTGCTCCAAACATGGGAGAGAGGCTGCCTGTGAAATGCTGCACATGCGCCAGGGGTGTAGATCTGTGTCAGATTATGCCATAGAGTTCTGGACCCTAGGCACCTCCAGTGGCTGGAACACGGAGACACAGTACGACACCTTCCTGAACGGCATCTCCAAAGATATCAAAGATGAGCTGGTCACCCAGGACCTTCCTGCCACCTTTGAAGCCCTGGTGCATTTGGCCATCTGTATTGATGTTGGCCTTCAGCAGCACAGCAGAGGGAGGGGTTCCAGAGGGTCCCTGAGGGCACTGGGTGATTTCCAAGCTTCTCGTCATTTGCTGTTTGCCCCCATCTACAATTCCCGTTCCAGAGCCCGAGGCTATGAAGGTTGACCGTACCTGCCTGACACCGACTGAAAGACAAAGGAGAATCAGCACCTGTTCCTGTCTGTACTGTGGCCAACCAGACCACTTCATCTCCACCTGCCCAGTAAAAGCCAGCGCTCACCAGTAGGACAAGGAGTACTGGTGAGCATGACCCCTGACTGGCCCTCCTTGACGCCAATCACTCTCATACCTGCTTCTCTGGAGTGGAGCATCCGACAGCGAGCAGTCTCCATCTTGGGCGACTCTGGTACGGAGGGGAGTTTTATCGATTCCGGCTTGGCTGCCAGTGGGGATTACCCATGACTGCTCTCCAGTCACCATTAATGGCCAACACATTAACCGTCAGAGACTGGCTAACATCACCCGTGTCACGGCCCTGGTGAGTCTCAGTTTATCCGGCAACCATCATGAACAGTTAACACTTTATGTTATTGACTTTCCTCAAGCTCCCATTGTCCTGGGCCATCCCTGGTTAGTCAGACACAACCCCCTCGTTGACTGGCTCAGTCGCAAAATTGTAGGCTGGAGCCCATTCTGTCACTCTCACTGCCTCCCCTTGCTTAGATCCCCTTGTCTCCAAGCCCAGATTCCCCCGAGGAATTTCCAGACCTTAGTGCCATCCCTCCTGAAGACATGAACCTCAAGGCTGTGTTCAGCAAGTCGCGGGCCACTTCCCTACTGCCTCATCGTCAACGTGATTGCACCATTGACCTCTTGCCTGGCACATCTCCCCCAAGGGGCTGCCTGTATTCCCTGTCTGTACTTGAAACAGAAGCCATGAGTAAGTAAATTCGAGAGTCTCTGGCTGCAGGCATCATCCAGCTGTCTTCCTCCCCTGTTGGTGCCAGTTTTTTCTTTGTTGAAAAGCAGGATGGCGGGCCGACTGGTGGCGCAACGACATCGGCGCCGGACCCGGGAGCGGAGGTTCCCGGGTTCAAAACTAGTCGGATCCGCTCCCAAGTACACTTTCCATCCGTGCCAGGTTGAGTGTCGAGATCGCAACTTGACCTTGTAAAATAAAGGGAAAATACTGCGAAAATGTCTGTGTGAGGAGTGGTGTGCCACGCAGTCTCTCTCTCACTCCGCGCCTTCTAAAAAAAGCCATGAAAAAGACATCATCATGGACGCACGCAGATGCACACGCACAGTCTCGCACGCACACAGGGTCAAAAAAAAAGAAAAGAGGGATGGCTCCTTGCGTCCATGCATTGATTACTGGGGACTGAATGAAGTCACTGTTAAGAACAGTTACCCTCTTCCACTCATGACCTCGGCATCTGAACTACTGCAAGGAGCCACCAAGCTTGATCTCGGTAACACCTACCATCTTGTCCACATCCGCCAAGCGGACGAGTGGAAGACAGCCTTCAACACCACCTCGGGCCATTACGAGTATCTGATCATGCCGTTCAGTCTCACCAATGCTCCCAGTGTCTTCCAAGCCCTGGTAAATAACATTCTCAGGGACATGCCGAATCATTTTGTTTTTTTTGTATCTCAACGACATTTTGATTTTTTTTTTCTAAGTCCCCTGCTGAACACACAGGTCATGTCTGCAGAGTTCTCCAGCCCTTTCTGGAGAACCAGTTCTTTGTCAAGGCTGTGAAATGAGTTTCATCGCAATACAGTCTCCTTCCTGGGGTATCTAATTTCAAGCGGTTCCATTCAGATGGACCAACAGAAGGTCAAGGCCCCAACCCTTGACTTGTCGGGAGTTGCAATGCTCCTTGGGCTTCGCTAACTTCTATCGCTGCTTCATATGAAATTACAGTACACTGGCTGCACCACTCACCGCTCTTACCTCATCTGCTGTCAGATTCTCCTGGTCCCCCCTGCTGAAAAAGTATTCTCTAACCTGAAGGAACGTTTCACCTCTGCCCCCATCCTGATTCAACTGGACACCGACTGGCAGTTCATTGTGGAGGTGGATGCATCTGATATTGGCGTAGGAGCTGTTCTCTCTCAGCACTCGGCCAAGGGTGAGAAGGTTCGCCCCTGCGCCACCTCCTCTCACCGCCTCACTCCCACGGAGCGGAATTACGATGTCTGAAACCGGGAACTGCTGGCTGTGAAGCTAGCTCTGGAGGAGTGGAGACATTGGCTGGAGGGAGCCAAGGTGCCATTCTTAGTCTGGACTGATCACATGGCCAAGTGGTTAAGGCGTTGGTCTAGTGATCTGAAGGTCGCTAGTTCGAGCCTCAGCTGTGGCAGTGTGTTTGTGTCCTTGAGCAAGGCACGTAACCACACATTGCTCTAGTCTGTGCGAGGAGTGGCGCCCCACACAGGCTTCCAATCTGCGCCTTGTAAGGCATGAAAATGCCCGACGCAGGCCTCTCATGGTCTGAGTCAACGTTCCCTCCCTCCCCTTTCCACTTCTGATCACAAGAATCTGGAATATATCTGTACTGCCAAGTGTCTCAACTCCCGTCAAGCTTGTTGGTCCCTGTTTTTCTCAAGATTCAATTTTGCTGTCCTTCCCCCCTGGTTTCAAGAATGAAAAACCTGATGCCCTTTCACAAAGATTTCCCTCCTCTGAGACCCCTGAGGTCCCCAATGTCATCCTCCCTGCTCACTGTCTCTTGGGTGCAACGCAATGGGACATTGAAGCAATGGTGCAAGCAGCTCAACAGAGCGAGGCAGTCCTAGTCATTGCCCCACTAACCATGTTTATGTTCCCAGCTCTATCCGCTCACAGGTATTACAGTGGGGTCATTCTTCCCAATTATCCTGTCACCCTGGAACCAAACGTACTCAGGACTTCATCAGTTGGCAGTTCTGGTGGTCCTCCATGGGAGATGATATCCGCAAATTCGTCTCAGCCTGCTCGATCTGTGCTCAAGGCAAGAACTCTAACCGATCACCTGCTGGTCTGTTACAACCCCTGTCTATCCCCAACGGTCTCTGGTCCCACATTGCCCTGGATTTTGTCACCAGTCTTCCCCCATTGGATGGTAACACCACCATTCTCACAGTAGTTGATCATTTCTCCAAGTCTGTACACTTCATTCCTTTACCTAAACTCCCCTCGGCCAAAGAAACAGCCAAATTACTGGTACTGCATGTTTTTAAATTAAATGGCTTACCTGTAGATGTTGTCAGACAGGGGCTCTCAATTCACATCCAACTTCTGGAGGGCATTCAGTAATCTTCTGGGTGCCTCCATGAGTTTGTCTTCAGGATTCTACCCACAGACCAATGGCCAGACTGAGCGGGCCAACCAACAGCTCAATACAGTATTGTGGTGTCTGGTCTCCCAGAATCCATCTGCTTGGAGTCAGCAGCTACCCTGGGCCGAGCACGCCATAAACTCTCATCCATCCTCATCCACCAGTCTGTCCCCCTTCGAGTGCTGCCTTGGCTACCAACCTCCACTGCTTGCTGCCCAGGAGGAGGAGGTTGGCATTCCATCTGCCGAGAGATTCATCCGCTGTTGTCAGTGGATGTGGAGGCGCACTTGCTCTGCCCTTCTCCGTGCCTCTGCTCGGATCAAGCGTCAAGCTGACCGCCATGGCTCCAAGGCCCCACATTACCACCAGGAACAGCGTGTGTGGCTTTCAACCTGAGACCTGTCCCTCAAGGTGGATTCCTGCAAGCTCGCCCCTCGCTTCATCAGCTCCTTTCCCATTGCTAAAGTCGTCAGCCCTGCTGCCACTCTCCGCCGCATTCATCCCACCTTCTATGTGTCCCGCATCAAGCCTTTCATGAGCTACCCTCTGTGTCCTGTCCCCAAACCGCCCCCTCCTCTCCCATGTCTCATCGATGGGCCAGAAGCCCTCACGGTGCATCAACTGCTGGACGTTCGTTGCTGGGGCCGTGGCCTCCAGTACCTTGTGGACTGGGAGAGCTATGGTCCTGAGGAGAGGGACTGGGTCCCCACCTTTAACATCCTAGACCCCTCTCTCATCAGGGACTTTCATCGCCAGCACCCAGCTCTACCTGCCATGACACCAGGAGGAGTCCATAGAATGGGGGGGGGGGGAATGGTACTGTTAGTACCTCCAGTTGAACTCTGTCTTTTTGTGTGTTTTCCTTCTAGCCATCAGTCTGTGGTTTTGTATTGCCATGTGCTCTTGTTTGTTTTCATGCCCCATGTGCTCATGTCCCTGCTCCTGCTCTACTCTGACCCCTGTATTACTGAGTACTCAATCTGAGTCTCTCACCTGTCCCTCGTTATTACCTGTATTGCTGCCACCTGTGTCTCATTGTGCTCCGCCTATCATCTGCCTCTCTGTTTATTGCTCAGTCCTGTGTTTTCACCTGTATGTTGCTAGATTGTGCCAATGAATTTTCCTGAGCCTTTCCAGCATTTATCTCTGTCTGTTTGTTGACTCTGCCTGTTTCTTGATTCTAGTTTTTGGATTTCTCTGGATGTTTTGATCTCTGCTTGAACTTTGATGCTGACTTTGTTTGCGCCTTGAGATTTTTACTCAATCAATATCACTGTGTATACAGTACTGGGTCTGTGATTGGATCCCTGCTCCAGCGTCCTGACAGGCAGAGAGAGAATGAGCGACAGGCAGTACTCAGGCATCAAAATGTGGTAAAGCTAGAAGCTGAGCAAAAAGAATTATACAAAGGTGCAGTCAAAAGACTACAGAAAGAGGAGACAGTAGAGCTCAGCTCAAACAAAACAGACAAGCAAAACAAAGAGCAGCTAAAATGTCCAACTGCAGGAGATGCAGCAAGTCTCCATTCCACATCAAAGAGCTCTGTCTAGCAAAAGAAGTGAAATGCCATCAGTACCATAGAGTTGGCCACAATAAAAGCCAGTGTCATTCAAAAACAGTTCTTCATGTCAAAGAAGACCATGATTCAGAAAAACAGAGATCTTTCTTGGGGCTCTAGATTCAAATAGACAAGGCTGGTGTACTATGGTTCTGTTGCAAAATGAGACAGAGACATTTAAAATGAACACTGGGGCAGATACCACAACCATCCCCAAATGTCTGTTCACAAAAATGGTGAAGAAAGCAGACATTCATCAAACCCAACAAAGAAAGTGCTCTTGGGGCCAGGGACGCAGAAGCTCAGTGTGAGAGGACTGTTTACTACTTCCATCTGTAAAAATGAGAAACAGTTCCAAGAGGATGTCTCTGTTATTCAGAATCTCTACTGGGATGACATGTCATCAAGAAGCTGAACTTCATTGTAAGATTGGATTTGCTTCACAAGGTTTAGTGGCAGGAGAAGTACCAGGAGTTGTTCACAGGTCTGGAAGTACTGAAAGAAGAGTACCTTATCCAACTGAGGCCAAGAGTGATGCTGTTCTCTCTGACCACAGCAAAGGATATACCTGTTCCATTGATGAACAAAGTCAAAGCTGAACTTGAGAGAATGGAGGTGCTTGACATCATAACTAGAGTGAATGGACCTACCGACTTGATGCAGGCACTTGTTTCTGTTCCCAAGCCAGATGCCATAGATAGAAACATAGAAAATAGGTGCAGGAGTAGGCCATTCGGCCCTTCGAGCCTGCACCGCCATTTATTATGATCATGGCTGATCATCCAACTCAGAACCCCGCCCCAGCCTTCCCTCCATACCCCCTGACCCCCGTAGCCACAAGGGCCATATCTAACTCCCTCTTAAATATAGCCAATGAACTGGCCTCAACTGTTTCCTGTGGCAGAGAATTCCACAGATTCACCACTCTCTGTGTGAAGAAGTTTTTCCTAATCTCGGTCCTAAAAGGCTTCCCCTGTATCCTCAAACTGTGACCGCTCGTTCTGGACTTCCCCAACATCAGGAACAATCTTCCTGCATCTAGCCTGTCCAATCCCTTTAGGATCTTATACGTTTCAATCAGATCCCCCCTCAATCTTCTAAATTCTAACGAGTACAAGCCCAGTTCATCCAGTCTTTCTTCATATGAAAGTCCTGCCATCCCAGGAATCAATCTGGTGAACCTTCTCTGTACTCCCTCTATGGCAAGGATGTCTTTCCTCAGATTAGGGGACCAAAACTGCACACAATACTCCAGGTGTGGTCTCACCAAGGCCTTGTACAACTGCAGTAGTACCTCCCTGCTCCTGTACTCGAATCCTCTCGCTATAAATGCCAGCATACCATTCGCCTTTTTCACCGCCTGCTGTACCTGCATGCCCACTTTCAATGACTGGTGTATAATGACACCCAGGTCTTGTTGCACCTCCCCTTTTCCTAATCGGCCACCATTCAGGTAATAATCTGTTTTCCTACTTTTGCCACCAAAGTGGATAACTTCACATTTATCCACATTAAATTGCATCTGCCATGAATTTGCCCACTCACCCAACCTATCCAAGTCACCCTGCATCCTCTTAGCATCCTCCTCACAGCTAACACTGCCACCCAGCTTTGTGTCATCCGCAAACTTGGAGATGCTGCATTTAATTCCCTCATCCAAGTCATTAATATATATTGTAAACAACTGGGGTCCCAGCACTGAGCCTTGCGGTACCCCACTAGTCACCGCCTGCCATTCTGAAAAGGTCCCGTTTATTCCCACTCTTTGCTTCCTGTCTGCTAACCAATTCTCCACCCACACCAACACCTTACCCCCAATACCGTGTGCTTTAAGTTTGCACACTAATCTCCTGTGTGGGACCTTGTCAAAATCCTTCTGAAAATCCAAATATACCACATCCACTGGTTCTCCCCTATCCACTCTACTAGTTACATCCTCAAAAAATTCTATGAGATTCATCAGACATGATTTTCCTTTCACAAATCCATGCTGACTTTGTCCGATCATTTCACCGCTTTCCAAATGTGCTGTTATCACATCCTTGATAACTGACTCCAGCAGTTTCCCCACCACCGACGTTAGGCTAACCGGTCTATAATTCCCCGGTTTCTCTCTCCCTCCTTTTTTAAAAAGTGGAGTTACATTAGCCACCCTCCAATCCTCAGGAACTAGTCCAGAATCTAACGAGTTTTGAAAAATTATCACTAATGCATCCACTATTTCTTGGGCTACTTCCTTAAGCACCCTAGGATGCAGACCATCTGGCCCTGGGGATTTATCTGCCTTCAATCCCTTCAATTTACCTAACACCACTTCCCTACTAACATCTGTGTTGTGCTGATCTAAGAAAACTGAATAATTCAGAGAGGAGGGAGAAATTTATTTGGGTATGCTAGGTGGAGGAAAGTTCTTCACTAAACTAGATGTAAACTCGGGGCTCTGGCAGATCCGTTGATCTCCTGAGTCACAGAAGCTCACAGAATTTATCACACCATATGAACACTATAACTTCAAGAGTCTCCCTTTTGGCATCTCATCAGGCCCTGAACTCTTTCAAATGAGGATGAACCAAATTTTGGAGGGATGGGAAGGAGTAGTCTATCACATGGATGATATACTCATCTTTGGAGGCTCAAGTGGGGAACATGAAAAAGAGTGGAAGCTGCCTTGGAGAAACTGAAACTGGCTGGAATCACCCTGAACAGAAAGAAATGCAAATTTGCAAAGTTGGAGGTGAAGTTCTTAGGCCACCAGCTGTCCTCAGAGGGATGCAACCAGATTCAGACAAACTGACAGGAGTTTGGAACATGTAAAAACCTATGAATGCATCAGAGATCCACATTTTCCTTGGCACACTAAACCAGCTGGGAAAGTTCAAGATTCGGCAGAGAGAACAAAGCCTCTCCATATGACCTCCTCTCTCAGAGAAATGTTTGGACCTGGGATACACCACAGGAGAAGTCATTTTCATCACTTAAAGGAGAGCTTATTTCTCAGCCAACATTGGAGTTCTTTGATCCAGACAAAGCCACCAAGGTCTCAGCTTATGCCTCTTCCTTTGGCCAAGGGGGAGTGCTCATGCAGCACCGCAGTGTGTATGAAAACCAGTGGCATTTGCATCAAGAGCACTGACTCCTATTGAACAGCATTATGCTTAATTGAAAAGGAGACTCTAGACACTGTGGGCTTGTGAACATTTCAGCTGCTACCTGATTGGCACTAAATTCCTACTTAAAACAGACACAAGCCACTTGTCAGCCTCCTCAGCTCAAAACACCTGGATGACTTACCTTCACGTCTGCAAAGATTCAGAATGAGGCTTGTGTAATTAGTAGGCAGCCATCAAACCCAAAGGATCACGGGTTTGCACCTGGTGGACTGTGTCCTCTTCAGGGCACAAGCCTGGAGAGGAAGATTTGAAGAACCAGCTGTTGCCCATGCTGTGGGTTCCCCTCTCAACGTCACTGATGTTGTCCAAGGGAAAGGCAAGTACCAATGTGGCTTGGCACCAGTGTCGTCACAGAGGTTGCCAGAATGAAGATGTAAACAAAATCAAACTGCCTTAGGGACCCCAGCTCCAGATTTCTTCCTCGGGGTTTAATCCTGAAGTCTTTCCCAAGGGTGGATATAGCTGCAAGGAAACGGAGGTTTAAAATCAGAGTCTTCCTTCTCCTAGGCGGGCTGCTGTCCAAGGCTGACGAGCCCCACCTGCCCAAAGCAACTGGTTTTGAGGCGCCAGTGGTCGGGCTTTGCCCCTTCCCTTGCCGGTAGAAACCGTTCCGCTGGGCCTACCACAAGTGAAGGCCAAGAGTTGGACTTGTTGTCAGAGGCTGTTCGAGTCGCACGCCATTTGGAGCACTTTATAGGTAGTGGGAGATTATCCCCATTACCAGCCCTGGCTGTGACAACCTCAGGAACTGGCTTGTGCAATACTGTTATGACATTGAACTTGCCTCCACCATTTCCTTCACAACACCAGACACTCTGTCAAGGATGCCATGCAAAAGTGAGAGAACGGAAGCTGCTGACTCCACCCTCGTGGACAATACCAACATCTGCTTAGCTCAGGTATGTGAAAGCTTTCCTGCATCACACGAAACTGGATGGAATTTGCGCTGAGTTGAAAAAGGACCATATCAAGGTGATGCAATGCTGTGAGCATGGATGACTAGCTGTTCCAAAAGGAGCCCACCAACTCAGACCTCACTGCCTTCAAAGAGATACAGTCACCATTTCTGATGGTTTTCTGCTAAAGGGCTCCAGACTCATCATTCCTGCTTCTATACATACCAACATCATCAGTAAAATTCTCCCGGGAGGAGGGAGAAGATGGTGGCGCAATGGCAGCGTGCGCAGCCACTTCAGTGATGATGTCTGTTATCTGTCAAGTAGGGGACCGTGCACAATTCTGATTTGATGGAGACAGATGTGAGAGCACGGAGGAACATCTGGAAAACTTCTGAAATGCCCGCTTCGCTGCCGCTGCTACTGTGTGGTAACCGGAATCTCTGGAGCTGAAGGCCCCAAAATCCTCAGCTTCACAGAGATATGACGTTGGAAATGGAAGCAATATTTTCAGTGCTTTCATGGCTATCTCAGGATATTTAGCCTTGACTTTGATCCAGAATGCCAGCAGAGATGTTATGTCAAACATACTTTTCAGCCTGCCGTCATTTGAAAGCTCGAGGAGTTGATCATCTTCCCGCGCTGACATGGATGACGCGCGGGTAATGAGCTCATGTGCGTTCAAGCTCAACAGTGAGTGTGACAGGGAATGAGGAAAGGTGCAGCTGACTCATATCGCCAAATCATATCGTTTCCTCGCGGCCCAGTAGCACATGCTTTGCGACCCGGTGGTTGGGGACCGCTGCCTTATAGTAATGGTCACTATCCATGTGCTTTGACACCTCCAGTAACCTATACCAGATCAGGTCGTGTATCTGTCCCACCACAGAGATATCCTTAGTAGCCTAATAGCCTAGGGCAAGCAACAAAAGAGGTAGAATAATCCTCTCACTTTCCCAAAGTGTTCAGGCCCTAACCTCATTAAATATAGTGCTTTTTTAAAAAAAAGCATTCTAATATCGGAAACATTTCACAGAATGAGATTGGTCTTAGAAAAATAAGGACAAAGCCAACGAGAGAGAGAGCATGAAAAACAAGGAGAAAGACAGTTATAATGTTGGCAGTTCATTTTTATGCTTATGTAAGAGCATAAGTTATGTGCTATAGGTAAAGCGAACTGAATTACTCAATTTCAGTGACTGTCATTTCAATGCAGTTCGATAGACAGAAAGTTCTTTGTTTTTCAAAAGGGGGAGATGTAATGATATTCCTCAGCCATTCTGTTAGCCTCTCCCACATGGGAGGAGTTCACATACTGTAAAAGCAGGATTGTCAATAAAGTTGAGTTGAGTATGCTGCATGCTGGTGTCCTGGTGTGCTCTGAACTATCCCTCAATAATGAACACAACCCATTCTAACCCATGTATTGTACAATTCCAAAATGATCTCGTTTCAACTCAATATCTTGCCCAATGAAAGCAAACCCACCATTCTTCCTTACATTATCAACCTGAGTGACATACTCAGTTAGGTATGGACATGTACCCCGAGGTCTCTCTGTACATTAACACAGCACATAACAAAAGAACAAATGTCCTCCCAGAATTTGACTTCCAGAAATTCTTTCCCACACTCCTGTCTGGGTAAAATTTCATCTGCCACCACTTTGTCCAACTTTCTCATTGATTTATACCCTGCTTTACTCTCAGACAAACTTCTTCTACCTCTATAACTCCACCAATTTGCAGTCATGTGCAAACTTACTAAACAGACCATCTGCATTCTCATTCAGTTCACTTGTATCACAAACAATGGTCCCAGCACCAATCCTTGTAGTCCACCTGTCGTGTGAAATCCAAAACTGTACACCAGTGGCTTTATCCCCACCTACATACATGGAGTCGTTCCTGGTAATGCTGCTACAGAAGCACATTATTAACAAATTTAAAAGTGAGAAAAGATCTGCAGATACTGTGGAGGCAGAACTAGTATTAACATTTCAAGTTGATAACCTGATACATTAAATTTGACCTTTCACAAGTGACGAAATGCCATCTTCCTGATGCCTGAACTGTTTCTATCTCCTCTGATGCTGCCTGACCCAGTATTTCCAGCAGATCCTGTTTTTATTTCAGCTGATAATTTAAACAACTGTGTTTTGCATGTTAGAGTAAAAGGATAAAATGATCAGAGCTGATATATGTACTAAATGGTTGCAATCACTGGAATAATGGGATGGGGAGATGCATCAAGTCACTTCTCAGAACTACAATAGATCTGGTTACTCAGATAAGGTTTCAGTCTTCACAGTTGACAAAAATAGTGTGGCCTGAGGCAAAGGATTAAAAATAAGTGTAAGTAATTTGCCAGAGAGATTGGTTCAGCATTTGGGAATGAGTGAGTGTTTAGGCCATAGAAACAGGCACTACAAGAAAGCTTTTTGTGTAGACGTGATGCTAGGAATTAATGATGGGCATAGATTATTTCTTTACTTTATATTTTCTGCAAAGATCCAGGTCCACAATGAAACAATTGATGCTCCTTTCAAGTACCTGTTCAGATCCCATCACAGACTGAATCATTCAACAAGTACTGTACACAGTTTCATTCATGTGAGTCAAAGAGATATCTAGGACAGGAATTTCCCAGGGACAGAAGCAAACCAGATCTAATAATGACCTGTGACTTTTGTTCATATTAGATTAGATTATGAGGACACTCAGTCCTCGTTTATTGTCATTTAGAAATGCATGCATTAAAAAATGATACAACGTTCCTCCAGAGTGATATCACAAAAAAACCCAGGACAAACCAAAGACTAACACTGACAAGACCACATAATTATAACATATAGTTACAGCAGTGCAAAGCAATACCATAATTTGATAAAGAGCAGACCATGGGCACGGTAAAAAAAAGTTTCAAAGTTCCGATCGACTCCCGATAGTCCCCAACAGCAGGCAGCAGAAAGGAGAAATTCTCCCTGCCATAAACCTCCAGGCGCCGACAACTGCCGATGCATTGGAAGCACCCGACCACAGCCGACTCTGAGTCTGTCTGGAAACTTTGAGTCTCCAACACCGAGCACCATCTCTGCCGAGTGCTTCGACCCCGCCCTGGCCACTGAGCAACAAGCAAAGCCGAGGACTCGGGGCCTTCTCCTCCAGAGATTCTGGATCACACAGTAGCAGAGGCAACGAAGAAGGCATTTCAGAAGTTTCTCCAGATGTTCCTCCGTACTCTCACGTCTGTCTCCATCAAATCAGGATTGTGCACGGCACCCGACTTGACAGATTACAGATATCATTCACCGGAGTGGCTGCGCAAGCTGCGTCGAGCCGCCATCTTCTCCTCCTCAGGATCCAATCTACAGCATCTTCTGAAATGGATTTTGGCCTTTTGCTCTTGGATTATGGGCTGTAGTACTGGAGCATTGATTCAGGGATTTCTTCAGCCACTTCAACTGACAGGTTGAGTGAACTAAAGCTTTTCACTTAGGAGTGAAGGGGGTGGAGAAGTGAGTGGCTGGAGGTGCACAAGATGATAAGAGGCATAGGTAGAGTGGACAGACACATTTTTCCACGGTGAAAATGACTAATATGAGGAGGCATAATTTTAAGGTGTTTGGAGAAAAGTGTAGGCAGGATTTCACAGGTAGGGTTTTTGCACAGAGAGTGGTAGGTACAGTACATGCATGTGCTGCCAGTGGTGGTGATAGAGCAACATTTAAGAGACTCTTAAATAGGCTTATGGATGAAAGAAAAATGGAGGCCAATGTAGGAGAGAAGGGTTAGATTGATCTCAGAGTAGGTTAAAGAGTCAGTCAAACATCGTGGTTCTGAAGGGCCGGTATTGTTCTGCCTCACAACATAATCCCCATTCAAAGAGGAGATTCACTTATGTCATCAACTGCAGTGGTGAATCAGAGATCCGAAGCATGAGAAGACGTATCTCACTCAGGTTCGCCAATTCAGTACATAAGGTATCAACTCATCGCAGTTCAGTGTCTTTGAGCGGTGGTCAATCAGCAATCGAGACTAATTGGCAAGAAAAATTAAACTAAGGCAGGGGCAAGCAGAGTGGCCATAGGTAAAATGGGGATTTTAAGGCTTCAGTCACAGAAAGCAAAAAGCTGTAGGAAGATTTTTCTTCCCCACAGTTGATTTATTGTTCTTTATATCTGCTTAGTTAGGACAGTAGAGGGGCCAGGCAGGATAGTGCAATGCTCCTCTTGCGGGATGTGGGAAGGCAGGGAGACATCCAGTGTCCCTGACGAACATAACTGTGAGAAGCGCATCCAGCCGCAGCTTCTAACAATCCGCATTAAAGAGTTGGAACTAGAACTGGATGAACTCTGGGTCATTCGGGAGACTGAGGGGGTGATAGGTAGGACACATAGAGAGGTAGTTACACCCAAGGTGCAGGACACAGGAGACTGGGTGACAGTCAGGAAAGGGAAATGAGTTAAACAGCCAGCACAGAGTACCCCTGCGGCATCCCTCAACAACAGGTACACCACTTTGGATACTGTGGTGGGGGGGGACAGGGGATGACCTAGCAGGGGAGAGCCACAGTGGTCGAGCCCCTGGCTCTGAAACTCATAACAGATTGGGGAAGAAGAGGCGAGCTGTGCTGATAGGGGAATCATTAGTTTGGGGAAGAGAAAGGAGTTTCTGTGGACAAGAACAAGATTCCTGGATGTTATGTTGCTTCCTGGGTGTCAGGGTTAAAATTCTAAATTAGAGAAAGGTGAATTTTGATGGTATCAGACAGCATCTGGCAAGTGTGCATTGGAACAAGCTGTTTTCTGGATGTGACAGAACAGGTTGGCAATGCTAATTCTCGGCAATGCTAACCTTGCCCCTTTGCCTGGTGAGTCACTCCTCATTCTCTCCCTGTCTAGTTCACACCCTTTACTGTGCCATTCTGCAGTTCTTGGGAGTTCACCGTATACATACTCCAACAGTAACACAATCGCTTCCTTGGTTAATCAAAACAATTCCTTCGGTTAATGGACAAACTGACCATTTCACTTCGTGTCTCATGCTTCAATTACATCATCATCTATACCCAGATTCCAGGTATCCGCACCACACCCTACCACCCCCAAGCTCACGGCCTTGTTGGAAGGTTTAACCAACCCCTCAAGAACATGCTGAGGGAGTTTGTGTCTGACACAAAAAGAGACTGGGATAAGTGACTGCCTTTCCTCCTTTTTGCATATCAGGAGGCTCACTAGGCATCAACTAGCTTCTCCCCGTTTGAGCTTCTGTATGGCAGGATGTCCAAGGACCCCCTCAATTTCCTCTGGCACCAGTGGGAGGACAAGCCCCAAGGCAGCACAGATGTGGGTGTTGTCTCTTACGTCTTACAGATGAGGGATTGTCTGGAGGCCTACGGAGAGGAGGCTCGGGGCAATCTGGAGAGGGCACAGCAGAACCAGAAGAGTTGGTATGACTGTAAGGCATGGCAACATGAATTCACCCCTGGTCAGAAGGTCCTTCTGCAACTTCTCACCTCCACCAACAAATTCTTGGCCAAGCGGCAGCGGCCTTTTGAACTCCTGATGAAGCAAGGCCCAGTCACATATGAAGGGCTCATCTGGGGAAAGGAAAGGCTGCCCAGACATATCATGTCAACTTGCTGAGGGCGAGGAAGGAAAGAGGGCCCAAAGCTTTCTGTGATGGTCCAACGGGTGGAGGAAGTCAGGGGACAGATGACTGAAGGCCTGCAGTCTTGGAGTGCTTCTCAAAGCCCAGCTTGGGCCACCTGACCCCCAACAACAGGAAGGAGAGGCTGAACCAAGTCTTCCAGCAGTACTCCCTCTCTTCCTGTAATGTGTGGATGGCACAGCAATGGCAGCGCACACCGGTTCCTTGAAGACAGCACCCCCACCCAGCAACAACCTTACTGAACCCAGAGAGGTTGGTGGAACGACACAAAGCTGAGATCTGCATCACGTTGGAACTGGGAGTGATCGAGCCCTCTGAGAGTGAGTGGTGCAGACTGATGATCGGTGTGCCCTGATAGTGAGTGTGCCCTGACGGTGAGTGTACCCTGACAGTGAGTGTACACTGACGGTGAGTGGTGCAGCCTGACGGTGAGTGTGCCCTGATGGTAAGTGTGCCCTGACTGTGAGTATACCAAGGCCTGACGGTGAGTGTGCCCTGACGGTGAGTGGTGCAGCCTGACAGTGAGTGGTGCAGCCTGACAGTGAGTGTACCCTGACGGTGAGTGTACCCTGACGGTGAGTGTACCATGACAGTGAGTGTGCCATGACAGTAAGTGGTGCAGCCTGATGGTGAGCCTGCCCTGATGGTGAGTGTGCCAAGGCCTGACGGTGAGTGTGCCCAGATGGTGAGTGTGCCCTGATGGTGACTGTGCCAAGTCCTGACGGTTAGTGTACCCTAACGGTGAGGGTACCCTGACACTGAGTGTGCGCTGACGGTGAGTGAACCCTGACGGTGAGTGTGCCCTGACAGTGAGTATCCCTGACGGTGAGTGTACCCTGACGGTGAGTGTGCCCTGAGGTGAGTGTGCCCTGATGGTGAGTGGTGCAGCCTGATAGTGAGTGTGCTAAGGCCTGACAGTGAGTGTGTCCTGACTGTGAATGTGCCCTGACAATGAGTGTGCCAAGGCCTGATGGTGAGTGTACCCTGACGGTGAGTGTGCCCTGACGGTGAGTGGTGCAGCCTGACGTTGAGTGTGCCCTGATGGTTAGTGTGCCCTGACAGTGAGTGTCCACTTATGGTGAGTGTACCCTGACAGTGAGTGTGCCCTGACGGTGAGTGTGCCAAGGCCTGACAGTGAGAGTGCCCTGAGGTGAGTGTGCCCTGATGGTGAGTGTACCCTGACGGTGATTGTGCCCTTACAATGAGTGCACGCTGATGGTGAGTGAGCCAAGGCCTGGCAGTGAGTCTGCCCTGAGGGTGAGTTTGCCCTGACAGTGAGTTTGTCCTGACAGTGAGCGTACCCTGACAGTGAGTGTGCCCTGACGGTGAGTGTACCCTGACAGTGAGTGCACCTTGATAGTGAGTGTGCCAAGGCCTGATGGTGAGTGTGCCCTGACGGTTGGTGTACCCTGACAGTGAGTGTGCTCTGACAGTGAGTGTGCCCTGACGGTGAGTGTACCCTGACAGTGAGTGTGCTCTGACAGTGAGTGTGCCCTGACGGTGAGTGTACCCTGACAGTGAGTGTGCTCTGACAGTGAGTGTGCCCTGACGGTGAGTGTACCCTGACAGTGAGTGTGCCCTGACAGTGAGTGTGCCCTGACAGTGAGCGTACCCTGACAGTGAGTGTGCCCTGACGGTGAGTTTACCCTGACAATGAGTGTGTCCTGATGGTGAGTGTACCCTGACAGTGAGTGTGCCCTGACAGTGAGTGTGCCCTGACAGTGAGTTTGTCCTGACAGTGAGCGTACCCTGACAATGAGTGTGTCCTGACGGTGAGTGTACCCTGACAGTGAGTGTGCCCTGACAGTGAGTGTGCCCTGACAGTGAGTTTGTCCTGACAGTGAGCGTACCCTGACAATGAGTGTGTCCTGACGGTGAGTGTGCCCTGACTGTGAGTGTGCTCTGACAGTGAGTGTGCCCTGACGGTGAGTGTACCCTGACAGTGAGTGTGCCCTGACAGTGAGCGTACCCTGACAGTGAGTGTGCCCTGACGGTGAGTTTACCCTGACAATGAGTGTGTCCTGATGGTGAGTGTACCCTGACAGTGAGCGTACCCTGACAGTGAGTGTGCCCTGACGGTGAGTTTACCCTGACAATGAGTGTGTCCTGATGGTGAGTGTGCCCTGACAGTGAGTGTACCCTGACAGTGAGTTTGTCCTGACAGTGAGCGTACCCTGACAATGAGTGTGTCCTGACGGTGAGTGTACCCTGACGGTGAGTGTGCCCTGAAGGTGAGTGCTGCAGCCTGATGGTGCCCTTGCCCTGACGGTGAGTGTACCCTGACGGTGAGTGTGCCCTGACAGTGAGTGTACCCTGACGGTGAGTGTGCACTGACAGTGAGTGTGCCCTGACGGTGAGTTTGCCCTGATGGTTAGTATACCCTGACTGTGAGTGTGCGCTGACAGTGAGTGTACCCTGACGGTGAGTGTACCCTGACAATGAGTGTGTCCTGACGGTGACTGTACCCTGACAGTGAGTGCACCTTGATAGTGAGTGTGCCAAGGCCTGATGGTGAGTGTGCCCTGACGGTTGGTGTACCCTGACAGTGAGTGTGCTCTGACAGTGAGTGTGCCCTGATGGTTAGTATACCCTGACTGTGAGTGTGCGCTGACAGTGAATGTACCCTGACGGTGAGTGTACCCTGACAGTTAGTGTGCCCTGATGGTGAGTGTGCCAGGCCTGACGGTCAGTGTGCCCTGACGGTGAGTGTACCCTGACGGTGAGTGGTGCCCTGACAGTGAGTGTACCCTGACAGTGAGTGTGCCAAGGCCTGACAGTGAGTGTGCCCTGACTGTGAGTGTGTCCTGACAGTGAGTGTGCCCTCATGGTGAGTGGTATAGCCTGACGGTGAGTGTGCCCTGATGCTAGTGTACCCTGACAGTGAGTGTCCGCTGACGGTGAGTTTGCCCTGACAGTGAGTGTGCCCTGACCGTGAGTGTGCGCTGACGTTGAGTGTACCTTGAACATGTGTGTGCTGACTGTGAGTGCACCCTGATAGTGAGTGTGATAAGGCCTGACGGTGAGTGTGCCCTGACGGTGAGTGTGCCCTGAGGATGAGTGGTGCAGCCTGACAGTGAGTGTGCCCTGACAATGAGTGTGCCCTGACGGTGAGTTTGCCCTGACGGTGAGTTTGCCCTGATGGTGAGCGTACTCTGACAGTGAGCGTGCCCTGACGGTGAGCGTACCCTGACAGTGAGTGTGCCCTGAAGGTGGGTGTACCCTGATGGTGAGTGTGCCCTGAAGGTGAGGGCTGCAGCCTGATGTTGACTGTGCTCTGATGGTGAGTGTGCCAAGGCCTGACAGTGAGTGTGCCCTGACGGTGAGTGTGCGCTGACGGTGAGTATGCCATGACGGTGAGTGTGCCAAGGCCTGTCGGTGAGTGTGCCCTGACAGTGAGTGTGCCAAGGACTGACGGTGAGTGTGCCCTGATGGTGAGTGGTGCAGCCTGACGGTGATTGTGCCCTTACAGTGAGTGTATGCTGACGGTGAGTGAGCCAGGGCCTGAAGGTGTGTGTACCCTGATGGTGAGTGTGCCCTGACGGTGAGTGTGCCCTATCAGTGAGTGGTGCAGCTTGATGGTGACTGTCCCTGATAGTGAGTGTACCCTGACAGTGAGTGTGCCCTTACACTGAGTGTACCCTGACAGTGACTGGTGTAGCCTGACAGTGAGTGTGCACTGGTGGTGAGTGAGCCAAGGCCTGGCAGTGAGTCTGCCCTGATGGTGAGTTTGCCCTGACAGTGAGTTTGTCCTGACAGTGAGCGTCCTCTGACAGTGAGTGTGCCCTGACGGTGAGTGTACCCTGACAATGAGTGTGTCCTGATGGTGAGTGTACCCTGACAGTGAGTGTACCCTGAAAGTGAGTGTGCCAAGGCCTGATGGTGAGTGTGCCCTGACAGTGAGTGTGCTCTGACAGTGAGTGTGCCCTGACGGTGAGTGGTGCAGCCTGACGGTGAGTGTACCCTGACGGTGAGTGTGCCAAGACCTGACGGTGAGTGTGCCCTGATGGTGAGTGTGCCATAACAATAAGTGTGCCCTGACGGTGAGTGTACCAAGGCCTGATAGTGAGTGTGCCCTGACAGTGAGCGTTCTGACGGTGAGTGTGCGAAGGCGTCACGATGAGTGTGCCCTGTCAGTGAGTGTCCCCTGATGGTGAGTGTGCCCTGACGGTGAGTGTGCCAAGGCCTGACGGTGAGTGTACCCTAACAGTGAGTGTACCCTAATGGTGAGTGTACCCTGACGGTGAATTGTGCAGCCTGACGGTGAGTGTGCCCTGATGGTGAGTGTGTCCTGACAGTGAGTGTGCAAAGACCTGATGGTGAGTGTGCCAAGGCCTGATGGTGAGTGTGCCCTGATGGTGAGTGTACCCTGACGGTGAGTGTGCCCTGACAGTGAGTGTGCAAAGGCCTGATGGTGAGTGTGCCCTGACAGGGAGTGTGCCCTGACCATGAGTGTGCCAAGACATGACGGTGAGTGTGCCCTGACGGTGAGTGTACCCTGACGTTGAGTGTGCCCTGACGGTGGGTGGTGCAGCCTGAAGGTGAGTGTGCCCTGACGGTGAGTGTGCCAAGCTCTGATGGTGAGTGCACCCTGTTGGTGAGTGTGCCAAGGACTGGTAGTCAGTGTGCCCTGATGTTGTGTGCGCCCTGACAGTGAGTGTACCCTGACAGTGAGTGGTGTATTCTGACGGTGAGTGTACCCTGACGGTGAGTCTAATCTGATGGTGAGTGTGCCAAGACCTGACGGTGAGTGTACCCTGACAGTGAGTGTGCCCTGACGGTAAGTGTACCCTGACGGTGAGTCTACCCTGACGGTGAGTGTGCCAAGGCCTGACGGTGCATGTACCCTGACAGTGAGTGTGCTCTGACAGTAGGTGTGCCCTGACAGTGAGTGTGCCAAGCCCTGAAGGTGTGTGTACCCTGACGGTGTGTGTGAACTGACAGTGAGTGTGCAAAGGCCTGACATTGAGTGTGCCCTGACGGTGAGTCTACCCTGACAGTGCGTGTACCCTGATGGTGATTGTACCCTGACAGAGAGTGTGCCCTGATGGTGAGTCGTGCATCCTGACGGCGAGTGTGCCCTGACGGCGAGTGTACCCTGATGGTGAGTGTGCCCTGACAGTGAGTGTGCCCTGACCATGAGTGTGCCAAGGCATGACGGTGAGTGTGCCCTGACAGTGAGTGTGCCCTGATGGTGAGTGTGCCAAGCTCTGATGGTGAGTGCGCCCTGATGTTGAGTGTGCCAAGGACTGGTGGTGAGTGTGCCCTGATGGTGTGTGCGCCCTGATGGTGATTGTGCCAATACCTGACAGGGAGTCTGCCCTGACAGTGAGTGTGCCAAGGCCTGACGGTGAGTGTACCCTGATAGTGTGTGTGCCAAGACTTGATAGTGAGTGTGCCCTGACAGTGAGTGTGCAAAGGCCTGACGTTGAGTGTACCCTGACGGTGGGTGGTGCAGTCTGACAGTGAGTGTGTCCTAATGGTGAGTGTGCCCTGACGATGTGTGCCCTGACAGTGAGTGTACCCTGACAGTGAGTGGTGTATTCTGACGGCGAGTGTACCCTGACAGTGAGTGTGCCAAGGTCTGACTGTGGGTGAGCCCTGACGGTGTGTGTACCCTGACGGTGAGTGTGCCCTGACAGTGAGTGTACCCTGATGGTGAGTCGTGCATCCTGACGGCGAATGTGCCCTGACGGCGAGTGTACCCTGATGGTGAGTGTGCCCTGATGGTAAGTGTGCCCTGACAGTGAGTGTGCCAAGCCCTGAAGGTGTGTGTACCCTGACGGTGTGTGTGAACTGACAGTGAGTGTGCAAAGGCCTGACGTTGAGTGTGCCCTGACGGTGAGTCTACCCTGACGGTGCGTGTACCCTGATGGTGATTGTACCCTGACAGAGAGTGTGCCCTGATGGTGATTGTACCCTGACAGAGAGTGTGCCCTGATGGTGAGTCGTGCATCCTGACGGCGAGTGTGCCCTGACGGCGAGTGTAGCCTGATGGTGAGTGTGCCCTGACGGTGAGTGTGCCCTGACCATGAGTGTGCCAAGGCATGATGGTGAGTGTGCCCTGACGGTGAGTGTACCCTGACGGTGAGTGTGCCCTGATGGTGAGTGTGCCCTGATGGTGAGTGTGCCAAGCTCTGATGGTGAGTGCGCCCTGATGTTGAGTGTGCCAAGAACTGGTGGTGAGTGTGCCCTGATGATGTGTGCGCCCTGATGGTGATTGTGCCAAGGCCTGACGGTGAATATACCCTGATGGTGTGTGTGCCCTGACGGTGACTGTAACCTGACGTTGAGTGTGCCCTGACAGTGGGTGGTGCAGCCTGAAGATGAGTGTGCACAGACGGTGAGTGTGCCAAGCTCTGATGGTGAGTGTGCCCTGACGTTGAGTGTGCCAAGGACTGATAGTCAGTGTGCCCTGATGTCGTGTGCGCCCTGACGGTGAGTGTACCCTGACAGTGAGTCTAACCTGACGGCGAGTGTGCCAAGGCCTGACGGTGAGTGTACCCTGACAGTGAGTGTGCCCTGACGGTAAGTGTACCCTGAGGGTGAGTCTACCCTGATGGTGAGTGTGCCAAGGCCTGACAGTGAGTGTACCCTGACAGTGAGTGTGCCCTGACAGTAAGTGTGCCCTGACGGTGAGTCTACCCTGACGGTGAGTGTGCCAAGGCCTGACGGTGATTGTACCCTGACAGTGAGTGTGCCCTGATGGTGAGTATGCCCTGACAGTGAGTGTGCCAGGCCCTGAAGGAGTGTGTACCCTGACGGTGAGTGTGCCCTGACGGTGAGTGGTGCAGCCTGACAGTGAGTGTGCCCTGATGGTGAGTGTTCCCTGACAGTGAGTGTACCCTGACGGTGAGTGTGCCCTGACGATGTGTGGTTCAGCCTGAAGGCGTGTGTGCCCTGACGGTGAGTGTGCCACGGCCTGACGGTGAGTGTGCCCTGACGGTGACTGTACCCTGACGGTGAGCGTGCCCTGACAGTGAGTGGTGTACCCTGACGGTGAGTGTGCGCTGACAGTGAGTATGCCCTGACAGTGAGTGTGCCAAGGCCTGATGCTGAGTGTGCCCTGACAATGAGTCTACTCTGACTGAGTATGCCCTGATGGTGAGTGTGCCCTGACACTGCGTGTACCCTGACGGTGATTGTACCCTGACAGTGAGTGTGCCCTGACGGTGAGTGGTGCAGCCTGACGGTGAGTGTGCCCTGATGGTGAGTGTGCCCTGACAGAGAGCGTGCCAAGGCCTGACGGTGAGTGTGCCCTGACGGTGAGTGGCCCCTGATGGTGAGTGAACCCTGACGGTGAGTGTGCCCTGACTGTGAGTGTGCTCTGACAGTGAGTGTGCCCTGACGGTGAGTGTACCCTGACAGTGAGTGTGCCCTGACAGTGAGCGTACCCTGACAGTGAGTGTGCCCTGACGGTGAGTTTACCCTGACAATGAGTGTGTCCTGATGGTGAGTGTACCCTGACAGTGAGCGTACCCTGACAGTGAGTGTGCCCTGACGGTGAGTTTACCCTGACAATGAGTGTGTCCTGATGGTGAGTGTGCCCTGACAGTGAGTGTACCCTGACAGTGAGTTTGTCCTGACAGTGAGCGTACCCTGACAATGAGTGTGTCCTGACGGTGAGTGTACCCTGACGGTGAGTGTGCCCTGAAGGTGAGTGCTGCAGCCTGATGGTGCCCTTGCCCTGACGGTGAGTGTACCCTGACGGTGAGTGTGCCCTGACAGTGAGTGTACCCTGACGGTGAGTGTGCACTGACAGTGAGTGTGCCCTGACGGTGAGTTTGCCCTGATGGTTAGTATACCCTGACTGTGAGTGTGCGCTGACAGTGAGTGTACCCTGACGGTGAGTGTACCCTGACTGTGAGTGCACCCTGATGGTGAGTGGTGCAGCCTGACAGTGAGTGTGCCTTGACGGTGAGTTTGCCCTGACGGTGAGTGTACCCTCACAGTTAGTGTGCCCTGATGGTGAGTGGTGCAGCCTGACAGTGAGTGTGCCTTGACGGTGAGTTTGCCCTGACGGTGAGTGTACCCTCACAGTTAGTGTGCCCTGATGGTGAGTGTGCCAGGCCTGACGGTCAGTGTGCCCTGACGGTGAGTGTACCCTGACGGTGAGTGGTGCCCTGACAGTGAGTGTACCCTGACAGTGAGTGTGCCAAGGCCTGACAGTGAGTGTGCCCTGACTGTGAGTGTGTCCTGACAGTGAGTGTGCCCTGACAGTGAGTGTGCCAAGGCCTGACGTTGAGTGTACCCTGACGGTGGGTGGTGCAGCCTGACAGTGAGTGTGTCCTAATGGTGAGTGTGCCCTGACGGTGTGTGCCCTGACAGTGAGTGGTGTATTCTGACGGTGAGTGTACCCTGACGGTGAGTGTGCCCTAACAGTGAGTGTGCCCTGACCATGAGTGTGCCAAGACATGACGGTGAGTGTGCCCTGACGGTGAGTGTACCCTGACGGTGAGTGTGCCCTGACAGTGAGTGTTGCAGCCTGACAATGAGTGTGACCTGACAGTGAGTGTGGCAAGGCATGACGATGAGTGTGCCCTGACGGTGAGTGTACCCTGGCAGTGAGTGGTGCAGCCTGACGGTGAGTGTGCACTGACAGTGAGTGTGCAAAGGCCTGACGTTGAGTGTACCCTGACGGTGGGTGGTGCAGCCTGACAGTGAGTGTGTCCTAATGGTGAGTGTGCCCTGACGGTGTGTGCCCTGACAGTGAGTGTACCCTGACAGTGAGTGGTGTATTCTGACGGTGAGTGTACCCTGACTGTGAGTCTTACCTGATGGTGAGTGTGCCAAGGCCTGACGGTGAGTGTACCCTGACGGTGAGTGTGCCCTAACAGTGAGTGTGCCCTGACCATGAGTGTGCCAAGACATGACGGTGAGTGTGCCCTGACGGTGAGTGTACCCTGACAGTGAGTGTACCCTGACAGTGAGTGGTGTATTCTGACAGTGAGTGTACCCTGACAGTGAGTGGTGTATTCTGACAGTGAGTGTACCGGGACAGTGAGTGGTGTATTCTGACGGTGAGTGTACCCTGACGGTGAGTCTAACCTGATGGTGAGTGCGCCAAGGCCTGACGGTGAGTGTACCCTGACAGTGAGTGTACCCTGACGGTGAGTCGTGCATCCTGACGGCGAGTGTGCCCTGACGGCGAGTGTACCCTGACAGTGAGTGTGCCAAGGTCTGACTGTGGCTGAGCCCTGACGGTGTGTGTACCCTGACGGTGAGTGTGCCCTGACAGTGAGTGTACCTTGATGGTGAGTCGTGCATCCTGACGGCGAGTGTGCCCTGATGGTGAGTGTGCTCTGACAGTAGGTGTGCCCTGACAGTGAGTGTGCCAAGCCCTGAAGGTGTGTGTACCCTGACGGTGTGTGTGAACTGACAGTGAGTGTGCAAAGGCCTGACGTTGAGTGTGCCCTGACGGTGAGTCTACCCTGACGGTGCGTGTACCCTGATGGTGATTGTACCCTGACAGAGAGTGTGCCCTGATGGTGATTGTACCCTGACAGAGAGTGTGCCCTGATGGTGAGTCGTGCATCCTGACGGCGAGTGTGCCCTGACGGCGAGTGTAGCCTGATGGTGAGTGTGCCCTGACGGTGAGTGTGCCCTGACCATGAGTGTGCCAAGGCATGATGGTGAGTGTGCCCTGACGGTGAGTGTACCCTGACGGTGAGTGTGCCCTGATGGTGAGTGTGCCCTGATGGTGAGTGTGCCAAGCTCTGATGGTGAGTGCGCCCTGATGTTGAGTGTGCCAAGGACTGGTGGTGAGTGTGCCCTGATGATGTGTGCGCCCTGATGGTGATTGTGCCAAGGCCTGACGGTGAATATACCCTGATGGTGTGTGTGCCCTGACGGTGACTGTAACCTGACGTTGAGTGTGCCCTGACAGTGGGTGGTGCAGCCTGAAGATGAGTGTGCACAGACGGTGAGTGTGCCAAGCTCTGATGGTGAGTGTGCTGACGTTGAGTGTGCCAAGGACTGATAGTCAGTGTGCCCTGATGTCGTGTGCGCCCTGACGGTGAGTGTACCCTGACAGTGAGTCTAACCTGATGGTGAGTGTGCCAAGGCCTGACGGTGAGTGTAACCTGACAGTGAGTGTGCCCTGACGGTAAGTGTACCCTGAGGGTGAGTCTACCCTGATGGTGAGTGTGCCAAGGCCTGACAGTGAGTGTACCCTGACAGTGAGTGTGCCCTGACAGTAAGTGTGCCCTGACGGTGAGTCTACCCTGACGGTGAGTGTGCCAAGGCCTGACGGTGATTGTACCCTGACAGTGAGTGTGCCCTGATGGTGAGTATGCCCTGACAGTGAGTGTGCCAGGCCCTGAAGGAGTGTGTACCCTGACGGTGAGTGTGCCCTGACGGTGAGTGGTGCAGCCTGACAGTGAGTGTGCCCTGATGGTGAGTGTTCCCTGACAGTGAGTGTACCCTGACGGTGAGTGTGCCCTGACGATGTGTGGTTCAGCCTGAAGGCGTGTGTGCCCTGACAGTGAGTGTGCCACGGCCTGACGGTGAGTGTGCCCTGACGGTGACTGTACCCTGACAGTGAGCGTGCCCTGACAGTGAGTGGTGTACCCTGACGGTGAGTGTGCCCTGACAGTGAGTGGTGTACCCTGACGGTGAGCGTGCCCTGACAGTGAGTGGTGTACCCTGACAGTGAGCGTGCCCTGACAGTGAGTATGCCCTGACAATGAGTCTACTCTGACTGAGTATGCCCTGATGGTGAGTGTGCCCTGACACTGCGTGTACCCTGACGGTGATTGTACCCTGACAGTGAGTGTGCCCTGACGGTGAGTGGTGCAGCCTGACGGTGAGTGTGCCCTGATGGTGAGTGTGCCCTGACAGAGAGCGTGCCAAGGCCTGACGGTGAGTGTGCCCTGACGGTGAGTGGCCCCTGATGGTGAGTGTGCCCTGACTGTGAGTGGTTTAGCCTGATGGTGATTGTGCGCTTACAGTGAGTGTATGCTGACAGTGATTGAGCCAAGGCTTGACGGTGAGTGTGCCAAGACCTGATAGTGAGTGTGCCCTGACAGTGAGTGAGCCAAGACCTGACAGTGAGTGAGCCAAGACCTGACAGTGAGTCTGCCCTGACAGTGAGTGTGCCAAGGCCTGACGGTGAGTGTACCCTGATAGTGTGTGTGCCAAGACCTGATAGTGAGTGTGCCCTGACAGTGAGTGTGCCAAAGCCTGGCTATGAGTGTGTCCAGACTGTGCGTGTACCCTGATGGTGAGTGTGCCCTCACGGTGAGTGTGCCCTGATGGTGAGTGTACCCTGACAGTGAGTGGTATACCCTGCGGGTGAGTGTGCAAAGGCCTGATATTGAGTGTGCCCTGACAGTGGATGGTGCAGCCTGACGGTGAGTGTGCCCTGATGGTGAGTGTGCCCTGACGGTGAGTGTGCCCTGACATTGAGTGTACCCTGACGGTGTGTGTGCACTGACGGTGAGTGTGCAAAGGCCTGACGGTGAGTGTACCCTGAGGGTGTGTGTGCCCTGACAGTGAGTGTGCCCTGATGGTGAGTGTGCCAAGGCCTGATGGTAGGTGTGCCCTGACAGTGAGTGTGCCCTGTCGGTGATTGTGCCCTGATGGTGAGTGTGCCAAGGCCTGACGGTGAGTGTGCCTTGACAGTGAGTGTTGCAGCCTGACAATGAGTATGACCTGACAGTGAGTGTGGCAAGGCATGACGGTGAGTGTGCCCTGACGGTGAGTGTACCCTGGCAGTGAGTGGTGCAGCCTGACGGTGAGTGTGCACTGACAGTGAGTGTGCAAAGGCCTGACGTTGAGTGTACCCTGGCAGTGAGTGGTGCAGCCTGACGGTGAGTGTGCACTGACAGTGAGTGTGCAAAGGCCTGACGTTGAGTGTGCCCTGACGGTGGGTGGTGCAGCCTGACAGTGAGTATGTCCTAATGGTGAGTGTGCCCTGACGGTGTGTGCCCTGACAGTGAGTGTACCCTGACGGTGTGTGTGCACTGACGGTGAGTGTGCAAAGGCCTGACGGTAGGTGTGCCCTGTCGGTGATTGTGCCCTGATGGTGAGTGTGCCAAGGCCTGACGGTGAGTGTGCCCTGACAGTGAGTGTTGCAGCCTGACAATGAGTGTGACCTGACAGTGAGTGTGGCAAGGCATGACGGTGAGTGTGCCCTGATGGTGAGTGTACCCTGGCAGTGAGTGGTGCAGCCTGACGGTGAGTGTGCACTGACAGTGAGTGTGCAAAGGCCTGACGTTGAGTGTGCCCTGACGGTGGGTGGTGCAGCCTGACAGTGAGTGTGTCCTAATGGTGAGTGTGCCCTGACGGTGTGTGCCCTGACAGTGAGTGTACCCTGACGGTGTGTGTGCACTGACAGTCAGTGTTCAAAGGCCTGATGGTGAGTGTGCCCTAACGGAGGGTGGTGCAGCCTGACAGTGAGTGTGCCCTGACGGTGAGTATCCCTGATGGTGAGTGTGCCCTGACTGTGAGTGTGACCTGGCAGTTAGTTTACCCTGACAGTGAGTTGTGCAGCCTGACAGTGAGTGTGACCTGATGGTGAGTGTCCCTGATGGTGAGTGTGCCCTGACGGTGAGTGCTGCAGCCTGACGGTGAGTGTGCCCTGACGGTGGGTGTGCCCTGACGGTGGGTGTACCCTGACGGTGAGTGTACCCTGACAGTGAGTGGTGCAGCCTGACGGTGAGTGTGCCCTGAACGTGAGTGTACCCTGACGGTGAGTGTACCCTGACGGTGAGTGTGCCCTGATGGTGAGTGTACCCTGGCACTGTTTGTGCACTGACAGTGAGTGTGCAAAGGCCTGTCAGTGAGTGTGCCCTGACGGTGAGTGTACACTGTTGTTGAGTGTGCCCTGATGGTAGGTGGTGCAGCCTGACGGTGAGTGTGCCCTGATGGTAAGTGTGCCCTGACGGTGAGCGTGCCAAGGCCTGACGGTGAGTGTTGCCACCTGACGGTGATTTTGCCCTGATGGTGAGTAGTGCAGCCTGACAGTGAGTGTTCCCTAATGGTGAGTGTGCCCTGACGGTGAGTGTGCCCTGACAGTGAGTGTACCCTGACAGTGAGTGTTGCAGCCTGACGGTGAGTGTACCCTGACAGTGAGTTGTGCAGCCTGACAGTGAGTGTGCCCTGACTGTGAGTGAGCCAAGGCCTGATGGTGAGTGTGCACTGACAGTGAGCGTGCCAAGGCCTGACGGTAAGTGGCCCCTGACGGTGAGTGTGACTTGACTGTGAGTGGTTTAGCCTGACGGTGATTTGCGCTTACAGTGAGTGTACGCTGATGGTGATTGAGCCAAGGCCTGACGGTGAGTGTGCCAAGACCTGATAGTGAGTGTGCCAAGGCCTGAAAGTGAGTGTCCCCTGACAGTGAGCGTGCCAAGGCCTGACGGTGACTGTGCCAAGACCTGACAGTGAGTGTGCCCTGATGGTGAGTGTGTCCTGACGATGATTGTGCCCTGACGTTGAGTGTGACCTGACAGTGAGTGTTCTCTGATGGTGAGTGTGCCCTGACGGTGAGTGTGACCTGACAGTGAGTGTTCCCTGACAGTGAGTGTACCCTGACGGTGACTGTGCCCTGACAGTGAGTGTGCCAAGGCCTGACGGTGAGTCTACCCTGACCGTGAGTGTGCCCTGACGGTGAATGTGTTCTGGCAGTGAGTGTGCAGAGGACTGACGGTGCTTGTGCCCTGAAGGTGAGTGTAACCTGCTATTGAGTGTGCCCTGACAGTGAGTGTGCCAAGGCCTGACGGTGAGTGTTGCAGCCTGACGGTAAGTGTGCCCTGATGGTGAGTGTACCCTGACGGTGAGTGTACCCTGACGGTGAGTTTGCCCTGCCGGTGAGTGGTGAAGCCTGACGGTGAGTGTGCCCTGACCGTGAGTGGTGCAGCCTGACAGTGAGTGTGCCCTGACGGTGAGTATCCCTGACTTTGAGTGTACCCTGATGGTGAGTGTGCCCTGACTGTGAGTGTGACCTGGCAGTGTACCCTGACGGTGAGTTGTGCAGCCTGACAGTGAGTGTGCCCTGATGGTGAGTGTTGTCTGACGGTGAGTGTCCCTGATGGTGAGTGTGCCCTGATGGTGAGTGTGCCCTGACAGTAAGTGTGCAAACGCCTGACGGTGAGTGTGCCCTGATGGTGAGTGGTGCAGCCTGACGGTGGGTGTGCCCTGACAGTGAGCGTACCAAGGCCTGTTGGTGAGTGTGTCATAATGGTGAGTGTGCCAAGGACTGACGGTGAGTGTGCCCTGATGGTGAGTGGAGCAGCCTGACTGTGAGTGTGCCCTGACGGTGAGTATCCCTGACTTTGAGTGTACCCTGATGGTGAGTGTGCCCTGACTGTGAGTGTGACCTGACAGTGTACCCTGACGGTGAGTTGTGCAGCCTGACAGTGAGTGTGCTCTGATGGTGAGTGTTGTCTGACGGTGAGTGTGTCCTGACGGTGAGTGTGCCCTGACGGTGAGTGCTGCAGCCTGACAGTGAGTGTGCCCTGACGGTGGGTGTACCCTGACGGTGAGTGTACCTTGACAGTGAGTGGTGCAGCCTGACCGTGAGTGTACCCTGACGGTGAGTGTACCTTGATGGTGTGTGTGCCCTGACAGTGAGTGTGCAAAGGCCTGATAGTGAGTGTGCCCTGATGGTGAGTGTGCCCTGACTGTGAGTGTACCCTGATGCTGAGTGTGCCCTGACTGTGAGTGTGACTTGGCAGTTAGTGTACCCTGACGGTGAGTGTACCCTGACGGTGAATTGTGCAGCCTGACAGTGAGTGTGCCCTGATGGTGAGTGTTGTCTGACGGTGAGTGTCCCTGATGGTGAGTGTGCCCTGACGGTGAGTGTGTCCTGACGGTGAGTGTACCCTGACGGTGAGTGTGCCCTGACGGTGAGTGTACCCTGGCGGTGAGTGTGCCCTGACGGTGAGTGTACCCTGATGGTGAGTGTGCCCTGACAGTGAGTGTGCAAAGGCCTGACAGTGAGTGGTGCAGCCTGACGGTGGGTGTGCCCTGACAGTGAGTGTACCAAGGCCTGTTGGTGAGTGTGTCATAACGGTGAGTGTGCCCTGACGGTGAATGTTGCAGCCTGACTGTGAGTGTGACCTGATGGTGAGTGGTGCAGCCTGACAGTGAGTGTGCCCTGACGGTGAGTATCCCTGACTTTGAGTGTACCCTGATGGTGAGTGTGCCCTGACTGTGAGTGTGACCTGGCAGTGTACCCTGACGGTGAGTTGTGCAGCCTGACAGTGAGTGTACCAAGGCCTGACGGTGAGTCTACCCTGACTGTGAGTGTGCCCTGACGGTGAATGTGTTCTGGCAGTGAATGTGCCAAGGCCTGACGGTGAGTGTACCCTGACAGTGAGTGTACCCTGACGATGAGTGTGTCCTGACGGTGAGTCTACCCAGACGGTGAGTGTGCCCTGACGGTGAGTCATGTATCCTGACGGTGAGTGTTGCAGCCTGACTGTGAGTGTGCCCTGATGGTGAGTGTGCCCTGACGGTGAGTGTGCCCTGACGGTGAGTGTACCCTGACGGTGAGTTTGCTCTGCCGGTGGGTGGTGCAGCCTGACGGTGAGTGTGCCAAGGCCTGACAGTGAGTGTGCCCTGATGGTGAGTGGTGAAGCCTGACGGTGAGTGTGCCCTGACCGTGAGTGGTGCAGCCTGACAGTGAGTGTGCCCTGACGGTGAGTATCCCTGACTTTGAGTGTACCCTGATGGTGAGTGTGCCCTGACTGTGAGTGTGACCTGGCAGTGTACCCTGATGGTGAGTTGTGCAGCCTGACAGTGAGTGTGCCCTGATGGTGAGTGTTGTCTGACGGTGAGTGTCCCTGATGGTGAGTGTGCCCTGACGGTGAGTGTGCCCTGACAGTGAGTGTGCAAACGCCTGACGGTGAGTGTGCCCTGACGGTGAGTGGTGCAGCCTGACGGTGGGTGTGCCCTGACAGTGAGTGTACCAAGGCCTGTTGGTGAGTGTGTCATAACGGTGAGTGTGCCAAGGACTGACGGTGAGTCTACCCTGACGGTGAGTGTGCCCTGATGGTGAGTGGTGCAGCCTGACTGTGAGTGTGCCCTGACGGTGAGTATCCCTGACTTTGAGTGTACCCTGATGGTGAGTGTGCCCTGACTGTGAGTGTGACCTGGCAGTGTACCCTGACGGTGAGTTGTGCAGCCTGACAGTGAGTGTGCCCTGATGGTGAGTGTTGTCTGACGGTGAGTGTACCCTGACGGTGAGTGTCTCTGATGATGAGTGTGCCCTGACGGTGAGTGTGCCCTGACAGTGAGTGTACCCTGATGGTGTGTGTGCCCTGACGGTGAGTGGTGCAGCCTGATGGTGGGTGTGCTCTGACAGTGAGTGTACCAAGGCCTGTTGGTGAGTGTGTCATAACGGTGAGTGTGCCAAGACCTGACGGTGAGTGTGCCCTGACGGTGAGTGTTGCAGCCTGACTGTGAGTGTGCCCTGACTGTGAGTGTGCCCTGATGGTGAGAGGTGCAGCCTAACAGTGAGTGTGCCCGGACGGTGAGTATCCCTGACTTTGAGTGTACCCTGATGGTGAGTGTGCCCTGACTGTGAGTGTGACCTGGCAGTGTACCCTGACGGTGAGTTGTGCAGCCTGACAGTGAGTGTGCCCTGATGGTGAGTGTTGTCTGACTGTGAGTGTCCCTGATGGTGAGTGTGCCCTGACGGTGAGTGTGCCCTGACGGTGAGTGCTGCAGCCTGACAGTGAGTGTGCCCTGACGGTGAGTGTACCCTGACGGTTAGTGTACCCTGACAGTGAGTGGTGGAGCCTGACGGTGAGTGAGCCCTGACCGTGAGTGTACCCTGACAGTGAGTGTACCCTGGCGGTGTGTGTGCACTGACAGTGAGTGTGCAAAGGCCTGACGGTGAGTGTGCCCTGACGGTGAGTGTACACAGTCGTTGAGTGTGCCCTGATGGTAGGTGGTGCAGCCTGACAGTGAGTGTGCCAAGGCCTGATGGTAAGTGTGCCCTGACGGTGAGTGGTGCAGCCTGACGGTGAGTGTGCCCTGACAGTGAGTGTACCAAGGCCTGACGGTGAGTGTGCCGTAACGGTGAGTGTGCTAAGGCCTGACGGTGAGTCTACCCTGACTGTGAGTGTGCCCTGACGGTGATTGTACCCTAACAGTGAGTGTGCCCTGACGGTGAGTGTGCCAAGGCCTGACAGTGAGTGTACCCTGAGGGTGTGTGTGCCCTGACGGTTAGTGTGCCCTGACGGTGAGTGTGCCAAGGCGTGATGGGTTCCTGACGGTTTGCATGGACTTTTGAAAAATCAACGTCATCTCCAAGCTGCTGAGAAGGTTGGGCTATGCCAAGTTTATAATAACCCTTGACCTCTGCAAGGGTTCTTGGCAGATCCCGCTGGCAAAGGACTCTCATGAGTACACTGTGTTCAGCACTCCCCTGGGTTTCTTTCATCTCACAGTCATGCCATTTGGGCTTCATGGAGCCCCAGGGACCTTCCAACATGGCTGACTGGCCATGTGCTGAGGAGATGCGGGAAGAATTGTGCAGCCTACCTGGATGACGTGGTCATCTTCAGCACCAGCCGGGAGGACCACCTCAAGCACCTTGAGGATGTCCTGAAAATGATCGCAGCTGCTGCCTTGACACTGAAATCCAGAAGTTTGAGTGGATCTGCACTGAGACACCGTACCTGGGCTACCTGCTAGGGTGAGGACTAGTTCAGCCACTGGCCAATAAGGTCAAGGCCATCAGAAATCATCTTTGGGGTGCACAAAAAAACAGGTCTGGTCCTTCCTTGGACTAATCGGGTGGTGTCGCCATTTTATCCTTCAGTTTGCCACCTTGACAGTCCCATTGAGGGAACTGATGCTGAAGTCTGCAACGAATCTGGTCTGGTGAACTAAGGAATGTGAAGAAGCCTTTGTGACTCTGAAGGAGGCTTTGTGCTCCCGGCCAGTCCTCATTTCACCCAACCATTCAGCATGCAAGGCAATAGCTCAGCAATGGGGATTGGAGCAGTCCTGGCCCGGGGAAAGAGGGAGAGCAGCAGCCGGTATTGTACCCCATTCGGAAGCTGCTACCACCGGAGAAGAATGGAAAACCATGGAAAATAGGGAGAAGAACAACCGGTATTGTACCCAGTCAGAAGCTGCTACCACCGGAAACAAGGTATTCCACCGTTGAGGAGGGAGCTCTTGGCATAAAATGGGCCTTGGAGAGCCTCCGGTATTATCTGCTAGGCAGAGAATTAGTTCTGGAGACCGACCACAAAGCACTCACTTGGCCCCTCTCCTTGAAAGACCACAATGCATGCATCATAAGATGGTACCTTGCTCTTCAACTGTTCCATCTCAACATCCATCTCAAGGCAGGATAGAACAAACTCATGGCAAACTGTCTCTCCGAATTGCCCACCTTGTGCAATCCAGAGGAGGTGGGGGTGATGTGACAGAACAGGTTGCCAATACTAATTCTCCTGCTAACATAGAAATCTACAGCACATTACAGGCCCTTTGGCCCACAACGTTGTGCTGGCCATGTAACCTACTCTAGAAACTGCCTAGAATTTCCCTAGTGCATAGCCCTCTATATTTCTAATCTCTATGTACCAATCTAAGATACTTTTAAAAGACCCTATTGTATCTGCCTTCACCACCGTCACTGATGGTGGCATTCCACGCACCCACCACTCTCTGTGTGAAAAACTTACCCTTGACATCTCCTCGGTACCTATTTCCAAGCATCTTAAAACTATGCCCCCTCATGTTAGCCATCTCAGCCCCCAGGGAAAAAGACTTTGGCGATCAACGCCTCTCATCGTCTTACACACCTCTGTCAGGTCACCTCTCATCCTTCGTCGCTCCAAGGAGAAAAGGCCAAGTTCACTCCACCTATTCTCATAAGGCATGCCCTCCAATCCAAGCAACACCTTTGTCCCTTTGCCCGATTAGTCACTCTTCCTCATTCTGTACCTAGTCTCGTTCCCCAGTAGTTCACACACTTTACCCTCCCATTTTACAGTTCTTGGGAGTTCACTATTTCCATGCCCCAACAGTAAGACAATCGCTAGCTGGGCTAATCAAAACTCTCCATTCAGCTAACGTGCTACACTGGTTTACAACTCATCAAAATGAGGATTATAGTCACAGCCATTCCAAGCAGTTTCATTTATTTTCACTCACACTGTCACATCGGTTTGTAGACTGCAGAATGGCCCCAAAAGACTTGAGGGACAGTTTGAGATGTCCTAAAAAAATGCCTGAGTTAGTGGGAACAGGTGCATTACACCCTACGCAGGCAACACCACAGGTGGGGAGGCATTATTCTTTTATATTCATTTGAGCATGTGGACACTGATCTATGGGTTTAACGAAGGCTTTTTTTGTGGAATAAAACTGTAGGAATTTAGAATCCCTGTTTAAAATGTTCCATTTCTGCATCTGAAATAATTACTATGCCCTGGTCCTGTGATAACCCCCCACCCTCCCAGACCAGCTCTACATTTTCTCCCCCAGTGCTTAATGTCAGTGTGCAGTACAAATACAGCAGTTGTGGAAAGTAATCTTAGCATTTCATGGATTGAGATTACAAATCAAAATCTTCAATAATCCATCTGGACCTTCTGCTTTAAATTGGAAAATAATTAAGGCAACTTCAGCTTAAAGGTGTTGTGCGTGGCCCCATTTTAGAATCTCACCTGCCCATGTAAACAGATAATTTAGTATTCCTGCTTTCCTCTGATCAGACCAGCTCTACATTTTCTAGGCCAGGCGGAGGTAGATTGAAATCTTCAGTCTGGCTTTGCTAGAGGTGTGGAGGTCTGATTTGACATTGGTGAGTAGTTATATTGGAAAGTTAAAGACAAAGTGTGTTGTGGAAAAAGCCTGTGTATATTTGTAAATTTTTGTACATACACATTTATTTTCATGTGTCTATTTGTAAATACTTTTTTCTTCACAACTTTTGGGCAGCTTTTGCTCTTTTTTCACTTAGCACTGAATGCACTAAGGTGCTATTATGGCTTTGTAGTGTTCAATCAGGTTTGTGGACAGGCAAGTGATAAAGAAAGCACTCTCTACAAATAGGTATATTAATTATTCATGTACAAACAGTAAAAATTTGGCCAAACATTCATCTTCCCCAAGTCACATTAACCACAAAGCTGAATATTCAACAAAGATACTTAGTAAAAAGAGTGCGTAGAGTATACCTTCCCAATGGTCATGTCCTAAACAAAGAAGAGGAGTACAGCTCGGGCTTTGTGCTTTGTGTTTAATCTCTTACTCTGTTTCTTGTTTTTGTTCAATCAGTTACTTTATTTCTTGTTTTCTAAATCTGTTTTGTGTTTATTATGTCTTCATATGTTACATTGTTACTTGTTTCCCCAGGGTTTTGTAATTGGTTTTAGGGATGACTCATTTTTCATAGTGGCCATATGAAATTGGAGTTGATATTTGGTAGAAATTTGGGCAATTTTATTCTGGATATCAGATGCCCACATTTCAGAGGGAATTGGGGAGCAATTCTGGTAGTTCTGTTGCTTTTGAGTTTTCTAAATACCTAGTGACTAAGCAGAAGCCAGTGCATTTGTATCTCCCTGCATTACAGAATGGAAAAGTGATAGATGCCAACTTGTGGTGGGAGATCCCGTGATATATTCCTGTGGATGGCATTTGAATTTGCACTGTGGACCAACGGCTCAGATTGCTGAAATTGTATGAAGACTCTTCACAGCATCGCAGAAGGGATGTCACTGATACTGATCCCTTTGACGAGGAAAAGGCTGTGGGGTGGGTGGGGGGAGGGAGCTAACTGGCTTCTCGGGTTTTGGTATTCTGTTTTAGTGGAGCTGGAAGGGAGTAGTCTTCCAGCCAAACCCTGGCATGAGTATGGTAACAGCCTTAAGAGATGTGGGCCTCAATAGCCCTGGTGGAGTGAGTGCTTTAAGGGCGGGTATTTCCCTACGTACCAAATTAGGGTGGATAGGGCCTGACAAGATGCTCCCTCAGACCGCGTGGGAGGCAAGTGCAGAAATTGCCATGGCCCTAGCGTAGATATTTAAATCATCCTTAGCAACAGGGTGAGGTGCCAGAGGATTGGAATACAGCCAGTGTTGTTCCACTGTTTAAGAAAGGCTGTAAGAATAAACCAGGAAATTATAGGCCAGCAAGCCTGCTATCAGTAGTGGGAAAGTTATTAGAAATTATTCGAAAGGTCTGAATAAATGAGCATTTGGGTAGACATGGACTGATTAAGGATAGTCAGCATGACTTCATATGCGTTAAGTCCATAAGACATAGGAGCAGAATTAGGCCATTTGGCCCATCAAGTCTGCTCCACCATACAATCATGGCTGATCCTTTTTTTTAAAATCTCCTCCTCAACCCCAGTTCCCGGCCTTCTCCCCGTAACCTTTGATGCCATGTCCAATCAAGAACCTATCAATCTCTGCCTTAAATACACCCAATGACCTGACCTCCACAGCTGCATGTGGCAACAAATTCACTGACCTTTGGCTAAAGAAATTTCTCCACATCTGTTTTAAATAGACGCCCCTCTATCCTGAGGCTGTGCCCTCTTGTCCTAGACTCTCCCACCATGGGAAACATCCTTTCCACATCTACTCTGTCTAGGCCTTTCAACATTTGAAAGGTTTCAATGAGATCCCCCCCCCCCCATCCTTCTGAATTCCAGCGAGTACAGACCCAGAGCCATCAAACATTCCTCGTATGATAACCCTTTCATTCCCAGAGTCATCCTTGTGAACCTCCTCTGGACCCTCTCTAACGCCAGCACATCTTTTATAAGATGAGAGGCCCAAAACTGTTCACATTACTCAAGGTGAGGCCTCACCAGTGCCTTATAAAGCCTCAGCATCACATCCCTGCACTTGTATTCTAGACCTCTTGAAATGAATGCTAACATGGCATTTGCCTTCCTCACCACAGACACAACCTGCAAATTAACCTTCAGGGTGTTCTGTACAAGGACTCCTGAATCCCTTTGAATCTCCGATTCCTGGATTTTCTCCCTGTTTAGAAAATAGCCCACACAGTTATTTCTACTGTGCATGATCATGGATTTTCCAACATTGTATTTCATTTACCACTTTCATGCCTATTCTTCTAATCTGTCTAAGACCTTCTGTATCCTACCTGTTTCCTCAACACTACCTGCCCTTCCACCAATCTTCGTATCATCTGCAAAATTGGCAACAAAGCCATCTATTCCATCATCTAAATCATTTATATACTGTATAAAAAGAAGAGGTCCCAACATCAACCCCTGTGGAACACCACTAATCACTGGCAGCCAACCAGAAAAGGATCCTTTTATTCCCACTCGCTGCCTCCTACCAATCAGCCAATGCTCTAACCATGTTAGTAACTTTCCCTTAATACTACGGGCCCTCAAATTGGTAAGCAACCTCATGTGTGGCACCTTGTCAAAGGCCTTCTGAAAGTCCAAATATACAACGTCCACTGCATCCTCTTTACCTATCCTACTTGTAATCTCCTCAAAGAATTCAAACAGGTTCATCAGGCAGGATTTTCCCTGAAGGAAACCATGCTCTCTTTGTACTATCTTGTCCTGTATTACGAAGTACTCCATCACCTCATCCTTAACAAGTGACCCTAACATTTCCCAACCACTGAGGTCAGGCTAACTGGTCTATAATTTCCTTTTGGCTGCCTTCCTCCTTTCTTAAAGTGTGGAGTAACATTTGCAATTTTCCAGTTCTCTGGCAACATGACAGAGTCCAATAATTTTTAACCATAGAAAAACTACAGCACAGAAACAGGCCTTTTGGCCCTTCTTGGCTGTGCCGAACCATTTTCTGCCTAGTCCCACTGACCTGCACATGGACCATATCCCTCCATACACCTCCCATCCATGTATCTGTCCAATTTATTCTTAAATGTTAAAAAAGAACCCACATTTACCACTTCATCTGGCAGCTCATTCTATACTCCCACCACTCTCTGTGTGAAGAAGCCCCCCCTTAATGTTCCCTTTAAACTTTTCCCCCCTCACCCTTAACCCATGTCCTCTGGTTTTTTTCCTCCCCTTGCCTCAGTGGAAAAAGCCTGCTTGCATTCACTCTATCATAATTTTACATACCTCTATCAAATCTCCCCTCATTCTTCTACTCTCCAGGGAATAAAGTCCTAACCTATTCAACCTTTCTCTGTAACTGAGTTTCTCAAGT